>NC_081362.1:62174085-62503996 GCF_030684315.1 Stegostoma tigrinum
TTTGGTGGCAAAAAAAAGCTATATTCCAATTAAAAGCACAAGGAGAGTGGATGTTTAGTCCCAGTGATAATGGGAACTGCAGATGCTGGAGAATCCAAGGTAACAAAGTGTGGAGCTGGATGAACACAGCAGGCCCAGCAGCATCACAGGAGCACAAAGCTTCTGAAATGCTGCTTGGCCTGCTGTGTTCATCCAGCTCCACACTTTGTTACCTTGGATGTTTAGTCCCTTTGTCTTTACCTTCAATCTGTGAACAACTCTCCTCACTTTCTGAACTGATGGTATTGGCATGTGGCTTATTGTGGATGCCTTTTTATTATCTAATGCTATTTGTGACAGCTTCAAGATAGATTACAGTTGGAAACTTCCTGACCTGCGACAGGTTGAAGCTAAGACTCCAGATAAAAGAATGCCATGGAAGGACTCATTAAATAAACTGGAGTGCAGCCAATTGTTTTGATTTTTGCAACATACTGCACAAAATTGAATCAAATACTAAGGGGTCATTAGCTAATGTCTGCCACCCTCATTATTTATAAAGAAGTTGTAAAACTATAATCCTAAAATTTTTCTGAGGAAGGGCCCCAACCCAAAATGACAACTTTCCTGCTCCTCTGATGCTGCCTGGGCTGCTGTGTTCTTCCAGCTCCACGCTGTGTTATTCTGAAGTTACTTATGTTTGTTTGAATCGAGCATCAGCGACAGCAGTGAATTGTATTTGTGTAGTACCTTTAACTGTATAAAACATTCTAGATTGCATATAGCATTATGGAACCAAAATTGACAGAGTCTAACAAAGAGATATTAGGACAGGTGACCCAAAATTTAGTCAGCGAGGTGATGTCTTCAGAGAATTTTGAATGGATGAAATGGAAGTGGAGAGGTTCAGCAAAGGAATTTCAAAGCTGAAGGCTGAACCTTTGTTGAAATGAGTCAGATTGAAGATGCTTAAGAGGCCGAAACTGGGAATGTGCAGAAAAACCTGTGTTCCATGACCGTGGGAGGTTGCAGAGATAAGGAGACCATTACACGTGGAACGATTTGAAAAGAGGATTTAAATTGAAGTATTGCACAACCAAGAGATGTTTGTCGCAGAAGTCTGATGCGTAAAGAGAACTTGGTGCATGTTTGGCATTCAGAGGTTTATTGCAGGGTGAAAATGATTTGATCTTGATTTTTTTATTGTGTTGTGTATTTTACGGTAAGAATACAATAAAATGCAGTGAAAGGCTTTCATTTGTCACCTCAAAACAGCACCACTTTGAATTATTTAAGAATGAGGTGGGGGAGAAAGATATTGCTTGGAGGGAGTCTATCAATCCTGAGTCAGCTCATCACTCAACAATGCCTGTGCCGCCATCACCACCGCTTTACCATCGTCTACACTGCAACCAACCAGCATCAAAGTCGCTGATCCTCCGGTGCCCTCTTTAGCTGGTTTGCCTCCCTCGCCAATGCCAATGTAACAGCCACTGATTGCAGGTCCTGTGCTTGCTCTGGAAAAGGATGTTAAGGGCTCACTCTCGTCTGCGCTGGGCCTGCTCGAGGTCCACGGTCAGCCCACCCAAGGTCTGTGTTCTGTGTCCACTCGTGTCGATGCTGTCCAAACTCCGGTGAAGATTAGTAAAGTTGGATTGGGGGGTGGGGGGAAAGAGATGGAAAGAAAAGCAATCGGAGTGAACAGGCTGCAGCAAAAGAGACCTACTGTGCCTCTGTGGATAAGGAATCCATTGGAATAGTCATGTCTCAAGATGACGAAGACACAGCTGAGTGTTTCAGAGGAGTTGGAGGCAAGCAGCTTTTCAGAGATACAATTGGTGGTCTTTGTGATGGTGTGGATACGTAGTCAGAAACTGATCTCTCGGTGAGACACAACATCAAGGTAGTAAGCATAATGCGTTAGCCTCTAATGTGTTCCACGGAAAGGGATAAGTAACAAGAAATGTTACCTTAACAAAAATTATCTCTGGACGATTGCACTGTAGCCTGGAGTCCACTCAAGACTGCTGGGAAACACCAGAACCAGCTGTGTTGGCATTTCTTCATTGGCCAGGGCTTGCCGCCCACGTAACCACAGCATAATTCTGATTCTTGAAGTCAGGGAATGTATTTTAGTGAGTAATTATGGCTTTGAAATTTCTACTGTGAAGAAGTGTGTGGTGTTTGTTTTTCAAGGATAATAAAGATGAGTATCATTAAAGGCAAGTGAAGTAGATGTTAAGTATAGTGAATCAAAGAGTAAAAATAGTTTTTTTAATCTTGCATGTTCCCACAATTTTGTGATAATCTAATAAGATAAAACAGCAAACAATAAAAGAACCCACTTCTAACAGTGCAAATTTACATTTACAAATTGTTTCAGGACAGCAGTTAAACTGTTGCAATAGAATACAGTAACGCTATTAGTGGAAAACCTATTGACTTTTAAAGCATATGAATGTAGAAACATTGAAAATAGGAGCAGGAGCAGAAGTAGGCTGGCCCTTTAAGCCTGCTCCACCATTTAATACAATCATGCTGATCATCTCAGTCAGTACCCTGCTCCCACATACCTTTGATCCCTTTATCCCATATCGATCTCCTTGAAAATATACAATTTTTTTAGAACTTTACAAGGTTCCATGAAATTCTCCTTCATTCTTTTAAAACTCCAGTGAATACAGACAAGCCGATCTCTTCTCTTCTGTATACTTGTACATTTTTGTTACAAAATTTACTTTTTGTGACGATTCCAAGGTTTTCTTTATTTTGTAAGTTTATGATGTAATCATTTTTTGGGGGGATCTGATGCAATTCATCAAAAATGGCACCTGATCGTGCAGTTTTGTTTTAATTGAACAGGTATTTTCAGCTATTTTATCATTTGTCACATTTCAAGGCACTTATTTTCACTCTCAGGAAACCCCATATTGGGCTGTGAATCCAAAATCAGATGCAAAGTGATTCATATGGTAATTGTATGCTCCTTGTGCACTTCCCCCAGAGAGCAAGTGATAAACAGTTTGGTGGACTGTTTCAGGAGGAACGAGCATCCATTAACTGAAGAGTCAGGAATAAAACTGAATGCATACTCAAACAAAAACTGTCTTTCTTTCACATAAACCAAGTATTGAGAATGCTGAAAATATTTAACAGGTTGGACAGAAACTGTGGACAGAGAAACCAAGTTGACATACAATTTGTGATTTTTTTTGGAAATTGAAAATGTTATTATATAGTTGTATATAAGCAAGAAGTAAAGGGAAAGTCTGTAATACTACTTTTCAGGATTTCGGGACAGTTTTTTGGGATCCAACCGTTCACAAATCCTCTGTACAATCCTCTGATTTCTTCACATGTCCTATTGCCATTGCTTTTGATCTTGCACCATATACTTTTAATCTCTTCTGTCCTCCATCCTATCATTGATGCTCCTTTTTGTTCTTTGTCCTTACCCTCCCCTTTTAACCTACACAAAATCTTTTTGCATTTCTAGCTTTTAGATAAATGGTCACAGACCTGAAATTGTTACAGAGATAGTCGGAACAGCCAATGCTGGAGAATCTGAGATAACAAGGTGTAGAGCTGGATGAAAACAACAGGCCAAGCAGGAAAGCTGAAGTTTTGGGTCCAGACCCTCCTTCGACCTATCCCTTCCCTAACGCCCCACCTACACTCACCTTTACTGGCTCCAACCCTGCCTCCTTAACCTGTCTATCTCCTTTCAGCTCCTATCAGCTCTCTGATGAAGGGTTTAGGCCCGAAACGTCAGCTTTTGTGCTCCTGAGATGCTGCTGGGCCTGCTGTGTTCATCCAGCCTCACATTTTATTATCTCCTTTCCACCTATCTTTTCCTTTTGTCCGTCTTCTATCTGCCTCCCCCTTTCTCCCTATTTATTTCAGAATCCCCTTCACCTCCCCCATTTCTGAAGAAGGGTCCAGACCTGAAACAAGGTGTAGAGCTAGATGAACACAGCAAGCCAAGCAGCAACTTAGGAGCACAAAAGCTGACGTTTTGGGCCTTGACCCTAAAGGGATCCAAAGGCACAGAACATTCTGGAAGTCATGTAACCTGGCTGTAATTTCGAGAGACAAAATTCTATTGCTTTTAAAATTTTGTTTTATGAGTGGGACTTGTATTTATTGGAATAGCATATCATTAAAATCTTAATTTATTTGGGAATGGTTAGTAACTGGAAGGGGTTTATTTGGTTTGTAAATAGTTTAGTTCATTTGTTCAGCATTAGAATTTGATTAAAAAGTTGTTGCTTGTTGATTGTAAAGTGAGTGCCAGGGATTTGTTTTATTTAACCAAAAGAAGTTGCTTACGAGTAGGTTACACAACTTTTCACACCCTCCTTTACAGATTATAAGGTGAGATGCTCCTGTTTGGGTGTTTCTGGGTTAGTTCTCTGGGTGGGGAGGACAGGCCAACCTCCACTTTATAACACTGTGTGGACTATTTCAGTATCTGAGGAGTCACGAATGGTGCTGAATATTGTGCAATCATCAGCAAACATCCCACTTCTGACCTTATGATGGAGGGCAGGTCATTGATGAAGCAGCTGAACATGGGCTTAGAAGCACTACCCTGACAATCTCTTGCAAAGATGTCCTGGAGCTGAGATTCCTGACCTTCAACAACCACTTTCCTCCAACCAGCAGAGAGTTTTGTCCCGAGTCTCTCTGGCTCCAGTTTTGCTAGATGCTGTCTTGATATCAAGAAGTAACACCCTAGGCTCACCTCTAGAATTCAATTCTTTTGTTCGTGTTTGGACCAAGAGTGTAATGAAGTCAGTGGCTGAGTGGCCCTGGTGGACACTAAAAATGATCATATCACGTGAAATGATGAATATTTTCAAATTGCCTTCTGAGCAAGCTACTTCCCCATCTCCCCCACCTTCCCTAACACTCACCATACCAACACACCCGGACACACACAGTTCCAAGATTCATTTCAATCCTATTTAGGAACTAGTATTTTAGGATTAGCCATTACCTGACTCAGTAGGTGGGTCAATTGCTTGGTCCTGTTATTTAAACTTATCATCTGGCATTTAGCTTATGCATCTCCACTGTAGACGGTCGCTGTGATGCAGAAATGTGTGATTTCCAAGGCAGATATTGCAGTTGGGAAATCATTTTTAAACTTGGGCAAACTATACCAAATGCAGCAAATCTGAGAGTGCCAGCTTGGACAAACGTTGTTTGTTGATTCGGGATGTATTGGGATTGTCGCTTGTATGTTGTTTGGGATGTTGTACAAGCTCCAGCTGTATTCCTCAGCTAATTATCGACCAGTAATTATAGACTATTCACCTGATTTTGTGAAGTTTTGGCCGTAAATGTACACTTTGCCACTCAGTGAGGTGGAAGGTCAGTACACCAAGCTGTGCAGCAGCTTCACTCCATTAAATACTGTTCATCAGGAAGCAATAATGCAAAAAGTGAATTTTGCAGGAACATAGTTTGTAGGAAATTTAAATGTATGAACATAGTAACTAATTTCACAACAAATGTTTCCAAATTTGTATTTTGCTTTGACATGGAAAGAATGGCCAATTCTAGGTAATAGAACATTTTTGGATATTGTTTTCTATGCAAATGTTGTATGTCACATGGGTACTACAGTGTCCAGGGATACAGAGGCAATTCTGTTGCAATGGCATGTTGAATCTTCAGCAAACCATCTTACGGAGCGTCTGTTGCTGCCTACCTTCTGTACTTCATTGAACTGTTCACCTTTTTGAAACTGTGTTATTTTAATTTGGGATTGGGTTTTTCCTTTGCAGAACCGTCCGTGTATTTACATTGATTCAAGAGGGACGAAATTGTGTGAGAGACTGCAGTGGAAATAATGCCTTATTGTTGTCAGGCATTTGAAGTATATTGGTTCTGATAGACCACAGTCGAAGGAGCAAATAACCTGATGACCTTTTAAATGCAACCAACGACTTGCTGTACTGGTGCACTATATAAATGCAAGTTTTCTTCTTAAAAGTATGAGCTACGGTCATTTGTGTGAGAGAAGAGGCACATTGGTGTTTTGTATCTTATCCAAGAAACAAAAAGGATTAGTGTGGTGTACATGTCACATTGTAGCAGATGGTCACAGTCCAATGTGAAATATTTGTCAGTAAAGCTGCAATGTGCAGTGGTTCCGCAATTAATTTTGATGGATTATTTTATTTAAGAAATTATTTTTGTTACAAGTTGAAGTCTTAGGAATTTTAGAATATGTTTGCAGTGTCACAACTATTGCAGTAATTCGAACTGTATTAGCCATAAGAATTCAAAAATCGTGGTGAATAAATAGTTGCACTCTCTAGGGAGATTCCCATAGCATGAAAGTTGGGAAAATAATTGGTTCCCCGATAGTACAAACTTTCCAAATAGATACACCTCTTTTCCTGTCTATGAAACTTGCCTCATATTGATTGAACCATGACCAGACGTGTGCTCCTGGGGAATGCCAAATGCCTCAGTGGGGAAAAGCATGGGCAATGTTGGAAAATCTATTGACGACAATTCCTTGGACAAGTAAAACAGCCCCAGTTCCCAGGTGATCACATTGACCGTGTCTGTGTTATAAATGTTAAAAGGCTTACCTTCTCTGTACTGGCTTCAAAAGTGATCCCAGCTCCCTTTCTGAAGTTGTGCAGAAAACCAGTGCCTACCACAGTAGCTGACATTACACTCTTTAAGTTCATGAGTCTCAGGGTAGAGGGAGAAATGCAGTGGAGAAAAACAGCTTAACTTCTCACATTTGGTTAATTTAAGGACGTGGTTCTGCCTAACAGCACAGCATAAATGAAATGTTAACAGCAAGCCTATTCTTCCTTAATTCCGTGTTCTATTATAAAGAAGAATCCCTTTATTCAGATGTCAATTTTGACTATGTGGACAAATTATTATTAATAATCAGTGCAAAGTTTAGATATGTAGCTTTTTTGGGTGCAGTGACCTTCTGGTCCCAAATGAGACGTACTCCCTGGTTTCTGGAGCAGGTTGTGCCAGACACTGTCATGGCTTAACTCAAGTTCGACCCCAGTCCTCCCATTTTTGAACTCTATGTTGCAACCAATGCCTCCTAATTGCACAACATTGGACATTGCCCAATAACAACTGGGATCTTCCTCAACACTCTTTACCACTATCACTCACACACAGACATAGGAATGAGAAACAAAAGTCAGCCTTTTAAACCAGTTCTGCTTCATTTAAGTTCACGGATTGCAAATTCTACATTCCCATCTATCCCTGATAATTCCTTTTGATTCTTTTTTGATTTTTGTCGATGACCCTGCCACCACTGTTTTCTGAGACACTGTGTTCCAAAGTTAAGGATAGTTTCTCATCACTGTTGTAAAAGAGCAAACCCTAGTTTTACAACAGTGTCAGAGATAATAGGAACTGCAGATGCTGGAGAATCCAAGATAATAAAATGTGAGGCTGGATGAACACAGCAGGCCAAGCAGCATCTCAGGAGCACAAAAGCTGACGTTTCGGGCCTAGACCCTCTGATGAAGGGTCTAGGCCCGAAACGTCAGCTTTTGTGCTCCTGAGATGCTGCTTGGCCTGCTGTGTTCATCCAGCCTCTCATTTTATTATCTTTTACAACAGTGTCACCCAGTTCTGGATACACCTGCTAAAGGAAGCAGCCTTTCCAGGTCTACCTTGTGAAGATTATTCACTCAGCATCTTGTACAATTCAAGCAAATCATGCCTCCCTGGTCTGAACTCTTGTGAAAACAAGCACAGCCTGTCCAGTCTCCCTTCTATAAAACAGACTGCTGGGACGGATTGTCACCTCTTTTCAGGTTAGTTGCTCATAGATTTCACTAGCTGTTGCTTCAATTGTACAAGTTTATTGTGCATTATAAGTTATTATGTATTTGCCAAAGACTACAACACAGGGTGTAGCATGTGCTGAACAACTTGTTCCTCACTTCAGGCTGTCTGATTTTCTTTCAGGTTGGAACAGGGGATATTTGCACATTTCACAGTTTGGCATCCAGTATCATATTAGGGAGGTCGTTGATACTTCCTCTTCATTGAGTGTTAACTACATTTCATTCTGTCTTAACTGAGCAAGTATTCAGATTCGCCAGGATCGCGGATTGGTGGCGCAGAAATGCCAAGCAATGACCATGCCCAACAAGACAGAATCTAACCACTGCCCCTTAACATTCAAAGGCATTACCATCACTGAATTTCCCCATTATCGATTGATTTTATTGTCACGTATGCTGAAATACAGTGAACAGCTTTGTTTACGAGTGGGACAGATAGATCACAGCGAGCAAAGGATGTAAAGAAAAGATTCAAAGGCACACTGGTTACATTACAGATTACATTATTTGAGTCCATTCAACCATCTGATATTGGCTGGAAGGAAGCAGTTCCTGAACCTGTTTGTGCATGTGTTCAGGCTTCTTTATCTTCTGCCTGATGGGAGAGGTTGGAGGAGGTCATTACCACGGCTGTTGATGAAGATAGTAGATTGCCTTCTGTGATACCAAAATTCTGGTGGTTATAATTGACCAGAAACTGAACAGGGTTAGCCATGTAAACACAGCAGCTGCAAGAGCAGATCAGAGGCTAGGAATGCTGCAGTGAGTAAGTCAGTTCCTGACTCGCAAAACCTGCCTGTCTTCGACAAGGCACAAGGCAGGTGTGTGTTGGAATACTCCTTGCTTGCTTCCAACAATACTCAAAAAGCTTGACTTCTTCAAGGACAAAGCAGCCTACTTAATTGGCTTCACATCCACAAACATACACTCCGTCCACTCAGTAGCAGCACTATGCATCATCTACAAGACACACTGCAGTAATTCCTCCAGGCTCTTTAGCCTAGTACCTTGCAAACCTGTGATCACTTGCATCGAGAAGGATAAGGGCAGCAGATATATGGGAACACCACCACCTGTAA
Source organism: Stegostoma tigrinum (assembly GCF_030684315.1). Taxonomy (NCBI): domain Eukaryota; kingdom Metazoa; phylum Chordata; class Chondrichthyes; order Orectolobiformes; family Stegostomatidae; genus Stegostoma; species Stegostoma tigrinum. Next base: position 62,182,997 of record NC_081362.1, read on the forward strand.
GTTCCCCACCACGCAGCTCACTGTCCTGATTTGGAAATATATTGCTGATCCTTCATTGCCGTTGAGTCAAAATCCTGGCACTCCGTCTCTGAGGGCACATAGTCTATAGTGGTTCAAGAAGCCTGCTCGCCACCAATGTTTTCCCCTCAACCATGCAGCTGTGCAAAGCAATCAGCACGCTACCTTGATCACAGCACTGACTTCTGTTTCCAGAGGTTGCTGTTGCAAATGGACCTCCAGACCTCCGAGCAGTAGAAGAAATAATTTGGGGGAACGATACTCACAGCCACCTTCTCGAGGGCAACCAGGGATGAGCAATAAATGCTGGGCCAGCCAGCAAACCCCACATCCCATGAATGAATAAAACAAAAACCATGTAAGCAGGAGGTTGCAAGAGAAAGGACTGCCTCGTCCACTTCAGCAAGTTCGCCAGAGAACCTATCTCCTTGAAATTAATTAAAGATGACTAACTTGTAAGCATTTCAGTAGCTGTAGTGATTTGTTTTGGAAGAACAGTATTAGAGACTTTCTGGAGAATAATGGGGTTTCGTTTACTGTTGGAGAGTTCTGTCAATGAGCAGAATAAACGGTGATGTATTTTCGAGCTTCGATTAGAAGATCCTGGACTTTAGCTTGGCATAACACCCATGACTTGAAGGGAGCATTTGCATTTTCAGTTTCAGGGTTTGCAGAAGTCGTTATTGAAGCTGCACATGTAAAACAGCTGCTCCAGATGAAAGGAGATGATCTGGAACTGTTATGGGCTGTTACAGGGGATGGACTTAGATTAGTTCACAGGTCGGCGCAACATCGAGGGCTGAAGGGCCTGTTCCGCGCTGTATTGTTATATGTTCTGTTATGAAACGGATCACCTCACTACAAGGACTTCAGTTTTAAAGTTTTGGACTAGAAGTATTTTGCTGAAACCCTGAAGAGGTTATTTGAAGGTGGGAAGTCAAAATCATGTGAACTCAAGGATGAGACAATCAGATTCTTAAGATGGGGACTTGAAGTCACTTGAAGTTAAATTAAACCCTATCGAGATGATAGAAGTGAATTATCTGTGGTGAGAGTACAATAAAGGGATGCTGTTAGAAATAATAGGACTGTTTTGTATTCTGAAATATTTAAACATGTGTTATTTGTAAATAGTTGAGCTTATTCTATTTTACCTTTTTTGTTTGTCTGAAAGGCTTCTGTTTTATTCTCAAAACGAAATCTGCAGCATTCCATGTTTTGTGTTTCGGTGAAAGAGCACCTCATTAAAAACAAACGAAAACGAAATATTATCTATCAAGCCAGATTTTTTTTTTCTGGAATCAGACGTGTCCAGTAATAACATCAGCTGCATCGTAACAGTTGCTTATTTATTTCAGTTCTCTTCTACTTTTAATCCTTGTGTTTTATCATCATCCTCAGTTGTGAAAATAGACACAGTACTAATTAATCAAATCTGCTGTTGTCTTTTTGCACATGGTAGACATACTGCATCAATCTTTAATGGGCCCAGATTTCCAATTAGAACATAGAACATAGAAAAGTACAGCACAGTACGGGCCCTTCGGCCCACGATGTTGTGCCGTGGAATAATCCTTATCCAAAAATAACCTAACCTACACTCCCCTCAATTCACTGCTGTCCATGTGCATGTCCAGCAGTCGTTTAAATGTCACTAATGACTCCGCTTCCACGACTACCACTGGCAAAGTATTCCATGCGCTCACAACTCTCTGGGTGAAGAACCTCCCTCTGACGTCTCCTCTATACCTTCCTCCTAACACCTTAAAACTATGACCCCTCGTGGCAGTCAATCCTGCCCTGTGGAAAAGTCTCCGGCTATCGACTCTATACTTGCCTCTCATTACCTTGTACACCTCAATCAGGTCACCTCTCTTCCTCCTCCTCTCCAGAGAGAAAAGTCCAAGCTTAGTCAACCTCTCCTCGTGAGACAAGCCCTCCGGTCCAGGCAGCATCCTGGTAAACCTCCTTTGCACCCTCTCCAAAGCCTTCACATCTTTCCTATACTAGGGTGACCAGAACGGGACACAATATTCCAAGTGTGGTCTCACCAGGGTTTTGTAGAGCTGCAGCATAACCTCGCAGCTCTTAAACGCGATCCCCCTGTTAAGGAAAGCCAAAACACCATATGCTTTCTTAACAACCTTATCCACCTGGGTGGCAACTTTGAGGGAGCTATGCACTTGAACGCCAAGATCCCGCTGTTCCTCCACACTGTCGAGAATCCTGCCTTTTAATCCTATATTCAGCATTTAAGTTCGACCTTCCAAAATGCATCACTTCACATTTATCCATGTTGAACTCCATCTGCCATTTCTCAGCCCAGCTCTGCATTCTGTCACTGTCTCGCTGAAGCCTGCAATAGCCCTCGATACTATCAACGGCACCTCCAACCTTTTGTGTCATCAGCAAACATACTAACCCACCCGTCAACCTCCTCATTCAAGTCATTTTATAAAGACTACAAAGAGCAGAGGCCCAAGAACAGAGCCCTGCGGGACACCACTCAGCACTGACCTCCAGGCAGAATACTTACCATCTACAACCACTCTCTGCCTCCTGTCAGCCAACCGATTCTGAATCCAGACAGCCAAATCACCCTGTATCCCATACCTCCTGACTTTATGAATGAGTCTGCCGTGGGGAACCTTATCAAATGCCTTGCTGAAGTCCACGTACACCACATCCACTGCTCGACCCTCGTCAACCTGTCTCGTGACTTCCTCAAAGAACTCAATAAGATTTGTAAGGCATGACCTGCCCCTCTCAAAGCCATGCTGACTCCCTTTAATCATGCTATGCTTTTCTAAATAGTCATAAATCCTATTCCTCAGAATTCTTTCCAAAACCTTGCTGACCACGGACGTAATTACAAGAGATAGTAGGAACTGCACATGCTGGAGAATCTGAGATAGCGAGCTGTTGAGCTGAATGAACACAGCAGGCCAAGCAGCATCAGAGGAGCTGGAAAGCTGATGTTTTGGGCCTAGACCCTTCTTCAGAAATCAGAAACTTTCAGAAACTTTTCTGAAGAAGGGTGGAGGCCGGAAACATCAGCTTTCCTGCTTCTCTGATGCTGCTTGGCCTGCTGTGTTCATCCAGCTCTACACCTTGTTATCTCTATTTCCAATTACAAGCCTCACTTCCTCTTTCTTTATCGATTTAAAAGCTTCTACTTTTGATTTGTATATCCTTTCAAAGATTTTTACATTTGCTTTTGGTACTTTTATTATGCTATTTATAATGCTGTTACTTTCTATAGCTCTTTCACCTTTTGGATTGCCGCATTTCCTTGCCTCTATAGTAAGTTTATATTTATTGATATTGTCTCTTCTTTTGTTGGCTGTGGTTGCTTAACTAGACAAGTGAAGCCAGTTGACGTTTAGGGTGTGGACTAGTGTGTCATGCTAAATTGTTGTTTAAATACATCTCATTGTTGTAGCTTTACCCTGTATCAGTTCCGTCCACAACAAAAAGAGAAATTTCTGGAAAAGCTCAGCAGGTCTGGCAGCATCTGTGAGGGAGGGAAGAAAAAGAGTTTCGGGTCCGGTGATGCTTCCTCAGAACTAAAGCATTAACTCTGATTTTTTTCTTCACAGACGCTGCCAGACCTGCTGAGTTTTTCCAATAAGTTATGTTTTTGTTCCTGATTTACAGCATTCGCAGCTTTTTCAGTTTTTATTAGTTCAGTCCAGTTTACTGTGGTCAATTTATTTTTGTACTTTCAAAACCTTGTCTTGCTTAAATTTAAAACCTCAATTTATAATTCTGTCTTTTCCCTCTGAGACGTAGTATCATTCCATCATACTTTTGGTTATAAGCTGCAAGATATACGTTTACCATCAGTTTGTTAACTAATTATACTCCTTACACATTATGAAATTCAATACGGCCTACTCCATTCGCAGATCTGGAACAAATTGGTCTGGATTCTAGCTCCAGAAAACAGTCCATTGCACATTCTAACAGTTCATTGCTTTCATTACATGTTCCAGTCTACTTCTCCTAGTCTTTCAAAATTTAAAATAAAATCTCCTGTTGTTACCACTTTTACTACAGGTTTCTCAGACCTCAATATTTGTACACCACATGTCCCACCGCTCCATAACTTTCAAAAATTTAGAGGCAACACCTACTGTAAGGTTTTGAGATTTTGGGCCCACACATAGCTGAAACAGGCAGTCAATTCTTCGTAAATAATATTACAGTTTAAGTTTATTAAGGAGGAGTAGTTTAGGTAAGATGCATTAATTAATTAGAAAGGAAAGTTAACAAGCCATGATACTTGAAAACAGTTCATTGACACCAGAGGATGGGGCAGTTGACGTCTGTGCATTGTTCACAATAGCCTGTACAGAAAGCACCCTGCTGTCTACTTGCACTACTGAGGGCTCTTGGCTGGCTCTTGGTCCATCTTCCAAAGTCCATCTTCCATCTGAAGAAGAGAGCTGTCTGTCCAACATTGCCACCCTAAGTAAGAACCAGACACACAGAGACACACACACAAATGTTGAACTGGAAGCCTGAGCAAGGGAATTTAGCGTTTCCAGGACACTCTGCGTGTGTTTTCAGAGAGAGAAAAATTTGGTGTCTCTGCTGAGATCACCTTATTGCTATGCATATTAATTCTGAATGAGATGATTTTACGTATTCTAAGATGTAACTTTTAGAAAGATCCAATTTCTTGGACTGGTTTCGAGCCTTGAATCATTTTACGGTTATAACAATGATGCTGGGTCTCTGAAGCAGAATTTTATTCTAAATCATGATTTGGAGCTCATATCTGGTTAAAAGCCCCCTGCTGATCTCTTTTCTGTTATTGTTAACTTAACATGAAGTTTTCCCTCTAGCCTTCCTAATTTGTCTAAATGTTTTACCCACTGTCCTATTTGTCCTTTGGTTGAAGAATTTGAATAATTTCCCTTGGACCCATCATGACATCAGGGTGACTAAGATGAGTGCTTGAGCATTAATATCCTCTGGAGGTTTCTTCTACTATTAAAGGATTCTGCTACTCAGGGGGAAAAGCGTATTTGGTGTTTGTTTGTCTTCAGTTACCTTGCGATATTTCAATGAGACCAATGACAGCAAGTGTGCAAAAGGTATTTGTGTTAATACTTTCTCATATTACTTGCTGGAAGCTAAAATCATCTTCAGGGCGTTAGAAAAACTACTCAGCGCAGCTATGCCAGTTGTATGCTCGCTCATCGGGTGTTTGAAACTGGAGTCTGTGTTTCACAGTGTCTTCATTTTGACATTGTTAAATTGCTGTGATCCCAGTTTGAGAGTGGGGGATTGGTGTCAGAGTTGGGGGACCAGAGAGAGAGGGATTAATGGAGGTGAGAGATTTGAGAGTTGGTGATTCAGGGGGCCAAGGTTGTGAGAGTGGGGGAGAGAGTGAGAGAGATGTAAGAGTAGGGAATGAGAAGATTAACAGTTCTGGACTTTGCCCATTTAAATCCCCAGCAGTGCAGAATTCCTGGGCACATTGTGTGATGTTGAAGTTCTTCGCTTATTTGTAACAAAACTAATAGTGTGATGCAGTAACAGTTTTGCTTTTCCTCCTTAAAACATGTAGAAGAATGCTTACAATAATATCCACCTGATCCCAAATCACAGAAGTCAATCAAACTAGTGGCTTTCACCAGAAAATACTGAGAACCACTTGGGATATAGGAAAAGTTTAATCTGGCCAAATGTTGAACTTAAAAAATATAATTATAGATTCATCGCAACGCAGTCCTTCTGAAAGCTATCTTGATACAATTAAATGCAGACGTTGAAGCACATTTGTACATGGTGATCCAACCAATTTTTGAATTGTATCAAGTAGCATTCCTAATATGTTCCTAAAATACAACATGCTCGACATGAAATGAAAATCCCTTTCCCAGAAGAAAGTGTTAACAAAGGGTGGTTACATTCCTGACTTGTAATTTTATGAATTTGAAAACCTGTCTTGAACCTGACTGACACAAAAAAGTTCTCATTAACTTGCTCTTTCAGTTTATCTCCTGCTCATTGTTTCCCATCTCTGGCTCACTTGCCTGTCTTCAGTCACGGGTAAGCTTATCCACCCTCCTGCTCTGTTTCCCTTCCTGACTCTCCAGACTTCCTATTTGACACTTCCTTCCCACTTGCCTATCTTCCATCTTCTGAACCTTGATACATACATCCCTCAATACACCTATCAAAGTGACCCATTGCAAGAGTTCTATTAAGTGGTCACTGCTTTCTTTGGGGAAGCAGTGGGGGGTGGGTGGAGTTTGAAATTCTAATTGCTCATCCTTGATACCATGCGGGGTTCACGCTCTCAGGCTTGATCAGGGATTCCAAAACTAATGGGAGAATAAATACATTATTATAAGGAATACTTCAAAAGTTGAAGTTTGAATGTCAAGACTGAAAACCAGTTTAGTTTTCTTAGAAAACAGTTGAGATCAATGCACTCTCTCTCCTACTGTTTACTCCCTACCCCATTCCCCCTCCCTATTTTCTGCATATAAACCAACGTTTTCTCAGCTCCCATCATTTCTGAAGAAGGGTCACTGGACCCAAAATGTTAATTCTGACTTTTTTTCTCCACAGTTGCCAGACCTGCTGAGCTTTTCCAGCAGCTTCTGTTTTTGTTCCTGATTTACAGCATCTACAGATCTTCTGGTTTTTACATTTTGTTTTAGTAGCTAGATACAAGCTTCCTTTTAAATCTTTCGCAGGTTGTTCTTTTAAAATATAAGCACCAGTTCATTGATTTTTATTTAAGCTAACATTATGTAATTGAATGCAGACATCTGTGTGTATGCTGAAGAATGTGGCAAAAAGGATACTGAAAAATTGTACCTTAAAAATCTATTGATCAGCAGCTAATTTTTTCCAGTTACCACAGCCCAACAAATGCACTAACATTTCCAAGACACCATTAGCAGTTTAACATCGTTTCAGTGTTGCTGTTCAGTTTTAAATCTGATCATAAATCAATATAATCTCCATATGATGGATCCATATGTTGAGGAATTCATCCAGGCCAAAACAAAACATCAAGAATCTCCAGAATTAAGGCACTTGTTGACCTACAAGTTCTTAAATAAGTTTACCACAGTCAGAGAAATTTAAAAGACATTGCATCACAACTGCACCTTTTGAACAAACTACACACCACGTTGGTTTCTTGAATGGAGGGGAGGCATCTTGTGCAACATCTTGACTCAACTGTTGGGGAACTAGATCATTTCAGTCACCAGCCAATGCATTAGTGATTTCCAGGAGTGTATTTTCAGCAGTAACAAATGTAGTTACCTTGGTTGAAGTAACGAGCCATACCAATGTTGACACTGAACACCTATAAAACAAAATGGTCTCATCCATTTCTCTGGTCCAGTGCTACCAGGACTGCAGCCAGGAACAGAAAAGCAAGGCAACATAGAGGAGCAGCCATTAAATTCTATAGACATGTTCATCCTGACTGCATAGATTGATTTCTGCAATCTGAAGAGCCTGTCTTGTGACTTTGCTTGTCTTTTTGAAATTTTCTTAATTCAGTGAGGTTCAGAAAAGGTTGGTTGGCTAGACTAGATTTCATGGCTTGCTGCCTTTGCAGTTAAGACTTTAGAATCTTCACAACGTCATTGCAAAATGCAATTAAATTCCAATTAATTTTGGATAGTCCTAGTTCTGGAAAAATCTATGGCACATATAAAAATGAATGTACATTTAGTAGCTAAATGTTATGTTTTCTTCAGACATCCTTTTACACAAACAACTTAATCTCCTCCAACTGTTAAGGAGGATCTCCAAGGTAACCATTAGTGTTATTTCATGACTGGCTGCTAATCTGATCAGCTAGCCAAGCCACATGGGATTGGTTTCTGTTCTGCTCTTACAGAAGTAGTTGAATGTAGTGTTCTGTTCAGCAGCTTAAATAAAGTAAAGTGCACAGAAGCCAGGCCAGTGTGAAGAATGAAGGACAGCTTTTGGGACCGAATCCTGTCCGTAGCAGAGTACTTTGGTTGCTTTCAGTGATGGATCATTTTAAACAGAAGACATTTATATTAAGATGATAATTAATTTTGGTGTATAAGTATCATTCTGATGTACTTGATGAACCTTGAGACCACCTCATATGGCAGGCTGTCAGCTCGCTGCCACAACTATTACTGTTCAAAACATTGTTTCAAAAGCTCTTAAAATCACTTTAATTGTATGGATGTTATCTTCCCCTGTGTACAATCCAACAGTATCCATCATATATTTGCCATAGCTGGCTGCCATTACAATATGTGTAATACTGTTGTGAAAAGTGAAAGTGAGGTTAATGTTTAACTCTGCATATCAGATGAAAAAATTCATGCATTTTGGTGATTTTCTTTCCGATATCAAACGTTTAGTGATTGTAATGTTACTTCAAAATGTTGTCCTACATGAGCTTGAAGTTACCTGAGTGAAGGAAGTTTGGATAGTGTGAAATGACAGAATTGAGACTGAACATTGGGGAAGCTGAAATACACAGTTGTGATCAGTAAAAGTGTGTTGTGTTTCATCAGGAGCTATGTCACAACTACACTTCTGAAAAAGGCAGTATTCTGGCATTTGTGGTTACGGAGTGAGGGAAATCCGACATCTTTGCTCTGCAATAATTTAGTTTATTTTAGTAAGTGTCTATTAAAATGAACACATTAGACATAAACACTGCAGCTTTATTTCAGTGGTATACATTTGGCAAATTATTTGGATCTCCTCCTGGGAGCCAGATTAAATTTGGCATGAAATACAATTGCATGATTACTGCAGTGGAATGTTGCACCAGGCATATGACACAAACATCAATCATTGGTAAAAAATGCAGAGGATCTTCATGTTGGAGCCTTTCATGCCAAAAGTGAATTGTGGCAGTGGATTGTGACATGCCTCTCAAAATTTATTCACTGATCCTCTAATATGAATCAACTATTTGCAACTCATTTCCTTTTAATGGGAATTTTTAAAATTAAAATCCCAATTGTGTTTGTAGTTCAATAACTGTTTTTATTATAAACAATAATGTCATTTCTAGGTTGAGACAGTGGTGTGAGATTCATTCTTGACTTTTCTGAAACTTAACAGTCCGCTTCCAAATATCCATTTCTCTACTGCTTTTCCAAATGTGCCTCTATTATCAATTGCATGTTTAAGATGTTGTTCTACTTGTACTGATTTAACATTTGTTGTTCACACCTAAATGATTGATGTCTAGTGAGTTCACTGAGTGAATATGTCAGAGTCATAGAGATATACATCACAGAAACAGACCCATCGGCCCAACTTGTCTATGCCAACCAGATATCCTAGATAAACCAAGACCCATTTACCAGCATTTGGCCCATATCCCTCTATACCCATCCAGATGCCTTTTAAATGTTGGAATTGTGCCAGCCTCCACCACTTCGTCCAGCAGCTGATTCCATATCCTCTGCATGAAAAGCTTGCACCTTGGGTCTCTTAAATCTTTCACCTCTCACCTTAAGCCTCTGCTCTCTAGTTTTGGACACCCCACCCCAGGGAAAAGACCTTCCCTATTTACCCTATCCATGCCCGTCATGATTTTACAAACCTTTACGAGGTCACCCCTTGGCCCCTGATATCCAGGGAAGGTAGCCCCAGCCTGTTCAGCTTCTGCCTGTAGCTCAAACCCTCCAACCCTGGCAACATCCTTGTAAACTTTTCTGAACCCTTTCTAGTTTCACAACACTTTTCCTGTAGCAGGGAGACCAGAATTGAACACAGTACTCCAAAAGTGGTCAAACCAATGTCCTATACCGGCGCATCATCTCCCAACTCTTCTACTCAACGCACGCCAAATGCCACCTTCACTGTATAGGTGTTTAAGATAATTAATGTTTACTGTGTGTAATTCATTGTAGTTTATTAGGAGATAAGGCCATTTATTTTTGCCAGCCTGTTGTCCTTGAGAAGATGATGGTGAGCTGTCGTATTGAACCACCACAGTCCATGTGCTGGAAGGAAATAAGGAAGGAAATTCCGGGATTTTAAACCAGGCGACACTGAAGACATAGTCATGTATTTCCAGATATGGTTGGTGAGTGGCTTGAAGGGGAGCTTGCAGGTGGTGGTGTTCCCATGTATCTACTGCCCTTGGCCTTCAAGATGGAAATGGTCATGAGTTTGGAAGGTGCTATCTAAGAATTAGTAGTGAGTTTCTGTAGTACATCTGTCGGCACACTACAATGGTAGAGGGAGGGGATGCTTGTAGATGTGGTGTCAATCAAGTGGATGTTTTTGTAGCACAGTGATAGTGTCCCTGCACTGAGTCCCGCCTGCACTAGAAACGTGTAAAAACATCTCTGAGCAGGCTGATTGTATGATGAGATAAGGTGAATAGCCGAGGTATTTTTCCTAAGGTGGAGAAGTCCGAACAAGAGGGCATAGGTTTAAGGTGAGAGGGAAAAGATTTACAGGGAGCTGAGGGGCAGTGTTTTCATGCAGAGCGTGGTGCATGTATGGAATGAACTGCCAGAGGAAGTGATAGGCGCAGGTACAGTTACATCTCTTAGAAGACATTTGAACAGGTACGTGAATATGAAAGGTTTGAAGGATGTGGGCCAAACACAAACGAGTTGGACTAGTTTAGTCAGGAAACCTGGTTGGTATGGATGAGTTAGACTGAAAGGTCTGTTTCCATGCTGTATGACTCTGACTGTAATGGTAACCCCCAGGATGATGTTAGTAGGTGATTCAGTGATGGCAAAACCGTTGAATCACATGGGAGGTGGATAGATTGTCTCTTGCTGGAGGTGATCATTTCCTGGCATCTGAATAGCATGAATGTTTATTTGCCACTTTTCAGTCCAAGCCTAGATATTGTCCAGATCTTGTTGAATTTGTACACGCACTGCTTCAGTACCTGAGGCTGTGCAATCATCATTGGACATCCCAAGTACTGATCTTTATGGAGGGAAGATTATTGATGAAGCAGTTGAAGGTGCCCAGACGTTGCCCAGAGGAACTCCTGCAGGGATGTCCTGGGGCTGAGATGACAACAAGCACAGCCATCTTCCTATGTGTCATGAGTGAGACCAATCTCCAGAGAGTTTGCCCCCTGATACCCATTGATTCCAGTTTTCTAGGGCTCCTTGCTGCCACACTCGGTCAAATGTGGCTTTGATATTAAGGGCTGTGACTCTCACCTCACCTCTGGAATTCAGCTTTTTTTTGTCCATCTTTTGAGGCTGTAATGAAGCCAGGAACTGAGTGGTTCAGGTGGAACCCGAACTGGGTGTCGCAGAGCAGGTTATTGCTGAGCAGGCGCTGTTTGATAGCGCAGAGGGCTGTGAAGGTGAAGATGGAAGCAAGAGGGATGGGGAATGGGGAAATGATGGCAGTGGGGATGAGTTGACAGAGATCAAGAGAGTGTGCAATCAGGGGAGAGAATGCGGAAGATGTTGGGGATGGGGGGAATTTTTGTCCTGAGGCTGCCCTTTTTTGATAAAAACATTTTCACAAGCATACAAGCTTCATGTTTCTCTTCATCTTTTCCTATTAGCATAGCCTTCTATTCATTTCTGCTGTGTTCATCACTTTCTCCACCTTTTTGTCTTTTTGACAAGGGCCCAATGCAAAGCCTAAAAAAATCCAACACTTTTTCATCAGTAAAGTGATGGAAAGTGTCATCAACAGCCTCCTTACCTTTTTTTTCCTCCCCCACCTCCTAACAGTCTCCTCCTTTCACCACTGCTTCTCCGCCAACCCCCCGCCCCATGCCCATCTTGCAGATTCAAGCTGCTGCTCCCTTTCACCACCACCTTCTCCATCCTCAAACCTCCTTGTAGCTGTCTCCTCATCCGCATGCTGCTCTGGCACCTTCCCAACTGACCGAATTTCCAAATCCAGCAGAAGGCCCCCTACCACAGCCAGACGTGTTCTGAGCTCGGGAGAAAACCAGCTTGTGATTGGAGGAGCAGTGTCTCATCATTTTCTACCATTCCCTTTAAGGAAATAACCTTTCTCCAATAGCTCCCTGTGTGAGTGAAATTTCCTTGGCCATTTGGGGACTTTAGGGGTCGATTCACCCACTGCTGCCACATATTGTGAGTGCTAATAAATGAACAAAAGAAGTTTGTTTATTCCCAAGTCATGTCCAAACCCATGACCACTTCTTTACAGAAGGATGAGCAGCAGATACATAACATCACCACCTGCTGCAAGGTGCCTCTCCAAGCCACTTACCATCCTGACTTGGAAATCTATCACTCTTCCTTCAGGGTCACTGAGACAAAAACCTACAACTTCCTCCCAGATAACAGTGTGGGGGCGCCAGAACAAAAGGGCCGCTCATCACCATCTTCTTAAGGGAAAGTGGGGACCAGCCAAAGAAACCCATGTCCTGCCAATAAGAAAAAAATGTTGACCAGGGCATTTAAATGATATTAAAATGTGAGGCTGGATGAACACAGCAGGCCCAGCAGCATCTCAGGAGCACAAAAGCTGACGTTTCGGGCCTAGACCCTTCAACAGAGAGGGGGATGGGGTGAGGGTTCTGGAATAAATAGGGAGAGAGGGGGAGGCGGACCGAAGATGGAGAGTAAAGAAGATAGGTGGAGAGGAGAGTATAGGTGGGGAGGTAGGGAGGGGATAGGTCAGTCCAGGGAAGGTGGACAGGTCAAGGAGGTGGGATGAGGTTAGTAGGTAGGAGATGGAGGTGCGGCTTGGGGTGGGAGGAAGGGATGGGTGAGAGGAAGAACAGGTTAGGGAGGCAGAGACAGGTTGGACTGGTTTTGGGATGCAGTGGGTGGAGGGGAAGAGCTGGGCTGGTTGTGTGGTGCAGTGGGGGGAGGGGATGAGCTGGGCTGGTTTTGGGATGCGGTGGGGGAAGGGGAGATTTTGAAGCTGGTGAAGTCCACATTGATACCATTTGGCTGCAGGGTTCCCAAGCGGAACATGAGTTGCTGTTTCTGCAACCTTCGGGTGGCCTCATTGTGGCACTGCAGGAGGCCCATGATGGACATGTCATCGAAAGAATGTAAGGGGGAATGGAAATGGTTTGTGACTGGGAGGTGCAGTTGTTTATTGCGAACTGAGCGAAGGTGTTCTGCAAAGCAGTCCCCAAGCCTCCGCTTGGTTTCCCCAATGTACAGGAAGCCACACCGGGTACAGTGGATGCAGTATACCACATTGGCAGATGTGCAGGTGAACCTCTGCTTAATATGGAAAGTCATCTTGGGGCCTGGGATAGGGGTGAGGGAGGAAGTGTCGGGGCAAGTGTAGCATTTCCTGCGGTTGCAGGGGAAGGTGCTGGGTGTGGTGGGGTTGGAGGGCAGTGTGGAGCGATCAAGGGAGTCACGGAGAGAGTGGTCTCTCCGAAAAGCAGACGAGGGTGGGGATGGAAACATGTCTTGGGTGGTGGGGTCAGATTGTAGATGGCGGAAGTGTCGGAGGATGATGCGTTGTATCTGGAGGTTGGTGGGGTGGTGTGAGAACAAGGGGAATCCTCCTTGGGCGGTTGTGGTGGGGGCGGGGTGTGAGGGATGTGTTGCAGGAAATGCGGGAGACGCGGTCAAGGGCGTTCTCGACCACTGTGGGGTGAAAATTGCGGCCCTTGAAGAAATTGGACATCTGGGACATGCGAGAGTGGAATGCCTCATCGTGGGAGCAGGTGCGGCGGAGGTGGAGGAATTGGGAATAGGGGATGGAAATTTTGCAGGAGGATGGGTGGGAGGAGGTATATTCTAGGTAGCTGTGGGAGTCGGTGGGCTTGAAATGGACATCAGTTGCAAGCTGGTTGCCTGAGATGGAGACTGAGAGATCCAGGAAGGTGAGGGAAGTGCTGGAGATGGCCCAGGTGAAGTGAAGATTGGGGTGGAAGGTGTTGGTGAAGTGGATGAACTGTTCGAGCTCCTCTGGGGAGCAAGAGGCAGCGCCGATACAGTCATCAATGTACCGGAGGAAGAGGTGGGGTTTGGGGCCTGTGTAGGTGCGGAAGAGGGACTGTTCCACGTAACCTACAAAGAGGCAGGCATAGCTGGGGCCCATGCGGGTGCCCATGGCCACCCCCTCAGTCAGTAGGAAGTGGGAGGAATCGAAAGAGAAGTTGTTGAGGGTGAGGACGAGTTCCATGTCTATTTAAATGATATTCCTGTCGTAGTACCATGGGATTTTCCATATGTGCTTGAAAGTTCAAACGTGTCCTTTGAATAACCGAGCATCTGACAGTGCAGCATTTCTCAAGGGCAGCTGACATGGCGCCTGAACCGACTGCTGTCAGAATCAGAGCTCATGATTTTTTGAGCTGAATATTTGGTTAGTGATAGTCCGTGTGTTTACACTCTCGCTGCCTGATGTTTTAAAGTGCATTTCTGAGACAACATTTTCAGCCTTGCTGCTGTTTTGAGATGCCGTACAATGGACAAATACAAGATGTAGGTTCAGGAGATGTAGATTTCTAACCGTTTGATGTAATGATTTGTTTCCATTGTTTCCCCATAATTATTCATTTGAAATAATTTCACCAAATTTGCAAAAGTAATTCAGTATTTTCCCTCAAGTTTTTATAACTCGAGCAGCATTTTCCTCTTTCCTCTCTTCTGTTTTCTGAAACTGGAGGTATAAATCCATTATCTCGTATTTATCAGAAAATTTTATGGCCTTGAAGAATTTGCTTAACTTTGTACATAAGCAGCCTGCATTGGCTGGAAATTGCTCCCCTTATTCTTGTCAGACGTGTTGAATTGCTTGCCCTTTTAGCTTCTAATGTTTTTTTAAATAAATAGACAACAGACAATAGGTGCTGGAGTAGGCCATTCGGCCCTTCGAGCCAGCACCACCATTCATTATGATCATGGCTGATCATCCACAATCAGTATCCTCTTCCTGCCTTATCCCCATAACCCTTGATTCCACTATCTTTCAGAGCTCTATCCATCTCTTTCTTGAAAGTATCCATAGAGTTGACCACCACTGCCTTCTGGGGCAGAGCATTCCATATATCCACCACTCTCTGGGTGAAGAAGTTTTTCCTCAATTCTGTTCTAAATGGCCTACCCTTTATTTTTAACCTGTGCCCTCTGGTTCTAACTCACCCATCAGCGGAAACATGCTTCCTGTCTCCAGAGTGTCTAATCCCTTAATAATCTTATATGCCTCAATCAGACCCCCTCTCATCCTTCTAAACTGAAGTGTATACAAGCCCAGTTGCTCCAATCTTTCAACATACGATAGTCCCGCCATTCCAGTTGTCACAAAGTTGTCAAATTAATAAGTCTATAATTATTAGACTGTTTTGTAATCTTCTGTTATTGGCTTTCTATTTAATGAGCTATGTAAACCTTCAACACTTCTCCCCTACTTGCACCCTAATTTAGTTAGCTATTCTTTGATGCATCTTGTCCTTCTGCCTTAGGAATTGTCAAGCACTGCTGGTTTTAATGAGCGTTGCACCATCAATTTGAAGAATTTATTGCCCTACCAGATACTAGAAAGGGCATTGACATCATTTTCATTACTTACAGCCACTGCGTTTTATTCCTTTTTCTCACTCAGTTTTGATCAGCTGCATCATCTTGTCCTCCCTGTTTCCTGCTACCCTTCACTTTCGGCAAACCGCTAAGGTTCAGTGGTTGGCTGTCACCTCTGAATCAAGAAGACCTGGGCTCAAGCTCAGAACTTGAGTGCAGACTTTGCCCTATTTTGACATTTGTGCCGGAACAAACCTTGCTAAAACAGTTTATCTGATTAATTACTGCATTATTTGCAGGCAATTGGCTGCTGTGTTTCCTATATTATCAGAGTGACTGCACTTCAAATTCAAAAATGACTTATGGGCCAGAAGACATGTTAACATGAGATGAGTTCATGTCGGGTGCAGGATAGATCTAAACTTTCTCTTTCCTGCCAATCTCATTCAGCCAACATATTGCTGAAGTGTCTGTTTTTCCCCTTGGGGAAATTGAAATGTTCAGGTCTGTCTCAGACGCTGTCTCCAGTGCAGTGCTTCTGGTCATCACCATACGTTTCTTGAGTTCAGCAATGCATCAAAAGGTTTCAGTATCTAATTCTGTAGTTGTGTAATGAGGGATGGAACATGTAGGACCACCTTTTGAGCTAAGCTAATATATAATTTCTACTATTTTTTTTTCCTAATCAACCTGTTCAGAGATGTTATTACACCTTCAGGGACAAGTGGGACTTGAACACCCGTCTCTTGGTCTGGGGTAGGGACACTACCGCTGTGCCACAGAACCTCCCCTTTAGAGCTAAACTGAATAAAGCAAACAGCTACCTAGTTCTCTAGAATTGCACCATTCTGGCCAGTTTGTCTGAGATTGGATAGTTGATCTTCATTGTATTATTTCAAAAGCAAGACAGTGCAGCATTGATACTTACCTGTCACACCTGCATCCTGTGGGTGTTTAAAAATAGCATTGTGTTTTGCACTGTCATTTGATCTCAAAAGCCTTTTTGAACCAAAATATTATTTTTAAAAATCCCAAAACACAACATGGAGACTCAACAGGAATTACTGGGTTTCTGTTTTACTTCAGGCCATACATGGCCATTAATTCTACCCTCCCCTTTTGTTCATATATACACTTCAATACATATTAATTGAATAGCAATTAGAAGCAGGAATGAAAATATAAGAGCTTGAAGCCAATAGTGGTCCCCATGCTGCCATCCTGCCTGAGGTCAGTTCAATCAGCAAAGACTAGGTTTTGAATCTTGGCTCCTGTTTGTCTGTATGGGTTCACAGTGCCTGAGTGCTAAGGAACCACAGAAGCCTCTCTACATCTTTAAGCTTTCAACGAATTTTTTTTCACCGTCTCACCTGTTTGTTTCACGGTTCTTCCTTATTCATCCATATTACTTCTAAAACGACTTGGTAGTTATAGTTGTTTATAAACTGTTTTTGAGAACCTAATGTAATCGTTTCATCTCTTTTGCCTTTCGTACCTTGTTTTATTTGTCTTCCCTTTCTTTCCTTCGATCTCTCTATTTTCCTTTACTCGCTTTCAAAACAAGATATCCCTCTCAGTCTCTTCAATTTGCATCCCCATTCCAAGCCAGGCTGATGAAAATATTTTGTATAGTTTTGAATCTGGCAGTCCATGTTCATGAGCTATGATTTTTTTTTTCAGAATTGTGATAAATTATAGTAAACATCACCTATTCTGTCTCTGTATTAAAGCCAACATTTGCATAATTATTAGAGTAGCCTCTTTAGTAATATTTTGAGTTAGGCTTGTATGGAATAAATATTATTGTGCCGCTCTTGATACCATGGACCTCTTGACAAATCTTTATTACAACACAAAGTGTAAATCTTGGGGTATGTTTCGACACAAATTTAAGTAGACAGTCTTAGGCAGACAAATATTTAATTATCTTCAGGCATCCAGTGTTAGGAGTTCTTTATTGCAATGCATACTCATTATGGAGCATCTCCAACTGAATCTCCTTAAAGGAACAGGAGGAAAGTCAGTGTGGAATTCCCCAACTTGCTCTACCTTATGCTTGTATCTTATGGCCTCAGTTTTAGTTTCTAAGGTGGGGGTGGGGCCCGGTTGGTGCAGTTGGCTGGACAGCTGGTTTGTGATGCCAACAGCGTGGGTTTGGTTTCCACACTGGGTGAGGTGACTGTGAACGGCTCACCTTTTCATCCTCTCCCCATGCCTGAGGCAGCCCTCAGGTTGTGCCCCGCCAGTTGTATCTCTATGATGAGAGAACAGCCCTATGTCTGGTCAGACCATGGCAACTTTTTACCCTTCTTCCACATGCAAAGTCATTGTTTCTGCTTTGTCCTGACACACAATTGCAGCACCTCCAGCCTCACTTACCTTTCCAGTGTCTGTGTACACATTTTTGCTTTTCAAATCTATGCCCATGTATCGTGCAATTCATGTTGGAATTGTCAACTTGGGTCTCCACCCAACTGCATTACTGAAGTACCCTTCACTAATGGTCTAATGTGGGTATGATTGTGAAATCTTTTTTGATACATCTAAATCCCACAAATGACTTCAGGCCTTTAAAATTGAAAACAAAGCTAATCCTTTAAAAGCCTTCTCAAAAGTCCATCAGAGCTTCTGCTCACTGCTGACTTTCTTTTCCAAATCCAAATCTCTTATTGGTCAAGCTTGATGGGATGTTCTTTGTTTTAAAGTCAGGGTGTAAGCTGAAGTTGCTGCTATTGTGTGTGAATGGTCACTGCATCATTGTTTTGTTATCAGTAGTTAATAGGCCAGGGTATCAAACATTATTGAACAAGGTCACTTTGGATGACAAGGTTGCTTAGCTCTCAGTATATGTTTTAGTTTGCTTACGGAAGACATTTAAATGTGCTTGAAATACTCTGTCAATTTATGTAGAATGAAATAATATTTCTTGTCCAATTTAGAAATTGCTTTTCTAAATGTAACTAAATTTGCACATTTAATTTGACTCATTCCTTTTGAATCGAGCTCCATATGATCCTTCAGACTTTTTTGTAGAGACCACAATCTGGTCCTGCAAGTGCATGTTATTTGATAGCCCACCTTTTATAGTTTTGTCTTCCTTTCTGCTCACAAGGAAGAAATAGATACAGTTTAAAATTCATCGAGGGCCATGTGGCCATTGCTCTGTGTACACATGACAATAGTTTCAGTCTCATACTGTTCAGCTCACTGCTGATAAAATAACAATTGATCATGACAGCCTGCTGCTGCTCTCTCAAGTAACAATAGTTGAAGTTTTCATCTCATTTTTGATTCACCTCTCAAATTGTGGACCATTTGAAGTTGGCTGCAAAATGTTGTGCTCATAAATTACTGGATAAAACCATCAATTACATTATTTAAAGGAGTTAATTTTAATTTTAAATTCCATCTTTGTGTTTCAACTAATGCGTGTCTCACACATCTAAATACATTCTGTCACTGGTTGTTTTGAATTGAATCAGAGCTTTATCCTTGAAAACCAGAGTCAGAAGATGCATAACATTGAATGCTCTTGTAATTTACAAGAGTCAGTGATTGGACTAACCTTTAAGCTCAGTGCTATTTTAAGCACCTGACTGGAGCCTAATTCAATACAACATTTGAAGTTATAAGGCACTATCAGTGTCCTGTTCAGATAACGTAATAAGAACATGAATATGTGCAGCAGTAGGCCATTGTTCACAGTGACACTAAGTGACAGGACCATCCAGCAAGACACATGAAAGATTTGCATTTGTACAGTATATTTCATAACCATGGGACACCCAAAAGCAATTCACAGCCAGTGAAGTACTTTTGTACAGTGGTCAGTTTTGCCATGTAGGAGCTGTGACAAACAATTTTGTATACAGCAAGCTTCCATAAACAGCAATAGGTTAATGATAAGACAATCTGTTTTTTGTGACGTTGATTTCGGGAGGGATATTATAAAAGACACTGGTGATACCATCTCTGTTGTTAGTCCAGTTTTGCCATATGGAATCTTTTACATTCACTTGGAAGCAGAGAGGACTTGGTTTGACATCTCATCCAAAAGACAGAATCTCATGACCGTGCAACACCCCTGTATCAGAGTGTCAATCCACATTTTTTGCGCTCACATATCTCCTGTGAGGCCTGAACCTGCAACCTTTAGACTCAGAAGGTGAGTGCTAACAGCTGCACTACAGCTGGCATGTTCTGTATGGGTGGAAATTAGGAATAACAAAGGTACAAAAAAAGGCTCTGATGGCTATAGTTTATGCACATCCTAAAAGTAAGGATATTTTGGAAAACATTAAGCAAAAAATAATTGGAACTGGTAACAAAGACAATGTAATAAATGTTGGAGACATTTCGTCTTCCTTAAAAGTGGACAGATCAAATTAGCAAAGGTAACTGCATGCAGTTCTGGTCACCACATTACAGGAAAGATGGAGGAGGAGGGTGAAGGTGTGGTGACTACATTCCCAGGAAACTCCCAGATAGGCCAGGAAGAATGCTGCTGAGGTGAGATCAGGAGTTTAAGGTGGGAGAATGTGAAGCTGTTCACTTTACGGAAGGAATCAATCTAAAGATTTCTGAAATGGGGGAGAGGGAGAGGGGGAGAGAGAGAGAGAGACTGCACAATTCCAAGGGTCAGAGGCATCTAGGTGCTCTAGTGGATGAGTCACAAACAGTTCAAATGTGGTTACAGCTGTAATCAGGAAAACTATTATTCTTTATCGGGAATTGAACATAAAAGTAAGGAAGTTATGCTTCAGTCCTAGAGGGTATTGGTGAGACCATGTTTCAAATACTGTGTACGGTTTCAATCTGCTTGTTTAAGGGACAATGTAGATATGTTAGTGGTGGTTCGGGGCGGGGGGGGGGAGGTGGGTTTACTGGGTTGTTCCGTGGAATGAGTGGGTAGTTTGGTGGGGCAAGGTTGGACAGACTGGGCCTGTTCCCCCTGGAGTTCAGTGGAGATTTGATCGAAGCGTATCAGATCCTGAATGTGGGATGTGGGGAGAATGTCTCCTCTTGTGGGTGCGAGTGATTGAAACATATAAAATAATCAGAGGGTTAGATAGGGTGGATAGGGAGATCCTTTTTCCTAGGATGGTGACAGCGAGCACGAGGGGGCATAGCTTTAAATTGAGGGGTGAGAGATATAGGACAGATGTCAGAGGTAGTTTCTTTACTCAGAGAGTAGTAAGGGAATGGAATGCTTTGCCTGCAACGGTAGTAGATTCGCCAACTTTAGGTACATTTAAGTCGTCATTGGACAAGCATATGGACTTACATGAAATAGTGTAGGTTAGATGGGCTTGAGATCGGTATGACAGGTCGGCACAACATCGAGGGCCGAAGGGCCTGTACTGAACTGTAATGTTCTATGTGATTGCACAACAGAGTGGAGAGGAGATTTCCCAGGATGCTGCCTGGGCTTGGGGCTGTGAACTATGAGGAAAGATTGGATTGGCTGGGGTTGATTACTTTGGAGCAGTGAGGATGACTGATGTAGATGGGGTGGATAGATTAGCTTAACTACAGTGTGGAAAGAGGCCCTTCAGCCCAACAAGTCCACACCTCCCCTTGGAGCATCCCACCCAGACCCACCCCTCTCTAACCCACACACCCCTGAACACTACAGGCAATTTAGCATGGCCAATCCACCTAGCCTGCACATCTTTGGTCTGTGGGACGAAATCAGAGCACCCGAAGGAAACCCACGCAGACACGGGGAGAATGTGCAAACTCCACACAGACGGTCGCCCAAGTCTAGAATTGAACCTGGGTCCCTGGTGCTGTGAGGCTGCAGTGCTAATCAGTGAGCCACTGTGCTGCCCTAGGAAGGCTGTTTTTCAATTCATAGATGGGTCACTAAGCAGGGGGCATAGACTTTTGATAGAAGGAAGGGTGGAGAGTTGAGGGGTAACTTTTTCTTCATCCAGACAATGATGGGAATCTGAAACTTACTTCTTGTTTCAGTGGTTGAGTCAGAAACACACACAATAGGTGAGCAGCTTCAGATTTTAACTCGTATTGCTGTAGTCTTCGGCCCTATGGATCAAGATCTGGCAACTGGGAGTAATGTAGTCAGATGTTTGTTGATCAGTGCACAGAGGATGGGCCCAGTCATCTCTTCCTGTGTTCTAAATGTCTGTGTAATCTGGAATATGATTTTGTAGAATGCTTCAGCAACAGTTCCTGAAATAAATAATTTCAGATATAGCTATCTTCAATCTAGCATTCAAAATGTGGCAGGTTTAATTAGCAAACATCTGGCACAAATATCTCTGGGTGGGGTGGGGGTGAGGGGCGGTAGTAATCAAATCCAGTTGTAAGTGACATACTCCAGAGCCAATGAGAACGTAAAGTCACTTATATAAAATGATCATGTTGGTACTTTGTTCAAAAAAAACTTTATTTTGTCAATTAGAAATTCCAAAGAACTACTTTTGCCCTAAAACAAAATGTTGACTCAGTAGTTGTAGAACTTTTAATTTGTCCTCTTTATTAATTTGCAGATTTTTCCATTTCCATATCCAAAATATTTTCCACAACTAGTATAAACATTTTACAATGATGGCTCTTTTTGTTTTAACCTATGGGTAGCAATAACATTGAGCATATAGGGCAGGGTTCCTTCAGAGTGTCTTGATATTTGCTGTCTGTGGTCTCCAAGACTAGGATGAGCGAATCTAGAGATGAGTAATTTGCACGAGTGCCTGAGAGTTGCACTTCTCTGTTTTATTGTCACGTCATAACTCAGATGAGTACAATTTCAAAATACTGCCTAAATGTCAACAAAACCTGTGGACTGATTTCCGGTCCATTTTACTTTTGACATCAAGATACACAAAATACACATTTTTTTAATGTAACTGCACTGTGACAAATGTAATGAAATATTGAAGCAGTACCGAGGTGATGAAGACAAGGAAATGAACTGAAAGAGGTACCAGTGCAATTCAGTACAAAAACATAATGGGGGGGGGGGGGGTGGAAGGCAATAAAGTCAAAAAACTCTATAAATCCAAAGAATTTGATGACCACTCATTATCTGAGAGATATCATGTAGCCCAGGGATATGGTTTGAAAACTAATATTTTGGACAACCAGGTTCCCACAGTATTTTTACTATCCCACATGTTTATAGTAAAGCTCTACAATAAATAAGTTTGATAAAATATTTTTAAAAGCGTATGAAATATATAGTAAATTCTTTTGTTGCCTGATGTTATCATTTTATGCATTCTGTTGTAATGTAAGGAATACACTAGTCTTTCCTGGAATTTTGTTACACAAATTGAGTGGGTAAAAGGGTGATTTTTTTTTCCTCTCTGCTTCCAGTCTTCAGTCTCTCTACTACTATTAATATCTAGTAATTATTTAATGCAGATGAAATTAATTTGCTGTTTTAAACAGTGTAAGTTTTTCTGCCAATTTCACAAATCGAACTGCCACACTCTGAGAAGGAGTGATCTGAAATTTTCCCTCCATCCAACAATAAAGAAAATTAAATCCTTTTGAATTGCGCTTGTGAACCCTAGTTTACAACTTGCAAAATTTGAGTATGAATCATCTGATCTGCTACAACTGGGGAGACAAGGACATTATATGGAAAGTAGCTGATCTCCTTTCCTTGAGATAGCTTGTGAGCAAACAGCAATGCTGCATGAAAGAAATATTTTCAACATAAACAGACCTTGCCCACCAATCTACAATACAAATATCATTACAAATTTGTTTGGAACAGAAAATCTTCAGAGGTCATTACCTTATACATTTTTTTTCCATTTGCATCAGCAGCAAAGCCTGAAGTCAAAATTGGTTCTATGTCACATAGTAGAATTGTGATTTCTCTTCATATGATATAAAGCCATTTATATTCTCAATTCAAAAAATTGATAGTGGTAATGAGTATTCCCGGGATTTGTCCTTTCAAAATGCATTTAGAGTTCTAGTAAATGAAACGTCTTACATTCATCAGAATGTGCTATCATAAGTGCCTTCCCCCAGAATATGGGGACATGAGAGCGCACTAAAGGCAACAGAAAACATTGTCTTGATTCTGTGCTAATTTCTGACTTCTACAGCTGTCATTCAAAGTGTTCCTGTATGGGGGTATTCCGGTATTCCTACCCCCATTCATTCTTCCTTAAAAGTGCCTGAAACAGTAAAGATAAAAGCCCATTCATTCATTACTCACTATTACTTTTCTGTTGCATCTTGATCCTGATGGCGTAAGGTATAAAGTAGACAGTGCCTTTACAAACGCCAACTGTTGTGTGTGAATCTCATCTCGAGTTTGTGACTTTCGATTATTCCTGACCAGCCACTTAACGTGACCTTTCATTGTTAGTTCCAACAATCTGACTGAGTAAAAAGTTTGATGAATCTGTTAAAATTTGAGATAATAGGAACTGCAGATGCTGGAGAATCCGAGATAACAGAGTGTAGAACTGGATGAACATAGCAGGCCAAGCAGCATCTTAGGAGCGCAAAAGCTGACGTTTTGGGCCTAGACCCTTCTTCAGAAAATTTGAGGATTGTTTTAGCCCTTTCATCTCCTCATTCGCATACTTTATTACTGTGCATTTATTAAAACAATTTTACAGTGATGGTTCTTTCTTTTCTGTATGGCTGGCTAACATTAGTGATCAGAAGTTAGAGCAGGACATCCATGGAGCCTGCTGGTAGCCACAATTAAGCATCAACAATGATCTAAGTTAGGCATTAAAGTACATAACTATACATGTGAGACCAAAAGTACAGTCAGTGCTTTTAAAAAAGGAAGGGTAATTCCCAAGTGCAAAACAAACTGGTTGTGGGATGGCAGTAAAACTTATTGACTGAACTGCGACCAATTTATTTTGGAAACTAATGCACAAATCTGAGTTAACAAGGTGTCAAGCTGGATGAACACAGCAGGCCAAGCAGCATCAGAGGAGCAGAAGGCTGACATTTCAGGCCTAGACCCTTTTTCACAAATCTAAGTATTGCTTTTGTAATTGTGCAAGGAAAAGTGATAAATGTTGGAGACATTGGCACTACAATGAAGACAGGACAAGAATTGCAGCAGTGTATTGTAGACAAGCCACCTTGAATCCCTTTTATTTGAACGCTTTTGATCCTTTTTGGTCCTTTTTGATGACATCTGCTGAATATTTTCCCACGTTAGTACTTTTGGTGAGTCAGTCTTTTTTCCAGTTTAAAAAAAAACAAACTCTGTTTTATTAAAGCAGCCTTTCTGCCTTTTTCTTTTCTGGTGTCTCCACATCAAGCTTCAACAGGTTAGTAGGATAAGTGATATTCGCCCTGTTGTAGTGAAACTATTGGTCCCTTCTGTCAGTTGCTTTAAATTGGATAGGGGCATACAGGTTAAAAACGGGTGAAAGGCAAATTAGCATAGAATTAACAATACAGTGCAAAACCACATTATGTCAGCACTTTCCAGTAGTGTTTCTAATGGTCATTTTAGGAGGAGAGAACATAGTATTGTTTAATTGGAGAAAAATGATAGGAAGCTGCAAAAGAAGGGATCTTTGGGATACTTGTGCACAAAACACAGGAAGCTAGCTCATGGGTGCAACAGGTAATCAGGAAGGCTAATCGAATGTTTATTTCAAGAAGGTTGGATTGCAAGAGTTGGAAATTCATACTGCAACTGTACAAGGAGCTGGTGAGACCATGTCTGAAATACTGTGAGCAGTCTTGTACCCCTTATTTAATGAAAGCTACTATTCTAATGGAGGCAGTAGAGAGAAATTTCACAAGGATGACCGCCTGGTATGGAGGGGTTCATAGAATCCCAATGATGTGGAAACAGGCCCTTCAGCCCAACAAGTCCACTATATCCCTCAGAACATTCGCCCCCTCACCACCAGTAACCCAGCTAACCTACACATCTCTAAACGGACAATTTAGCATGACCAATCCACCTAGCCTGCACATGTTTGGACTGTGGTAGGATGTGCAAACTCCACACAGACAGTCGTCAGAGATTGGAATCAAAACGGGGTCCCTGGTGCTGTGAGGCAGCAGTGCGAACCACTGGGCCACCATGCTGGTTATCTTATGAGCAAAGGCTAATCCAGGTAAGGACTGTACTCACTGGAGTTTAGAGGAATGAGAGGTGATCTCATTAGTACATGTAGGATTTTTAAGAGGCTTGAGAGGGTAAATGCTGAGGGCTGAAAAAATCCAAAGAACTGCAGATGTTGCAAATCTGAAACAAAAGCAGAAATTACTTGAGAATTTAGCAGGTCTGGCAGCATCTGTGGAGAGAAAGCAGAGGTGAATTTCTGGTCGAATATGCTTCCTCAGAACTAATTATAGCTAGGAAAAGGTGCGTATATGACATGGATGACAGGTGAAATTGTGAGACTAACCAAGAGAAAAATGGAAGCATACATGAGGTCTAGGCGACTGAAGACAGATAAAGCTTTGCAAGAATATCAGGAATGTAGAGCGAATCTGAAACGAGGGATTAAGAGGGCTAAGAGAGGACATGAGATATTGCTGGCAAACATGGTTAAGGAAAATCTCAAAGCCTTTTATTCATATATAAAGAGCAAGAGGGTAACTAGAGAAAGGATTGGCCCACTTAATGACAAAGAAGGAAAGTTTTGCGCTGATTCAGAGAAAATGGGTGACATTCTTAATGAGTACTTTGCATTGGTATTCACCAAGGAGAGCGACATGACGGATGTTGAGGTTAGGGATGGATGTTTGCTTACTCTAGGTCAAGTTGACATAAGGAAGGAGGAAGTGTTACGTATCCTAAAAGACATTAAGGTGGACAAGTCCCCAGGTCCGGATGGGATCTATCCCAGGTTAGTGAGGGAAGCGACAGAGGAAATAGCCGGGGCCTTAACTGATATCTTTGCAGCATCCTTAGACACGGGTGAGGTCCCAGAGGACTGGAGACTTGCTAAAGTTGTCCCCTTGTTTAAGAAGGGCAGCAAGGATAACCCAGGTAATTATCGACCGGTGAGCCTGACATTAGTGGCAGGGAAGCTACTGGAGAAGATACTGAGGGCTAGGATCTATTCCCATTTGGAAGAAAATGGGCTTATCAGTGATAGGCAACATGGCTTTGTGCAGGGAAGGTCATGTCTTACCAACTTGATGGAATTCTTTGAGGACGTGACAAAGTTGATTGATGAGGGAAAGGCTGTAGATGTCATATACATGGACTTCAGTAAGGCGTTTGATAAGGTTCCCCATGGCAGGCTGATGGAGAAAGTGAAATCACATGGGGTCCAGGGTGTGCTAGCTAGATAGATAAAAAAACTGGTTGGCCAACAGGAGACAGAGGGTAGTAGTAGAAGGGAGTTTCTCAAATTGGAGACCTGTGACCAGTGGTGTTCCACAGGGATCTGTGCTGGGACCACTGTTGTTTGTGATATATGTAAATGATCTGGAGGAATGTGTAGGTGGTCTGATCAGCAAGTTTGCTGATGACACTAAGATTGGTGGAGTAGCTGATAGTGAAGGGGACTGTCAGAGATTACAGCAGAATATAGACAGACTGGAGAGTTGGGCAGATAAATGGCAGATGGAGTTCAATCCGGGCAAATGCGAGGTGATGCATTTTTGGAAGATCAAATTCAAGGGCAAACTATACAATAAATGGAAAAGTCCTAGGGAAAATTGATGAACAGAGAGATCTGGGTGTTCAGGTCCATTGTTCCCTGAAGGTGACAACACTGGTTAATAGGGTGGTCAAAAAGGCATATGGCATGCTTTCCTTCATTGGGCGGGGTATTGAGTACAAGAGTTGGCAGGTCGTGTTGCAGTTGTATAGGACTTTGGTTTGGCCACATTTGGAGTACTGTGTACAGTTCTGGTCACCACATTACCAAAAGGATGTGGATGCTTTGGAAAGGGTGCAGAGGAGGTTCACCAGGATGTTGCCTGGTATGGAGGGTGCTAGCTATGAAGAGAGCTTGAGTAGATTAGGATTATTTTCATTAGAAAAGCGGAGATTGAGTGGGGGGGACCTGATTGAGGTCTACAAAATCATGAGTGGTACAGACAGGGTGGATTGTAAAAAGCTTTTTCTCAGAGTGGGGGACTCAATTACTAGGGGTCATGAGTTCAAGGTGAGAGGAGGAAAGTTTAGGGGAGATATGAGTGGAAAGCTCTTTACGCAGGGTGGTGGCTGCCTGGAACACGTTGCCAGCGGAGGTGGTAGACGCAGACACGTTAGCGTCTTTTAAGATATATTTGGACAGGTACATGGATGGGCAGGGAGCAAATGGACACAGACAGTTAGAAAATAGATGACAGGTTAGACAGAGGATCTTGATCGGCGCAGGCTTGGAGGGCCAAAGGGCCTGTTCCTGTGCTGTAGGTTTCTTTGTTCTTTGTTATATATGTTGAAGATGGGGCAGAGGAGGGAGAGGAGTAAACAATAAGTGGAGATGGAGCCAGAGGGATGGGACAGAACAGCAGTTGAGCAATGGAATGGGTAATGGTCAACTAAGAGAATCAATAGCTGCTAATGGGGCCTACTAGTAGCTGACAATGGGTTGCTTGTGGCATTAGCCCATGTGATGACTGGGCCTGGTGTGTAGGGGTTGGGTAAGGATATGAAAAAAGGTACTTGGGCCCTAAAATTATTGAACTCGATATCGAGTCCAGAAAGCTGCCGGGTCCGAAATGGAAAGTGAGGTGCTATTATTCTAGTTGCGCTGAGCTTCGCTGGAGTACTGCAGCAAGCCTGTGGCAGGGATGTTGGCTACATGTTGGTGGTATGTTAAAGTGGAATGCAACCAGAAGCTCAGTCATACTGGGGAACAGAACATATGTGTTCTGCCAAGCAGTCGCCTATTCTGCATTTCATTCTCTCTCGTGTAGAGTAGACCACATTGTGAGCAGCGAATACAGTAGACTGGATTGAGTGAAATGCAGGTAAATTGCTTCTTCAGCTGGAAGGTATGTCTGGGACCTTGGATAGTGAGGAAGAAGGAAGTAAATAGACAGGTGTTACACCTTCTGCGATGGCTTGAGAAGGTTCCATAGGGATGTGGGGAACAATTTGGAAGTGAAGGAGGAATGAACCAGGGTGACCCGGAACCAACAATCCCTGTGGAAAGCTGACAAGGGAGGGGAGGTGAGTATGCTGAAAAGATGTTTCCATTTGTAGCAGAGTCTTAGGCTGGAGGGCTTAGTCATAGAATGATGAAGGGGTGCACTTTGAAGACTGGGGTGAGGAGATATTTCTTCTCTGAGGATTGAGTGTCTTTGGGACTTCTTGTCACGGAGTGTTGTAGGGGCAGAGTCTTTGTCTGTATTAAAGGCTGAGATAGATAGACAGACACTTGACTAGTAGAGGAATCAGGATTACAGGGAAAATACATCAATGTGAACAAGAGGAATGTTGGATCAACCACTATCCTGTTGGATGGTGGAGCAGGCTGAAGGGCCAAATGGCCTACTTCTGTTTCTAATCCTTATGGTCTTGTATTTCAAGTTTGGAAGTTCTGTAAATAAGCTTGGTGAACATTGTTGTTTAGAGAGTCATGCCAACTAACTTAATCACTATCATCTGATTGCACAAGATAGCAGCAACTTTTGGGTAATAGTTACACAAGGAAATATGCAAGAAATGGTAGGACCCCTAAGAGCATTGATACGAAGGATTTTGAAGTGCAACACTTTAGCTCCCTGGAAAGAAGGCATACAGCGTGCTTGCCTTTTATGGTCGGGGCATTGAGTATATAAGGTGGCAAGTAAATAAAAACCAAAACAACTGTGGATGCTTTAAATTAGGAACAAAACAAAGTTGCTGGAAAAGCCCAGCAGGTTGGTCAGCGTACGTGAAGGGAAAAACCGAGTTAACGTTTCGGGTAGGGGAGATTGGGAAAACTTGAATTGTTTTTGCCAGAGTGTCAGAGGCTGTGGGGGGCTACCCGATAGAAGTGCATAAAACTATGAGAGACATGCATAGTTGGAGTCTTTCTTCCAAAGTTGAAATGTCAAATTGTATGGAGCGTATGTTTAAGGTGAGTAGGAAAAGTTTAAAAGAGGTGTGCCAGGCAAGCACTTTCTACAAAGGATGGTAGATGTCTGGAATGTGCTGCCAGAGAGGGAGAAGCAGATGCACTAACAACATTTTAAGAGGCATTTAGGCAGACATATGAGCAGGCAGTGAATAGAGAGATACGAGCCATCTACTGGCAGAGGGGTTTAGACATGACATCATGGTTAGTGCAGGCATGGTGGTCCAAAGGGTCTGTTCCTGTGCTATGCTGTCGTATGTTTAATGAAATTGCAATGTAAAGAGATTAAAACCCATTATGACTGTTGTCTAGGGTTTTAATTTCTATTGGCATAACCAATGCAATGTTTTTTTGATCCAAAAAGGAAAATGTAAATGCACACCTGTTAAGTTAGCTTTTTTGAAAGAGAAGAGATGGCAGGGTAAGAGCTTCCATTTGGGTGCAGTCAAGAAATTGGACCTGAAATGTGCTTGAAATTGCACTGGCGAGGCTGAAGTTCGTTTCCATTATCACCAATGGCAATGTATTGTTTTGGTCATTTTTAAGAAATATTCTGTGATCTGCTTTAGAGTGGTGACCTAGCAGAATGTTACTAATATCATGAAAATAGGTTCATCACCCAATATAAGTATTTCTAATCTGAGTTTACCAAAGGAACCTGATTTGCATTGCCAAAGATCACTCATAAAAGCTACATATTTTTGATAAATGTGCCTTCTAGTGGCAGTGAATATTAACACAATTTGAAGGGCTATCTTACACTAGCTTATTCAACAAAATCTCTTGATTTTGACATGGGCTGAATGGGACAGCTTGAACTAATGTAACAAAAAATCATGTCATTAAGAAACAAAACTGTTTCTACTGTTTTGTTCAATAAAGTAGGTTCTAAAATGACATGACATTTTAATCTCATCTAGACTGATGTTGACTTTAATATTCTGCTTTCAATAAAATGCACGTTTGTATAAAGAACAACATAGCACAGGAACAGACTCTCTGGCCTTCCAAGCCTGCGCCAACACTTTTTACCCTTCCATATTAAAACTGTCTTCAGTATCCTTCTGTTCCCTTCCTGTTCATGTATTCTTCCAGGTGCTTCTTAAATACCACTATCGTGCCTGATTCCACACCACCACTGGCAATGCATTACAGGCACACACCACCCTTTGTATGAAAAATATGCCTTGCACATCTCTTTTGAGCTTGCCCCTTGAACCTGTGTCCTCTGGTAATTGACCCCCACCACCCTGGAAAAAGCCTCATACTTTTCACTCGATCCATGCCATTCACAATCTTGTAAACTTCTATGATTTTGTCTCCAAGCTTATCGCCAGCGAGAGCAGCAACTTCTGCCCAGGGCGGGGCAAGGTTATGGAGGTATATGTAAGCCTAACGGGGATGTGAATTTTGAATCAAGATACTGCACAACTGGGAACAAATGCAAGCCAGTGAGGACAGAGGTGCTAGGCAAGAAGGATTTGTTAGTAATTAAAACAGAAATTTTGGTGACCTCGAGTTTGCAGACAGTTGAATGTGGGAGGCAGCCAAGAGTGTGTTTAACAGCAGAGTTAAATGAAAGCATGAATGAAACTTTCAGCAGCAAACGAGCAGAGCCAGGAGCAAAGTTGGGAATTGTTATTGAGATGGCAACAAAGATAGCCTAAGTATGAGGCCTGAGACTCACCTTGGGTTTAAAGGTAGCACCAAAGCTGTGACCACATGGGCTTAATCTCAGACTGTTGTCACTGAGCAGGATGGAGTCCATGTCTTGGGATTGTAGTTTGCAGTGGGATCCAAGAACAATGGGTTTAGTCTTCTCGATATATAACGTATCCAGAACTGGATGTCAGATTAGCAATCTGGTAATTTAACAAGAGTGGAGGCGCGAAGAGAAGTGGTGGTGAGAAATGTGTTGTCAGCATTGTACGTTTAAATGTCTTTATTCAGAGGTCTTACGTAGTTGAAAAATAAGAAGAGGCTAGGTTTAGATCTTTCAGCCACTGCAGAAGTAGCGATGCAAGGTCAGGATGGAAGGTCATTGTGAGTGATTCTCTGGTTATGATCAGATAAGAATGGAACCAGGTGAGTGTAGTACTATCCAACTGGGAGCCTGTGGAGAGGCATTGCAGGAGGATGGTGTAATCAAAAAGGTCACAATGGAAAATAAAGAAAAGTTCACCTTTGCCATGGTGTAATAGGAAGACATCTGAAGTTTAAGATGGGCCTCAGTCAAATTGTTTCACATTTAGATGGAGTGTAGGTCATGATGATGAAACTATTTTTCACCCTGAATGGTTGCCATCAACTGCTGACTTGAATGTTTGCAATCGCGACTGAATATAAAAGATCTGTCCTATGGAAACCAACATAAATATCTCCAGCATCTGCAGTTCCCATTATCTCTAAACAGCACCAATTCTCTTCTTTTCTCTTCCTGACCCCATGATTTACCCCTTTTTCTTACTTGTTCCATTCCTCCTCTTCATTTTCCACTTTACTTCCATCCGTTAGCCTTTTTCTCTCCATTCCCCATTAGCAGATTGAAACCACATTGTACCATGAGAATATAAAGTATGGTCTGAATTATATTTTCTTATTCTATTTGTCTGCCCTTTGCCACTCCCAAACAATGGAATGTCACAATTTATTCCTGACAGCTTTGCCTGTAGTTAGAATCAAATTGCTCTTTGCTGTATTGACTATTTTGCAGAGAAGTTACCTTCTGTTGCACAGTTCCTTCACTGTTTACTTTCTTACAATCTATCGCTATGGTTACCTTCAGAATTCAAACCAATACCAGGAAAAGCTGGTTTGGCATAATTTATAATTAGGGCTACTGTGTGACAATGAAGTAGGCTGCTTGATTAACCCCCTGGGCATGACTGCTTTGTTATTAAGTGCATTCTATGCCAATCTGCCATGGTGTTGAATAGTATAGATCCATTGCTGTTCTAAGATTTAGCAGGGTTACAGGATGGAGCAACAATAGGACCAAGAATGAAATTGGTGGAAGAAAACAGAGAGCTATGAAAACAGGGAAGGGGAAGAGGGGACTAGTGTGCAGATAAGGAGGTGAATAAAAACGATATAGTGGGAGCTGCAGATGCTGGAGAATCCAAGATAACAAAGTGTGAAGCTCTCTGATGAAGGGTCTAGGCCTGAAACGTCAGCTTTTGTGCTCCTGAGATACTGCTTGGCCTGCTGTGTTCATCCAGCTTCACACTTTGTTATCTTGAATAAAAAAGATATTTCAGTTTTCAAGGCTGATCAATTTCTCTTGATTCAATCCCACCGATTTTCAAAACTGCCGTATTTTTTTCTTTAAAAAAAAGGCAAGTTTTCTAACATGATAATGTCCCAATGATTCACAAAAATGCGCAGGTCATGGTTTTATTATTTATTCAGTCATATAAAATACATTCCCCTCTGATTTCACAAACACTGAGTGTTTCAAGTTTTTCAAGTTTGCAGAGTGAGAAAGGAAATAAATATTGGATGGGGCTGTGAGGAGAAGATGATAAAATGAGAGATGAGGATTGACCTGGTGAAGTAAATGCAGGGAAAACTCAGCTAACATTGGCAGAAAACTCAATGGGGGATGGACTCTCCTTCCTGTCGGAACAGTTTTGTTTTTCAATAGACAAGGAGGAAGGAACAATATTATGTGTAGGAGGGCACTGATGCAAGCCGCATTTTGTTCTGAGCAGACCGTGAAATTCTTAAATTAGTCCTTCACTTTATAATCCTGCTAGGTCTTAAGACAGTATTGAGTTTAAACTACCGATTGTGTGTGATTTTCAGGCTTAGAAATAATAGAATTGGAATAGTTGAACAGAACTAAGTAATATTGTTATGAATATCTGAGGGTGATGGAACTCTGCTGTGTAAGCCAGTGTAATTCTGCAGAAGCTGAAAAGCCCTTTTTAGTTTGCATCCAAAAATGTGTATTATCATCACAATTAGTTAATGTGTCATCATATCAAAGGGTATTCTTTCATCCTAATGAGTTATTAACAAGAACTTAAGTCAAAATTCCATTGTACATTACCACAGGCAAGCATTGGGCACCATGGAATTCTGCCTGGGATTAGACAATGCTATTAAAGTAAACTCCTGTCTTTTTCCACAATAACGAAGTCAAATCGGAGTGCCACGTCTTCAAGAAAATTGACCTGTCCCCAGTGAAGAGAAGGATGTCTGAATTGTCCTCTGCACCAATTCAGAATTAAACCATTGATCGCATTCCTGCCGCTCCCAAGAAAAGAAGGAGCTCAAAAGTGGACTGAGGAGGGCCAGGAGGGGGCACGAAAAAGGTTGGGCAGGAAGGATTAGGGAGAACCTGAAGGCATTTTACTCATACGTGAGGACTAAGAGAATGATCAGGGAGAGGATAGGGCCGATCAGGGATAGCGTAGGGAACTTGTGCGTGGAGTCTGAGCAGATAGGGGAAGCCCTGAATGAGTTTTTTGCTTCGGTTTTCACAAAGGAAAGGGACCTTGTTATGAATGAGAACTTTGAGGAGCAGGAAAACAGGCTTGAACAGATCAAGATTGAGGAAGTTGATGTGCTGGAAATTTTGGCAAACATTAAGATTGATAAGTCCCCAGGGCCAGACCAGATTTATCCTAGGTTCCTCCGGAAAGCGAGAAAGGAGGTTGCTAAGCTGCTGGCGAAGATCTTTGCTTCCTCACTCTCCACGGGAGTCGTACCGGAAGATTGGATGGAGACAAATGTTGTTCCTCATTTCAAGGAAGAGAATAGGGAAATCCCTGGAAATTACAGACCAGTCAGTCTTATGTCTGTGTTCAGCAAGGTTTTGGAAAGAATTCTGAGGGATAGGATTTATGACTATTTGGAAAATCATAGTGTGATTAAAGGGAGTCAGCATGGCTTTGTGAGGGGCAGGTCATGCCTTACAAATCTTATTGAGTTCTTTGAGGAAGTCTCGAGACAGGTTGACGAGGGTCGAGCAGTGGATGTGGTGTACATGGACTTCAGCAAGGCATTTGATAAGGTTCCCCACGGCAGGCTCATTCATAAAGTCAGGAGATATGGGATACAGGGTGATTTAGCTGTCTGGATTCAGAATCGGTTGGCTGACAGGAGGCAGAGAGTGATTGTAGATGATAAGTATTCTGCCTGGAGGTCAGTGCTGAGTGGTGTCCCGCAGGGCTCTGTTCTTGGGCCTCTGCTCTTTGTAGTCTTTATAAATGACTTGAATGAGGAGGTTGAGGGGTGGGTTAATATGTTTGCTGATGACACAAAGGTTGGAGGTGCTGTTGATAGTATCGAGGGCTATTGCAGGCTTCAGCGAGACATTGACAGAATGCAGAACTGGGCTGAGAAATGGCAGATGGAGTTCAACCTGGATAAATGTGAAGTGATGCATTTTGGAAGTTCGAACTTAAATGCTGAATATAGGATTAAAGGCAGGATTCTCGACAGTGTGGAGGAACAGCGGGATCTTGGCATTCAAGTGCATAGCTCCCTCAAAGTTGCCACCCAGGTGGATAAGGTTGTTAAGAAAGCATATGGTGTTTTGGTTTTCATTAACAGGGGCATCAAGTTTAAGAGCCGCGAGGTTGTGCTGCAGCTCTACAAAACCCTGGTGCGACCACTCTTGGAATATTGTATCCAGTTCTGGTCGCCCTATTATAGGAAAGATGTGGAGGCTTTGGAGAGGGTGCAAAGGAGGTTTACCAGGATGCTGCCTGGACTGGAGTGCTTGTCTTACGAGGAGACGTTGACTGAACTTGGACTTTTCTCTCTGGAGAGAAGGAGGAAGAGAGGTGACCTGACTGAGGTGTACAATGTAATGAGAGGCATGGATAGAGTCGATAGCCAGAGACTTTTCCCCAGGGCAGGATTGACTGCCACGAGGGGTCATAGTTTTAAGGTGTTAGGAGGAAGGTATAGAGGAGATGTCAGAGGGAGGTTCTTCACCCAGAGAGTTGTGAGCGCATGGAATAGTTTACCAGTGGAAGTCGTGGAAGCGGAGTCATTAGTGACATTTAAGCGACTGCTGGACATGCACATGGACAGCAGTGAATTGAGGAGAATGTAGGTTAGTTTATTTTGTTTTCGGATAAGGATTATTCCACGGCACAACATCGTGGGCCCAAGGTCCTGTACTGTGCTGTACTTTTCTATGTTCTATGTTCTAAAAGGGGTCTAACAGCCCCCACTGAGCAGGAAACACAATAAACCCACTGCACCTGTAGAAGGAACAGCGGGATCTTGGTGAACAATCTAACAGTACCCTTGTGAAAATCTGACCTCTAATCTTATCTCATGTAGACCCAACTCACCCTGTAGCTTTTCGAACCTCCAATAGGTAATGAACTTTGGCAAGAATCTTCACATCCCTAAAATAAATAGACGTAGTTACCATAGTGTATGCCATTGTGGAATTAGTGCTCAACAAACTTGAGGGGTGTTGGTGCTGGGAAAACAGAAAATTTGCATTTTAGCATCAATTATCTGCATCCTGCCATTTGGTTCTTGTGCATTTAGGTCAAAATAAATCATCCTTCAATATTACCCAGCACTTTCTTGCCCTGAACTCCAAAGATCACTGTTTGTGTGACACATTTCTGTTTCACCCTCCAGCCTTTCTTTGAAGGCTGAATGAACTGTCAGCAAATGTGAGTTTTGTACTGTTGGTCCATGTCTATGAGCATTTTGATAGTGATTGCCAAATTTTTAAATGTACCACCAACAGATAAGGGCGGTCTTCATGCCAGTAATTCTGAGCTGGATGTGAAAGTCAATTGAAGAGGTGAAAAGTTATTGTGTGAGCAATATCATTACTGGCTTCAATCCCTGACTCCAAGTTCCCAATTCCAAGAACACACACATTTGAGGCTATAGCACATTCAGACATATTTTTTGGGAGGTGCTAATGTAATGGAAGTATAAAATATACGGTTACAATAGTTTTTACCAGTTTATGAAAATATTTTTATTTAATTTTACAAACACAATTCTAAGATTTTGCTTATTATTTGGTCTTTGCTGTTGCATTCATCCCCCAGCTTCAATCTCCCATTCCAACCCAAGAAAGCTTTAACTTTATTTATTGTTTATTCTTTCATGGGATGTGAGCCTTCTTGACAAGGACTGGACTTGTCGACTATCCCTAATTTCCCTCGAGACAGTGGTTCCAAGCTGCCTCCCTGAACTGCTTTTCCGATTTGGGGCAGATAAACGGGTCCATCAGAAAATGAGTTTCAGAACTTGATTCTGTAACACTGTAGGACTGGCAATGTGATTCGAGGACAGAAGTGTGTGATTCAAAGGGGAGCTAACTGGTGGAGGCATTTCATGTACTTGCTCTCCTTGACTTCCTAGGTGCTATATGTTCCGGGTTTGGAATGTGCTGTTCAGGGAGCCTAGGTGAGCTGCCTCAGGCATCTTGTAGATGGTACGCACTGCCTCAGCATATATAGATGGTGTTTAATGCTTAATCTGGTGAATGGGGTTCTTATCAAGTGGACTGCTTTGTCTTGGATGGTTTTGGGCTTCTTGTGTATTATTGCAGTTGCACTCATCCAGACAAGTAGAGAATATTTCATCACACCCCTGGCATATGTCCTGACAGACACAATGAGTCAGAAGATGAGATATTTGCTCTAGAGTGCTAGGCTTCTGACCTGCTTTTGCAGCCACTATATTTGTATGGCTGGTCTATTTCAACTTTTGGTCAGTGGTAACTCCTAGGATGTTTAGTGGAAGAATCACTATGATTTAATTCACTGAATTGCAATGGAAGAGAGTTAAATTCAGTCTTTTCAGAGATGACAGATGATCAGAGATAATGGGAACTGCAGATGCTGGAGGATCCAAGATAACAAAGTGTGGAGCTGGGTGAACACAGCAGGCCAAGCAGCATCTTAGGAGCACAAAAGCAGACGTTTTGGGCCTAGACCCTTCTTCAGAGAGGGGGATGGGGAGAGGGTTCTGAAATAAATAGGGAGACGGGGGAGGCGGATCGAAGATGGATGGATACAAGAGAGTTGCAGTGAGAGAGAAATCCCCTGAGGTTGGTCCGGAGGGAGGAGGGTAACTTCTTCAGATTTTTGCTTGGCACTTGTGTGGCGCAAAAGTTAGCTGCCAGTTGTCATCCTAAGGCAGAATGTTGCCTGGGACTGGCTAGACATTGGCATGGGCTGTTTCAGTATTCCGTAGAGGAGTCAAAAATGATGCAGAACATTGCGCAGTCATCTGTAAGCACCCCTATTTGCATCTTTACGATGGAAGAAGGGTAATTGATGAAGCAGTTGATAATGATTATATCTGAGATACAACCCCGAGGATCTGGGTGCTTGTGGCACAGTGGTAGTATTAAGCAAATTAATGGGGCTAAAGGCAGATAAGTCCCCCTGGCCCTTATGGTTTTTGTCCTAAATCCCAAAAGAAGTAACTACAAGGGTAGTGGATGCATACTTACGGTTTCTTAAAACCCTTGCAATCAGGAGAAATAGACAACAGGTGCAGGAGTAGGCATTCGGCCCTTCGAGCCAGCACCACCATCCGTTATGATCATGGCTGATCATCCACAATCAGTATCCTGTTCCTGCCTTATCCCCATAACCCTTGATTCCACTATCTTTAAGATCTCTATCCATCTCTTTCTTGAAAGTATCCAGAGAGTTGGCCTCCACTGCCTTCTGGGGCAGAGCATTCCACATATCCACCACTCTCTGGGTGAAGAAGTTTCTCCTGAACTCTGTTGTAAATGGTCTACCCCTTATTTTTAAAGTGTGTCCTCTGGTTCTGGACTGCCCCATCAGTGGAAACATGCGTCCTGCCTCCAGAGTGTCCACTCCCTTAATAATCTTATGTCTCAATCAGATCTCCTCTCATCCTTCTAAACTGAAGTGTATACAAGCCCAATCTTTCAACATATGATAGTCCCGCCATTCAGGGAATTGACCTAATGAGCCTACGCTGCACTCCCTCAATAGCCAGAATGTCCTTCCTCAAATTTGGAGACCAAAACTGCACACAATACTCCAGGTGCGGTCTCACTAGGGCTCTGTACAGCTGCAGAAGGACCTCTTTGCTCCTATACTCAATTCCTCTTGTTATGAAGGCTGGCATGCCATTAGCCTTCTTCGATGCCTGCTGTACCTGCATGCTTGCTTTCATTGACTGATGTACAAGAACGCCCAGATCTCGTTGTACTTCCCCTTTACCTAACTTGACTCCATTTAGATAGTAATCTGCCTTCCTGTTCTTGCCACCAAAGTGGATAACCACACATTTATCCACATTAAACTGTCCACTCACCTAGCCTGCCCAAGTCACCCTGTATTCTCATAACCTCTTCATGACATTTCACCCTGCCACCCAGCTTTGTGTCATCAGCAAATTTGCTAATATTACTTGGAAAACTGCCAGCGTGACACCCCTATTCAGTGAGAGAGGGAGACAAAAAGCTGGTAACTGGGCCGATTTGGCAAACATTAATTGTTGGAACAATATTGGAATCAATTATTATGGAAATAATAGCAGCACATTTTGAAAATCATAGTCTAATCAAGCAGAGTCAACATGGCTTCATGAAAGGGAAATTGAATGTGACCAATTTATTTGAGATTTTCAACAAAGTCTCAAATAGTGGAGAGACAGAGAGAACTATTTGGACTTCCAGAAGGCATTTGACCAAGTATCTCACAAAAGGTGAAGTCATAAGATAGGCACCCATGTGTTGGATGCAGTAGAATTGGCTCTTGAATAAGAAACAGTGAGAGGGGATAAAGGGTTCTTTTTCAGGCTTGCAAATTGTGACCTGTGGGAGTTCCACAGGGATCAGTGCTGGAACCGCAACTGTTTGCAAGATATAATAATAACTAGGAGGAAGGAAGTGAATGTTCTGTAATCCAATTTGTGGACGGTTCAAAAATAGGTCAAAAGGTAAGTTGCAAGTAGGATAGAAACAGTTGGCAGAGAGATGCTGAGTGGTTAAGGAAGGGGGCAGAAACCAGGCAAATGGAGGATAATATAGGAAAGTGAGAGTTTTTCAAAGAACACAATATTATTTAAAAGGAGAAAAACTGCAGACAGCTGCAACATAAAGTAACTTGGGTGGGTGGGGGTGTGGGGGGCGCGGTGCAGCCTTGTACATGAGATACAGAAAGCTAGTACACAGGTGCAGCAGGTAATCAGAAAAGGTAATGGAACTTCAAGGAGATTGGAGTAGGAGATTTGGCCAGTCTTACTACAACTATATAAGGTGCTGGCGAGATTGCGAGTACTGTGAGCAGTTTTTGACCCTTATTAAAGGGAAGATATATTATTTCGTTTGTAGCAATTCTGAGAAGGTTTACTATGATGATCCCCGGTATGAAGGGGCTGTCTTATGAGCAAAGGATGAATACTTTGGGGCTGTACTTACTGAGTTTAGTAGAATGAAAAGTGATTTTGTTGAAACCTGCAGGATTCTTAAGGGGCATAATATGGTAAAAATATGTTCCCCTCAAGCGATAGTCTAGAATCAGAGGCATAATTTCACAGTAGGAAGATGCTAATTGAATACTAAAATAAGGACGAATTTCTCCTCTCGGAGGGTAGAGAATCCTTGGAACTCCTTGCCGCAGAAAGTGGTGGAAGCAGAGTCCTTGTGTATATTTAAGGCTGAGATAGATACGTAGTTTCTTGATCAGTACAGGAACCTGTGGTTATGGGGAAAGGGCAGGAAGGTGGACATGGGGTGTGTCAGATCAGCCATGATCCTGTTGAATGGCGGAGCAGACTCAAAGGACCGAACACCTTACTTTTGTTGCTATTCCTTATGGTGGTGTCTCTGCTTTTGTACCAGAGATCTCAGTTCAAATCCCACCTGCCTCAGACACTTGTTGTAACACAGTTGAATAGGTTGATTTTAAAAATTAAGTATGAGGACCTGTCCCTACCTCTGGGCCAGGAAGCCTGGGTTCACATCCCACCTGCTCCCAACTGTCTAATAACACCCCTGAACGGGTTGATGAAAGAAAACAAAAAAGTCAGGATCTCCTGCAGTGATGATCTGAGAGTAAGATGATGATTGTTCAACAATCACAACTATCTGTCTTTGTGTCAGAAGTGACTCCAGATTTCCCCTGATTCCTTGTGCCTTTGACTTTGGCAGTGGTCTTTAATAACACACTTTGACAATTGTAACCCTAATGTCAAGGGCAGTGATTGTCAGGTCCCTCTTGAATTTGGGTCTTGTGACCATGTTTGGACCAAGGCTTTAATGCATTCAGGAACTGAGTGGCCCTCGTGAAATCCAAATTGAGCATCAAAGAGCAGGCCACTACCGTGCAAGTGTTGCTTGATAGCAGTGTTAATGACACCTTCTATTACTTTGCTGATAGGGTGGTAATTAGCCAGGTTTGATTTATCCTGCTTTTTGCTGAACAGGGTGTACTTAGGCAATTTCCCACATGTTCGGGTAGCTGACAGTGTTGTAGCTGTACAAGAATAGGCTGATTAAGGCCCGCATTAATTCTGGAGTTCTTGTCTTTTGTACTGTTGCTGGGATGTTGTCTGGGCTACTAGCAGTTGCAATGTCCAGTGAGTTGCTTGACTTGCTCTACGTTGATCCTATTTAACATGGCTCCTAAGATGCTGCTTGACCTGCTGTGTTCATCCAGCTCTACACTTTGTTATCTCTGGTCACACAAGTGGTATCACTTTTGCATCTAATCTTCCAGATGCGGTAGGTGGTGAATGTTGGCAAGTTTTTGTTCTATATGGACCTGAGCTATAACGAATCGCAAGAGACCAATTGGTAATTTTGTTCAAAACTTTTGACTAAACCTTTTCTAGCTGAGCATATCCTTACATGCTAATAGAAATAGAGATATGTCCCCATACATTGTGGGATTTAGGTAGACAGCTGGAGGTGAGCAAATATGCATTGCTACACTTGTCAGCTTCAGAACCAAGTGAGAAATAAACTGTTGGATCAAAGTGACAAATTGCTGACACAGGCAAACATTCAGAAGTACATTTTTATCTCCAGAGTAAAACACTTCAAATTTACAAAAACAAACATTAAGATGTCTTTGTCAAGTTGAGTGAGATTTGACAAGTATCCTGACCTCTGCAATCTAGAATAAGCTGTTGATGAATGCGACAGAGGGAAAAAGGGCAAGATTCAGTTAGATTTGTTTGAAGTCCAGGAAAATAAAAATCTTTTTTTATATAAATTAGGCATTTATTTTTAATCTCCTTATGTCCTATTGCTAACATTTTCTGGAAATTATCTGGCATTCAAGTAGTCTCTTGATAGTACAGTATTTGAGTACTGCTAAAAAATGTACATTTTGTCAAAGCTTTTTCATGCATTCATCAGGGCAACTCACAAGAAAATACAGTTAAAGGGGAACAGCATCTTTAATATTCTGAGAAGATTGTGCAGCGTGGTTGTGAACGGACGTTATTATGGTTACTGTCATTGAAAATGAAGTTAGATGATGACTGACAGTTAACTGCCAGGTTTTGTTCAACTTTTAAAGCAGGCATTCGATTCTGACTGGTCAAGTTACTGCCCTGAGGAAAGGACCAGAACTTAGCTGCTTTTCTTTTACTAAATTGAAACAGATGCATTGTGAGTGCATGTTCTCTATGTTCGCAAGGAGGAAGGTCCTGTGTACTAACACATGTAGCTTCTGGTATGCACAAGTGTGCAACACTCCGAGCGCAATTGATGACTTTCGATAGGTTATCAGTGTAATTTTTGGTCCATTTGGATTTATTTAGCGAAATAATGGCAAATCAGTCTAATCACGAAATGCATCTAATGTTAAACATTGTTTATAACTTTTCACGCACTAGCTGTTTGGCTGCAGTACCTGGCCTGTCGCAAACAGCTAAAGATGCACATTGTTTGATATAAGCTGTCGGTTTTGGATGTATACCTTACATACCTATATCACTGACACTGAAATTCATGTACACATTACTCAACTGTGATTGCCAGAATGTCATTTTGACTCGGTGTTAGTGATAGTATCCTGCAAGGGGCGATCACTACTTATGTTGCTACTACATGCAGTCACCTGTTGCTCAAATTTGAGATGCTTTCCTTTTAATCTGAGGTAGATTGGGCACTTTACAGGCCCAGAAACTGGCAGCCTTAGATCTGTTCCTGAGTTTGCATGACGTACAAGAAATGATCTGATCAGGGTGGCCATTACCTACTGGATGGCTTTGATGTACTGTTTTAGATATTGGAAAGGAATTAGCCTGTTTCAGCATCAAGCTTGCACAGTGTGCAAATAGCTTGTATCCAGTTTTCAAAGTTGTGGATGAAGCCAATTGTGTAGTGCATAGAATTGGAGGAATATTATCATGTATATTGT
Organism: Stegostoma tigrinum; assembly: GCF_030684315.1. Taxonomy (NCBI): domain Eukaryota; kingdom Metazoa; phylum Chordata; class Chondrichthyes; order Orectolobiformes; family Stegostomatidae; genus Stegostoma; species Stegostoma tigrinum. The sequence continues at coordinate 62,225,810 of NC_081362.1, forward strand.
CCAGAGGATGTAGGCTTGTGATAGACAGTAACAGAGAAAGCTTTGATAGTATTCTCAATTAGCATGCCAAAGTAAGAGAGCTCAATGTCTGTTTCATTTCAAAGGTGAGTTCTGGATGGAACTCATTTCGATGTAGGGGGAATTGACAGGTATTGTTAATATCCATTTGTTGAGTCCCAACTTGCTATCCTTCCTGTTATAATTAGTTGAATTAGCCTTTAATAAGTAGGGTAATCTGCCAGAGGTTGTAGTGCTTTTTACTGTAGATGACACACAAACATAGAGGGATGAGACTGTCCACCAGGTTTGAGAGAGCGAGGAACAAAGTTTTTTTTTTAGAAAAATAGAACCTTAAATGTGCTAATCTTTGGATTATTCCAAGAACTGAAACCTTTTGAATTAGTTTGGCAGGAAGCATAGGTTGAGAAGGAAGAAGAGCAAAGCTTAAAAATTATAAGCCAGTAAAAATGTTAATAAAAGTCAAGGAAGTAACTGCTACCAACAGCAAAGGAATTGTTCAGTGATTCACCACAGGGACTCAAATAAATGTGATAGATGAGCCGAAGACACACGTGCTTTTTGAAGCATGACGGCATGGTTAATACAGTAACATGAAGGACAACGAGATAAGCACCGTATTTCAGGTTAGAGGATTTTCAAGTGGGTTAGTGCAAGGGGTTTAAAGAAAACAAATTGACAAAATTTGCCATTCTAAGGAAAGACAGTAGGCTAAAAAGGGCACAAAATAAGATGCTATGAGTTGAACTGAAAAACAATGGGGAATCATGGTTTTAGGAGTATAGTAAAATCACCTAAAACATCAGGAAGAGATACTTGAATAAACGTAGGCAGATTGTAGAGAAATACAAATATAAAAGGATATTTTTTACGTGTAATAATATTAACAGGAATAAATGTAAAATGAATAGATTACTGGATACAGATTTCTTGAAATGTGTTCAGGAGAACTATTTTAGCCAGTATATACCATTAAACTTAACAAAACAAAGGGAATTGGTCTGAGCAGCTGAAAGAGGTGTCAGTGCTAGAACATTTCAGCAGCTGTGATCATCATTCAGTTAGATTTTAAATGACAAAGGCAGACCAAGAATGAAATTTTTAAATTGGGAAATGGCTAATTTTATGAAGCTCTCATGTGATTTGCCAAAAAGAGACTGAAATCAACTACCAAAAGTGCCAGGGCAGTGGAGAAAAATTCTGCACCTGAACTCCCACAATGGCCACCAAGAAAAGGTGTAGTTCTCACATGAAACCAATCTCTTCTTCCCACTTTAAAGGGTCTAGGCCCGAAACATCAGCTTTTGTGCTCCTGAGATGCTGCTTGGCCTGCTGTGTTCATCCAGCTTCACACTTTGTTATCTTGGATTCTCCAGCATCTGCAGTTCCCATTATCTCTTCTCCCCACTTCTCCTGATTTGATGCTGCTTTGATGTCAGTGACAGTCACGTTATCCTCTCACTCAAGGCAAAAAGATGTAGTGCCAAGACATTAGGATTGTAAATTGTACCAACTAGTTTCAAAATCTCCCCACTCCCCGGCCTCATCTTATGCCCTGCCCTCCCTCTCATCCCTGACTCCTTAACCTGACACAACCTGTCCATCTTCTTTCTCACCTATCTGCCCCACCCTGCCCATTGGCCAATCTCCACAACCCCATGTCTGCATCCACCTATCACCACTCCACTTAGCTTCCCCCAAGCGCGCCCCCCATTTATTTCTGAGCTCCCTTCACCCTCGCCAATGCTGATGAAGGGTCCCAACCCAAAATGTTGACATCCCTGTTCCTGTAATGCTGTGACATGCTGTGTTCCTCCAGCATAACACTGTGTCGGTTATGAAGGGGAACGTTCTTTTTCCATTTAAAATATATTGAAATCATCAAAAATGTGAATATTCTAGCCTCGGCAGTGATATCAGTCATGTAAGCAGAAAAGTATTCTAAATAATTTCTAACATTGCGTCACCTTTCAAGGTACTTTCAGTTCTGCAGATATTTAATTTTCAGTTCAGCTTCTACTTTGAAAAATGATGACTCTTTTAATTTTGTAAATGTTTTCAGAAATAATCCGCAACTGACATGCACACAAAATTCAAAATTCTCAGTGAAAAAACAAATAGAAAAGAGCAATCCAGCAAGAAATCTTGCCTCTCCAGATGAAATTTACAAATCTTCCAACTGTAGTTTTGCCCCAGAGCAGTGATTCGTTTTCCGTACTGGATACCTCTATTCAACGTTGGATTTTATTTTTTGCATGATCTTGCAGTGTGGAATTTTATCGTCATTTTTCTAAAACGAAAAGAATCATGTTGATTTTTAAGCCAGTTGAGCACAATATCTACAGATTTATTTGATAAAATTAGTGGAGTTTTTCACTGAATAAATTTTTCTTTTTTGATTGATTGTTCTTTTTCTGAACACAAGTTCCCAATCTTCCCAAGTGCTGGTGCACTTGGCTTAAAAAAGATTAATGTTGTAGGATGTGAGCAGTACTGCAAAAGCCAGTATTTGTAGTACATCTCCAATTGCCGTTGTCAAGTTGCTACTCCGTCTGCCACTACGTAATGCCAGCAATACATGCCATCTATAAAATGGACTTCAAATTGACAGAGATCCTTTGACCACACTTCAAAAACACAACGTCTCCCTGGAAGAAGGGGAGCATAAAGCACAAGAGACAACTGCTGTATTCTTGTATTGTTTCCATCAACATGGAATTATCACTCTTGTAGCGGGACTGGTAAGTAAACAAGTTTACTTAACAAATTGACTGATAACTTGCAGTTAAGGAGCAATGTACACATCCCTGAGTCTACTGTGTTGCTGCTCATCGATGCTGGTCATACAATGTCATTCCTGGTTCTTGGCTAATTAGCATCCTCAGTTCTTAAAGCAGAAAGTCGAATCCTCTCTTACTTTCCAAGATAAAGTGACGTGCACTAAGAGTGAAAATACATAAACGTTAGGTAGTTGAGAATGATTTATACAGAAACAATAATTGAAAAGATTGTATTAAGGGTTTGAGAGCTTGTGTAACGTACAAGAGGTTTGATAATGCTCCGTGTTTTGTGATGGCATAACTTTTGGAGGGCTCTGATGGTACTGTGGTAGTGTCCCTACTTATGGGCCTAAACGCCTGGGTCCAGGTTCCACCCTGCTTCAGTGGTGGATGTTTTAGAAAGTCAGTTCACTTCTGGAGAAATGAACTTCACTACTTTATGTAAAAACAAAATCACTTACTAGAAAAGACAATTAAAGTAGGTCAACATCTGGAGCGTTGTAGACAATGGAACTGCTTGGACTTGTCATAAGAGTCATATACCTGCATTTATGGCTGTCAGAAGTTTTTTTTTGTTTTGGAAATTGTTTGGAAAAGGTGATGGGATATAGCCTGTTAATAGCGAAGACAATCAACTCCTCCTTTTCTGTTTCTTTGGAGAAACCCTTTTGAAAGTCTAGTGTGAGATGTGACAAAATGGATGAGGCCATTCTTCTGAGAAGCTTATGGGAGACAACTTCTCAACTTCTCTGGAAAGAACTGCTTCTGAACAGGTTCCAGTGACAACTGCATTTGTTTAGAGAGACCTGTCTAGGTGGGCCATATCCAGGAATTGATGCTTTGGTGGAAAGCTAGATGAGGAGTGGTCGAGGATTCAGGGTTTGTACTCAGTGAAGTTTAGAAGTATGCTAAATGCTTTCTTTTAAAAGTCTGAAATGTCTCAGTAGATCTTTGTCTTGGGAAGTAGGTATGTTCTGTACATCCTTGACTTTGCCTGTGTTTGGATGGATACCATAATTAGAACAAATAAAACGAGGAAAGGTGCTCTGACCTGCTGCCACTTGCTGTTAAGGACTTGTCCTTCTCGATTGGCTGCTGCCAGCAGTGAGCATAGTTTTTTTTTGTTTTGCCCATAACCAAGGTATCATTACCCAGGAATACCTTCTGTCATCCATTCCAGCAGCATGTGAACTGTATCCTGACTAACTGATCGACCAAAAGCAAGACCTTCCAGAAGGTGTTTTGGAAGTAGTGATTTCTTGAGATTCGTTTGAAAAGTGAGCTGACAAAGATCCGTGCTTTGCAATCAGCTTGAGAACTCGTTTACCTTTTGTGAATTTAGGAGTTAGTGGTTCAAAAGCTGGAATATTGTGTGAGCATCCCTTCAGAGAAAGATTGAAATGCCTTAGGTTCAAACATACCCTGATTATGTCAGCTTTCTCTTTCCTTTAGCACATATAGTATAACTGGACCATTATGCACGGATGGACTTATACTTCCATATCGCCCAGCTTGTTTTTAAACTCTTATGAGAACGTCACACTTTCTGGGAGTCTCCATTGAAGGAGTTGCATCTTCTCTAAATTGCAGTACAGCATCACTTCTGCAGTTTCTTACGGCCTCACAACTGGGTATATTTGTTAAGTGCTGGAGTAATTCTGCTGCAGTTGCTAGGTTGGTGAATCATGAATGGTTGCAGTGTCAAGTTTTGTACACACTGGTAGTGCAGCTCTTGCTGATTTTGTATTCACCAGGTAGAATTTTTCCTGTTTCTATGCAGAATTGCTCTATCGAATTTCATGATAAAGATACCAATGCAGGGCTGCATGTCCAATTACATGTAGTCAATTTTGCTATTGTAGGACATGTGATTGACCTACAATTAACCAGGTACATGTTGTTGAGAATTCTGACAGGAAGGATGTTCACCCTTGGCTCCCATGTTAACTATGTTGTTGAATGTATGTTTACCAGTTTTCTTTTGGCATATAAGATCATAAAATATGGAAGTAGAAATAGGCCATTCAGCCTATAGAGTCTGCTCTGCAATTTGACCACAGCTGATATGATTCTCAACCCTATTCTTGTGCCACCTCCCTGTAACACTTGGTCCCCATATCAATCAAGAACCTCCCTCTGTCTGTCTTAAATACTTAATGATTTTGCATCCACAGTGTACTACCCTCTAGCTGAAGAAATTCCTCCTCTTCTCAGTTCTAAAGGATCGACCCTTCATAGTGAGGCTGTGCTGTCATGTCCTAGGCTGTCCTTGAGGTGGAAACATCTTCTCAATGTCCATGCTGCACAGGCCTCTCAGTATCCTGTCAATTTCAATGAGATACCCACTCTCACTCCTAAACTCCACTGAGTACAGAACCAGAATCCTCAATTGCTCCTTATATGACAAACCCTTCATTCCCAGGATCATTCTTGTGAACCTCCAGTGAACTCTCTCCAATGCCAGCACATCCATCCTAAGACAGGAGGGCCAAAACTGCTCACAGTATTCCAAGTGCAATCTGCCCAGAGCCTTATACAACTTCAGCAGTACGTCTCTGCTCTTGTATTCTAACTCTCTTGAAATGAATGCTAACATTGCATCTGTCTTCCTAACTGCAAACTAAACCTGCATGTTGACCTTAAGAGAATGCTGAACTAGGAGTCCTAAGTCCCTTTGTGCTTCAGATGTCCAAAGCCTTTTCCCATTTAGAAAATAGTCTGTGCCTATACTCTTTCTACCAAAGTGCATAGCCCCTCAGTTTCTCACAATGTATTCCATCTGCCGCTTCTTTCCCCACTTTTCTGGCCGGTCCAAGTCCCTCGGCAGCCTCCCTTCTTCCTCAACACCACCTGTGCCTCTACCTATCTTTGTGCTATCTGCAAACTTAGCAACAATGCTGTTACTTTTTTCATCCAGATTACTAATGGATGACGTGAATAGTTGTGGTCTCAACATGGACCCTTGTAGAACTCCACTCGCTTCTGGTAGCCTTCCTGATAAAAGAGCACTTTTCCCCCACAGCCCATCCTCTTTCCATGCCAGCGCTATGCCCCTAACACTATGGGCTGTCATCTTATTTAGCAGCCCCCTGTGCAATACCATGCCAGAGATCTTCTGGAAATCCAAATAGACCATATTAACTGGCTGTCCTTTGTCTAACTTTCTTGTTACCTCCTCACACAATTCTCACAGGTCTGTCAGGCATGACCTCTTGACAGAATTGTGCTGACTTAGCCATACTTTACCATGCTCAAGTACTCCTCAATCTCATCCGGCATAATGGGCTCTAAAACTTTGTGTCAGTCTTCACAGTGGAAGACATGAGTAGTATGCCAACAATTAGGGAGAGCCAGGGGGCAGAGTTGAGTACGGTAGGCATTACAAAAGAGAAAGTGCTAGAAAAGCTCTCCTGGCCCCGATGGGCTACATCCTAGAGTTCTGAGGGAGGTGGCTGAGGAAATAGCAGAGGCTTTGGTCGTGATCTTTCAAAAGTCACTGGAGTCAGGGAAAGTCCCAGATGATTGGAAAATTGCTGTTGTAACTGCCTTGTTTAAGAAAGGATCAAGGCAAAAGATGGAAATTATAGGCCGATTAGCCTAACCTCGGTAGTTGGTAAAATTCTAGAATCCATTGTCAAGGATGAGATTTCTAAATTCCTGGAAGTGCAGGGTCAGATTAAAACAAGTCAGCATGGTTTTAGTAAGGGGAGGTCGTGCCTGCCTGACAAACCTGTTAGAATTCTTTGAAGAGGTAACAAGCATGTTAGACCAAGGAAACCCAGTTGATGTTATCTATCTAGACTTCCAAAAGGCCGTTGATACAGTGCCTCACGGGAGGCTGCTGAGCAAGGTGAGGGCCCATGGTGTTCGCGGTGAGCTACTGGCTTGGATTGAGGATTGGCTGTCTGACAGAAGGCAGAGAGTTGGGATAAAAGGCTCTTTTTCGTAATGGCAATCGGTGACGAGTGGTGTCCCGCAGGGTTCAGTGTTGGGGCTGTAGCTGTTCACCTTGTATATTAATGATCTGGATGAAGGGACAGGGGGCATTCTGGCGATGTTTGCCAATGATACGAAGATAGGTGGACAGGCAGGTAGTACTGGGGAGGTGGGGAAGCTTCAGAAAGATTTAGACAGTTTAGGAGAGTGGTCCAGGAAATGGCTGATGAAATTCAATGTGAGTAAATGTGAGGTTCTGCACTTTGGAAAACAGAATACAGGCAAGGACTATTTTCTAAACGGTGAGAAAATTCGCAAATCAGAAGTGCAAAGGGATCTGGGAGTGTTGGTCCAGGATTCTCTAAAGGTTAACTTGTAGGTAGAGTCCGTAATTAAGAAAGCAAATGTAATGTTGTCATTTATCTCAAGAGGGTTGGAATATAAAAGCAGCGATGTGCTTCTGAGGCTTTATAAAGCTGTAGTTAGGCCCCATTTAGAATACTGTGTCCAATTTTGGGCCCCACACCTCAGGAAGGACATACTAGCCCTGGAGCGTGTCCAGTTGAGATTCACACGGATGATCCCTGGAATGGTAGGTTTAACGTATGATGAACGACTAGGGATCCTGGGATTGTACTCATTAGAGTTTAGAAGGTTGAGGGGAGATCTAATAGAAACTTACAAGATAATGTACGGTTTAGAAGCGGTGGACGCTAGGAAGTTGTTTCCGTTAGGCGGGGAGACTAGGACCCGTGGGCACAGCCTTAAAATTAGTGAGGGTAAATTTAAAACTGAAATGAGGCGACATTTCTTCAGCCAGAGAGTGGTGGTCTTGTGGAATTCATTGCCGCAGAGTGCAGTGAAGGCCGGGACGTTGGATGCCTTCAAGGCAGAGATCAACAAATTCTTGATCTCAGAAGGAATTAAGGGCTACGGGGAGAGTGCAGGGAAGTGGTGTTGAAATGCCCATCAGCCATGATTTAAATGGCGGAGTGGACTTGATGGGCCAAATGGACTTACTTCTACTCCTAAGTCTTATGGTCGTAAAATCTTACCGACGATTGACATCACCCGAACCGGCCTATAGTTTTGTGTCTTCTGCCCTCCCTACTTTAAATAAGGGTATGCGTTAGCCATTTTCCAGTCCATTGGGATCCTCTCTGACATCAGTTATTCCCGAAAGATCACCGCTAATACCCCTACAATCTCCTCAGCTGTCTACTTCAGAACTCTGGGGTGCAGTCCATCTGATCTGGGTGATTTATCCATCTTCAGACCTTTCAGCTTCCTCCCTACCACCTCCTTGATGGGCATGACACTCACCCTCTCCCCACCACTGCTCCCCATCCCCCAACTCTCTCGACGTTGTTGAACAATGCTGCTGATGTCTTCCACTGTGAAAACAGATGCAAAGTACCTTTTGTGAGTTACTCCACTTTGTGCCTCACTACTAATTCTCCAGCCTCATTTTCCAGCCGTCCGATGTCCACTCTTGCCCCTCTCACTTACCACTTAAAAAAACTCCCGCAATTTTCTTTTATATTATCAGCTAGCTTACCCTCATATTTCATCTTTCCCCCCCCATTGCTGTTTTACATATCCCCTACTGGTTTTTAAAGGCTTCCCACTAATTTTCACTATATTGTATGCGCTTTCTCTTTGCTTTTATGCAGTCCCTGACTTTCCTCATCAGCCATGGCTGCCTCATCTTCCTCTCAGTATGTTCGGATGAATTTCTGCAGAGCCTCCTCAAGTACCTCCAGTAATTCCTGCCATTACTGCTCCACTATCTTTCCTACTAGGCTTCCCTTCCAATCATCTGTGGCCAACTCCTCCCTCATGTCTTTGTAGCTACTTTTTGCTTAGTTGTAATACCATAACATCTGATTTCACCACCTCGCTTTCAAATTGCAGGGTGAATTCTATGGTCACTGCCCCCTAACAGTTCGTACACCTTAAGCTCCCTAATCAAGTCTGCCTCAGTACACATCACCAAATCCAGAATTGCACATTCTCTCTAGGGCTGTACCACAAGTTGCTCCAAAAACTATCTCGTAGGCATCTCTCAAATTCCTTTTCTTCCCAGTCCACCTGCATATTAAAGTCCCCAGTGATTGTTATAATAATGCCTTTCTTACCTTCTTTTTCTTTTAAAGATTTATTTTTTGGCCACATCTGACTACTGCAAGGAAGCTTGTACTATTTCAGATCAGGGTCATTTTTTTATTCACGATTCTTCAACTCTACATTTTATCTGACTTCCAAATCTGTAACACATGTTTATCTCTTTAATCTTGTTGGCTCTGTGCTAATTTGCTCATGGCTCAGGTAGTAATCCAAAGAAGTTTGCCTTTTTTGGTTCCATTTTTAAATTTAGTCCCTAGCTGCTCACATTCTATCAGCAGAACCTCTTTTCTCTTTCTGCTATATTATTGGTACCTACCTGGACCATGACAACTGGATCTTTCCCCTCCCACTGCAAGTTTGTCTGCAGCCCAGATGAGATATCCTGTGCTGAGGCACCAGACAGGCAAGACAGCCCTCAGGACTCTCTATCCTGGCCTCAGGGAGTTCAGTTGTAACACCATAACATCTGATTCCACTACCTCGCTTTCAAACTGCAGGGTGAATTCTATGTGTATGAAGTGTGTTCCTGATTACAACTATGTTTCTCTTTCCTCTGCCATCTTGAGTAGCTACCAGGACCATGGGACTGGTCAGTTTGTTCACCCTCCCTATGGTCTCCATTCCCATCCCCACAAACAGCAAGAATCTCAATCCTGTTAGACAAGCTCCAGCACTGAGGCTGCTTCAGTACTACCTCCTGGATCCATCTGCTTTCATCATACATCGTCACACATTCCTGCCCCAGAGCACTGACTGAATTTGAGGCAGTTAATCTAAGGAGTGTGACTGTGTCCTAAAACATTGCAGCCAAGCAACTCTTTCCCCTCCCTGATGTGTCACTGTGTTTGAGACTCAGACTTGAGCTCATCACCTCTGAGCCAGAGTTCTTCATGCAACCAACATATGCTTCACATGTGGTCTCTATGAACCACAATGTGGTCCACCAGCTCCCACATTGTGCTTGTACAACACATCACCTGGCCTAGCATCGCTATTTTAATTACTTAATTCTTATTTTGATTTTTCATAATTTCCCACTGGTCTTTGAGTAAGCTGTGAATATCATCTCCCCTATTTACCTTCAAACTGAAAGTAACTGAAAATAGTCAAATTAGTAGCTGTCACCAGTCAATGAACTTAAGCTTTACCTGTGATGACACTCTCCTGTGCTGGGCCTTTGATCCTGGACTTCCGTTTATCCTGTGTGGAGGGAAAGAAACCTCTCACACTATGAGCCAAAAAAAACAAGCAAAAAAATGCCTGAGCCTCTCGGCATTGAATTCCCACGTTGCCTTCAGGGCGTGCAATTTCTTGGCTTTAATAAAGGTTATAGTAAAGCTTTGTGCATCGATGTACAATTGAAACTGCTGCATTTTGATTTGAAAACTGCTTCAGTAGGTGCTTCCATCTAGAAAAAGGAGGTAATGTCCAACCCTGGGCTGAATTCTAACCACATTGCTAATGGCATAAAAGTTGTGTGCTAATGCACTGAAACCTCTTGTTCTATACTAATTTTAACCGCGATCTCAAACATATCAGTACCATGTTAAAATAAGATCAATTTGAAAACACGTAAGTAAACATTCTTTTTTTAATTTTAACAGCTCTTTCGAGAAGTAAGGATTATGAAGATTTTGAATCATCCCAATATAGGTAAGATTGTATTTTAACTCAACTAAGTGTGTATTAAGTACAGATTAACTTTGAATCGTGATCACTTTAAAATGTATTTTCAATACCATCTTTGAACATGTCTTATTTATTTTCCCAACTTCCTGTTGACAATAAGTAACTTTGCTAAAACGAACGTTGTCCTGACTGCATTTAATTTTTGCTGTGGGCTTTTAATATTTAGCACTCTTCATAATTTTCATCTTTCTTGATGATGGTGTTTTGTAAAGAAATTGTTCTGTAGATTTGTGAGCATGGGCAGTGAGGGTCGCTATCAAATTTGACTCTTGCAGGAGCAAAACAGCCAAGACATTTTGACCTTCACTGAAGTCTAAAATACATCTTGACCAGCTGAACAGTGATCACAAGCAGTTGAATTTTGTCTTTTTAAGCATCATTATAGTCAGGCTGCACAAAAGGCAATGACCGGCATCTTAACTAAAATCAGCTAAATCATCGTAGACCACAGATTGAGTGTGTGATCTTCCTCTTTTGAATAGCTTGGTAATGTTTCACTTGATTCTTCACTCACTCTTTAGAAGCAACTTTCTGTAGCTCTTTCTAAGCGGTATAATCACAATGAATACAAAATAGTATCCCCTCAAATCTTGATGTATTTCTCAGTGAAATATCATAGAATGGCTCATCTGAATTGGATGACCTGAAGGTCATCTATACCTACAGTAATTTCTGGCAGCATCTGTGGAAAGAAATCAGAATCAATGTTTTGGGTCCAGTAACCCTATTTTTAGAATTCAGTTCTGTTTTTTTTAACTTGCTATACCTGCAGTTCTTTCAGTTTTTATGATCCGCATCTAATTAGCTTGCATCCCTAACCATTATAATTTACATAGTCAATTTTATGCAGTGTTTGGTTTTTGAGGGGGGTGGGTTGTAAATAAAAATGACAAATCTTCATAGAGTCATGGGTGATGTATCTGCCTTTGATGTAATTGGCTCATAGGAGCTGTTGCTCTTGATTTATTTCAAATATGTTTTAAGTACTAAATTCTTAATTCTTTTTGATTTTTTAAAAAATCTGTTCTATTAGGACTGTGTGCTTCTTTGTGTACAGCTCTTGGATACTACCACTTTTTTTAAAAAAAAAGCACCAAGGCTTCTCCCTCTTAGGCTTAGGTTTGTAAGAATTGAAATCCATTTTCTGGAAATGAGTGTACTTGTGTTATTGTATTGGGAAGCTGATCACGGTAAAGTCCCATTTCATTGAGTGTTGCATTTTCTCCCCTAATATGCTGGAATTTAGTATAATAATTTTTATGAATATCCTGGGCACTTCCACATGTTCTTTACTAAATGTTGATTTCATTGAGAGGAATGATTAGAGATTATTCGTAAGACCTGAGATTTTTTTTTGCAACTTACTTGGTTTTCAAGTCACACTGTCTCATTTCACTATCTCCTTTGTGCTTGCTGACCTATATTGGTTCCTGGAAAAGGCCTCAACCCTTGCTATCTCTGAAATCATCTCTAGCCCGGAGGCTTCCAAGATAGTTGCACACCTGTCATTCTGGCCTCTGCTGCACCCCCAGTTTTAATGCCTACAACGCTGATGGCTGCATCTTTAGTTGTCTAAGCTCCAAAATGTTTTCTGATTGCACCTGTCCACCTCTCTCTTCTCTTTTAAGATACTCGTTAGAACTATTTCCCTGACCAACCGTTTTGTCATGAAGATCTCCATGTATAACTTGGTGTCATTTTTTGTTCTGTAAGGATCCTGCGAGGCACCCTGGGAGTCTGTATTATGCTAAAAGCTTTGTAAGTTGTTTTTATGACAGGTGGAAATAAACTGTTTAGTTCGCTACTAATTATTTTGTTCTGTCCAGTGGGAATCCAACGAAAGCAGAGTAAATTGCTATGTGGTATATGACCTTTTGTTTTCATTGAAAGGCACAAATCAGCAGCTAAAACCTTCGTCATACCCAAGTTGAGAAATGGGAAAGAGTGAAGACATAGATTACCAACTAGCTGAACATTAATCTACCTTCAATACATAGGTATAGGATTCAATCTATCTGGAGCAATCAAGGAAGAAGAAGGGTAATTTAGTTATGTTTTTGGGAGTGCCTCATTCTTCTGTCATCATGAGAGCACTACATGTGCAAATTCCCTCATAAATTTGCTGAAATTTCAATAATATAGTAAAGGTGATGTTATCCTGTTTATCATAATTTTATAAGAGGTGGCGTGGCGGCTCAGTCGTTAACACCTCTGCCTCTCAGCACCAGGGATGAAGGCTCAATTCCACCCTCGGGTGACTGTCTCTGTGGAGCTTGCACATTCTCCCCATGTCTGTGCAAGTCTTTGTGACAGAGAGAGGAACCTGGAGCACCGGGAGGAAACTTGCACAGGAAATTTGCTCCTACTGTCGAGGGATATGCAGGCTAGGTGGGTTGGTCATGGGAAATTCAGGGTTGCTGGGTTAGGATAGGGGGTATAGGTCTGGGTGGGATGGGTCAGTGTGGACCTGAAGGACCGAACGGCCTGCTTCCACACTGCAGGCCTTCTATGATTCTGTGATCCCAATAAAATGTAGAGCTCAGCTCTGCTGATCCTGTGTCTTCCCAGGAATGTTTCTTAGCTTTCTGATTTTAACACTTTTGGTTCAAAAAATGCTCCAGGAAAGCCTCTCAAAGACTACTTTTTTTCGCTTTCCTTAGTGACATTTTTTTGTGGTCTAAGGTTAAACCTAAATTTGGCTGCTAAAAATATTTGATTAATTTCTGAATTGCTATACAACAATGTTTGTTGGAGCAGAATCTCCCTTCAGTGTGATCTAGAATAGGAAGAGTTGCCAATGGGGTACCACTTTGATTTTTGTAGATGAGGACACTATATGCACTTCCTTGTCTTATATTCTAGCAGAAGTTACACACATGCGTGAATGCATTTTCTTGAATTTTCCTAACCTTAGCTTGTGTTAATTTACATTTCTAGGTTGGACTTCCACAAACATTTAATAGTATCCACTGTTATCCATGTGATCTGCTTGAATGCAGTATAGCAGATCAGGTAGTCTTTGTTTCGGTGTTTGACTTTGATGAACAAGTTAAGCCTAATTAGAACTGATTTTAACTGTTTAAAGGAGCATTTGCAAGTATAATTGGGACCAGGATCAGTCCGAATTGTGATAACTAGGTTGAAATCTCCCGTTAGCGTAGCCAATTGTTAAACTATTTGAGGACTGCAATAATCACAGGTCTGTCTGCAGAATTGGTACCGTTCAGGAGAGGAAGTTCAGTTTGGCATGAGGTATTGTACCTATTTGAGAAGAGTAATTGAAATAAGATGGTTTCCAAATAATATGTGAGCTCTACTGCCAGTGTTTTTCGGAAATTCTGGAGGTCCTTGTCATTGGTATGCAACAGTTGGAACATTGGAAATGCTTTTGTGTCTTCAAGACACCCGCCCCGCCCCACCAAAGAGCTGGCTGTACAGGTTGATTACCTGTAAGCAAATAAGGGAGGATATTTAAGTTCAGAAATTAAATATACAGCAACATTCTAACCCTCTGAAATGACATTTGTCATAATTGCTAAGTCAGTGTGGAGGGAGAGCACTGACACTTCAGTAGAGGGCTGTTGTTATGTTGCAGTTAATTTTTCAATCAGTGCGCGAGGACAATATTGAGAATGAGCTTTGGAAGCACCATTCAGACCTCTAGATAATATTTTTCCTGATTGGAATAAAATGTTGACTGTGAAAAGGATTAATGTTATAGAAATATGTGTATAAATGAAGAAAATTGCCTTGACTTCTTTGATTGGTGATATTGTAAACTTCTCCCTTTGGAAAGAATTATGATATTGCTGCTAACAGTGACCAGAGTAACACAGCCTCCACAGTGTTTATTTTGCTAATGTTTGTGACAAATCTTTTCCCTTTTTCTCTTCTAGTTAAGTTATTTGAAGTAATTGAAACTGAGAAAACACTATATTTAATAATGGAGTATGCAAGTGGAGGTAAGTCAGTGCTTTGACTGTTCCATATGACTGACACAGTGGGATCACTGAAGGTGGAATAACTCGTTGAAATAACTGTAGTGCTAATGGTTGCAGGATTGACCCCTCTAAGTAGTTTGAGTTAGATTCTCGTTTAAAATGCAAACATTGTATTTTCAATGTTTTCACTTTATTCAAGATGAATTTTGAAATATTTTACTCTCTCCCCTTCCTGCCAGTCCCAAGTTGCCTTGTACAAAGGCAGACATTTAGCACAATTAAGAATACCATTTAGCACCAGGGAAAATGGACACTTCTTTAGGAGGATGAGAACCAATAGTTAAACTATTGGCAGATGATAAACAACTTGCTAAACTGGTGGTTGATTAATTTCTTTTATTACTCTGTTTTGAAAGAAACCGAAGAACCTTAACATCAGATATTTTTGGCTTTTCAAGCACTGTTAAAAGCATTGTTCCTTGAGCAGATGAGCTCCTTTATAATATTTTGGCACTGTTGAGGGTCTTTTTACATGTGTGCATTTTCTGTTGGAAGTACTAGTATGTTTCAGGAACCATCATCCAAAGACATTTGTTAGTAAAAGATGAATTACACCAAATTATCTTTGTGTGTGTGTTGCAATTTTCCCTTGTCTACAAATGGAGGGGAATAACATGACAAGGTTCCAATGGAAGATATTCCGAACTCCCTCCCCTAACTACATACCCTGGCTAACAACTTTGCTAATTAGGTTCTTGACCGGTAAGGTCCATGGGTAACTTTCTCAACCCACTGCCGGTTAAAATCTTTATGTGACTTATTAAGGGCCTCAACCTACCATTTCCCCAATCGCCTACCTCCCTGGCTGATAAGAAAGGTAGCTAGCTTCTGGACTGGGAAACCAGAACAACCTGCCTGCTGGGGTGCTGGTGGTAGGGACTCCAAATCCCCCACGAGGGGGTGGCAACTGGACGACACAGTCATCCCTTCCCTCCACACCCCCTCCTTATGGTCATCACACTGGAAAACAGCATAAAAACTACTTAGCCTTTCGCTGCTGGGTCCGCCAAGAAGTCAGCGTCGACTGGTAGCTTTAAGATTCAGAAGCTGGCAGCCTCTGGCATTCCGGATTGCTAGAACCCTCCCAACCAATGCCAAAACCTGTGGTTTGCCCAGTAACCTGTAACAATTTGTCAGTCAGCTCATGCAGCCAGTTTCCCTGGGGAAGTTGTTGGGAGTGGGGGAGCAGAGTGAGGGGAAAATGGTCTGATAGCTGCCACCTAACATGCTTGTTAACAAAAAAAAGGAAAATTCCATCCATCATTTTCTTTTGCAATGCAAAAAGCAATTCTTTATCATTATAATTTTCTGCATTGTTCCAGCACACACACTTCAAACTCTGTCCCAGAAAATTATAGGGTAGCTTCATGTTAAGTTGTGTGACAATACAGCTTCAAGTGTCAGTGCAACATCCAGTGCATCTAATTTAATTTAAAAATATGAGAGGAGGATAGCATTGGAATGCAGGAATAGTGGACTAGATGTAGTATATTTGTTTCTCCAAGCCTTGTTGCCTTAAAAATAAATCTTTTGGATTCTATTCTTGCTTTGAAGCTCAAAGTCATAGTGTTCCTCATTAGTCATTATCCATTCAGCTTTATTATTATGAGAATGGCAGATATTTCAAACAGAAAAGCTTGTAATGCTCCTATTCCGGTCTTACCCAGTTATTAATGTTGCATTCGGATAAATTCCCAATTTATTTAAGACCTCCTGGATAATGGAACACAGTTTACTTTGAAAAGGATGCTGCCTTCGTGAAATGTGTGGCAAGGCTTCCTTTGATTTAAAGAGATGAGCTGTGCATTATTTTGAAATGAAATAGAAAATCATCGAAATGGTAGGATAGTCAGAATCTATATAGAGGAACAGAGTTAATGTTTTAAATCAATGACTTCCGAGTGTGAATTTTTTTAACTTTGATCATTCTTAGTAATTCAGTTGTACAATTTGATGAGACCAAAGGCATATGAATTGATTAAAATAATTGTTTGAATATTATTTGAGCTGCACCCATCCAGGAAAGTGGACGTGCACAATTTCCATCACATACCTGACTTGCTTTATGTAGATGGTGGACAGGCATCAAGGAGACAGGAGGTGAATTTCTCACTTCAGAATTTCCAACTGTGACCTACTCTTGTACCAGCAGTTCTTACATGATCTGTCAAGCTCAGCTTCTGTTGGGTGGATGGTGACACCCCCCAGTATAATGATAGTACGGATCTCCGTATTGGTAATTCCACTGAGCCTCCAGGGTTGATGGTTGAATTATTTCTTGTTTGTGATGTTCATTGACTGGAATTTGTTTGGCCTGAACATTACTCACCATCTATTAGCCCAAACCTGGGTGTTGGCTTGCATGTGATCATAAAGTATTTCAGTATCTGAAGCATCAGTGTTGAAGATTGTGTAATTACTTGCAAACATCTCTACTTCTGATGCTGGGCAGAAGGTCGTTAATGAAGCAGCTGAAGCTAGCTGGACTGAGAACATGACCCTGAGGAACACCTGTAGACATGTCCTGAGACGATGACCAGAGCCATGTTCCCTTGGTTTGAGTCACAATCTTTTATAATGGAGAGATTGCCCCGGTTCCCGTTGTTGGCAGTTCTGCTGAGGTTAGGTTATTGTTGAGCAAGTACTGCCTGGTAACATTGTTGACAACTCCTTTCATCACTTTGCAGATGATGGAGAGTAGACTGATAGGGTCGTAATTGACTAGGTTGCATTGTCCTGCTTTTTAAGTACAGGACATACCTGGGCCATTTTACCCATTGCCAAGTAAATGCCAGTGTTGTTGCTGAGGTGAAACAGCCTGACTATCGGGGCACAGCAAGTTCTGGAGTACGAGTCTTTTGTACTGCTGCCAGATGTTGTCAGGGTGCATAGCCTTTACAGTATCCAGTATCTTTAGCAAATTGCTTAAAGCCATAGTAATTGAGTAATATTTTATTATTTTCAAACTTTGATTATATAATTCCAATCTATAAAAACAATTTTGTATTGGTCACCCTGCAGTAATTTCTCAGCTTTTTTTCTGTAATTAATAGAGTACTTGCCATTGTAGTAAAAAGTGATTTTTTTTTTCTGTTCAGTATTGCCAAAGTGCGTATAATTGTTTTATCTGCACTTTAAAATATAGTGATGAGAAATTTCTTCATAACCATGATAATTACATTAATGCAGAAAATAGGGACAGTGTCAACAATTGTAATTAAAGGTTTTATATTTCAAAGTTCATTTGAAAAAACTCTGCAAATTGCAGTGGTTTAAAGAAAATAGTACAGTAGACAGCGCATTTGGTAATGTCTTTCTTTGTCATTTTACTTGTTTACAATGCAGGAGAAGTTTTTGATTACCTTGTAGCACATGGAAGAATGAAAGAAAAAGAAGCAAGGGCAAAGTTTAGACAGGTGAGTTGAGTGAAACTAAATAAGAATTTGAGCTCAGTTTTTATGCTCAGTTGGATTGCAGTAGATTTCTTTACAAGTATTCATACAAAACTAAATTGACAAATTTTGTTTCTGTAGGGAAAATCTTGTCATGACCTATTTATATTTTTTAACTTTTCCGTTCATTACCTCGCCAATTAGACTTCCTGTCTCTGAACTTATGTAGAAATATCACTGCGTTCTTAATTCTGTCATCATTTGATGTTCACACAAGCAATGTTTCTAGAAGGATAACTGATTGGCTATACTTTAAGATTTGCCCAGTGACTCCTGTGAGTAAACCTGGTTGTAATCAGTAAACTCAGCTCAGGTTGGAGATCAAATTTAGGATATTCCAAATCAAACTAACCCAAAATGAACCATTCTATTTACATCAACAATGGCTAATCAATTGAGGGCTTTAATTGTGCAATAACTGGCCTACAGTTTGGGATAATTTTATCGAACTGATACCAGAGCATTGGAAAAGACTAAAACATAGATTCACGACTAAAGATGAGATCACAGTCCTGATAAACTTGAAAAAAAAATTGAGAAGTAAAAAAAGTTAATGAATCAAACAAAAGTATTTAACATTTGTAAATATTAATGGATAGTAGGATAATTAAGAACGGTCAATAAATTGATCATGACATAAATTCAGTTTTAGTACCTCTATGTTAAGGGAGAATTTTCAATATTGATTGCATTACTGAGAGTGGCTATTGAAGTGCTATTGAAGCTGCCAGTCTTAACACTTAGAGATGAGCCACTTTGTGAATTTAAATTAAATAGGGCAAGTACATGAAAATGGAAATAAAATGTGTTGTTTTGATATGGAGCTCGTGCAGGCATAGTGGACTGGATACTGCCATTCCTTATGGTAAGTGTTACAAATTGTGAAACTGCTCATTTCATTTCCAGAATTATTGTAATTTTTTTTAACTTTGTTCTGACTCATTGAGAATCAAGGCCCATTATTCCCAAAGTTATCATCAAAATTGAAGATTTTTATGGAAGGACACAAAATTCCCTAATATACCTACCTTTTAGACACAGGTTGTTAGATAATATGGACCAATTGCTGTACTTAAAAATTACTTTTTATTCTAAATAAATAGATTTCAGTTACTGGTAATCAATTATGAAGTTTTGGCGCATAACTCAACCAGTTAAAACTCTAATATCCTTATAAATTCCCCCACTACATCAACACGCATGCGCATACTAATGCATATCTCATGATGGAGCAGGAAGACGGTTCCCAGTGGTCTCTGTGCACAGGATCCGCTGAGATGGTTCTTGGGCTGGTCAGGCCACTGCTTCTCATCTGCCTTCTGTGGATGTTTGCACTGGTTTGCGGGTAGCACATGGACTAGTTCACACTTAGGTCTCTGACTTATTATTGAAAAGTCACAGTTTAAAGCAACTGCTAGAGAAAAAATAAAATGGCTTTCTTCAGACATGATGGTTTTTATCATACTGCCCATACTGTCAAAACCACTTTTACTACTGAGAAATGAAAAAATTTGTGTGCTGTTGGAGATTTAAAAGCTTCTATCTATCCTGTTCACAGTCGTAAGCTATTCAGTTACTTGGGAAGTAATCACATTTTTTGGCATGCAGAACGCCTCTGTCATTTGTCATTGGTCAGTGGGCTACTGTTGCTAAGCAAAGCTCTGTTTGTACACAGCCTTTTGGGCACCAGCTTATCTGCAAACTAAACTTCTAACTATTGCTGGAGCCAGAAGCTGTGTACACAGTGTTTACAATGAGAGCCAGTTACTCACCTTCAAAACACACAGCAATCCTCAAACAATCCTTGGTTTTGAAACAATTCTTTTCTCATTTAAGTCCACATTTAAAATGCCAAAAATTAAAATTAATAGTCCTTCCAATTTTTGATTTGGTTGTCTGAATAGGTAATGCAGAGAATATAGCTGGCATTCTGGACTAGAATTTTCCCTCAAGGATGAGAATTTGGAGACAGGATTAATTTGGGATCTGCCTTCAACACCAGCCTATCAGGAAGTGGGATTTCCTGAGGTTGGACTCTTAATTGATCTAGAGATGGGTCTGCTGTCCAATTTGCTGGACCTGACGCAGGCCAGATCTGGAACAGGCAAGTTATAAGGCCCATTCCCTTTCCCATCTTCAGTGCAAAAAAAGCGACCTGGACTTTCTTTTGAATTAGCTGCAAGTGTTGAGCTGCATCAGGAAGCTATCAAAATGTATTTAGAATTATTTCAACAGTATTTAAAAATTTTAAATGTGTTTACTCTCTTTCTTCCTCACCTGTCTGGTCACTCTACTCCACATTTCGCTAGCCAAGTCCCATAATAAAAGCTCAAAGCTTACCAAGAACCCATAAATCTCCTAAATGAAGAGCTCAGGGTTGCCAATGTCTAAACTGAAAACTTAAAAGTAGGGCAGCATGGTGGCTCAGTGGTTAGCATTGCTGCCCTGTAGCACCAGGGACTTAGGTTAGAATCCAGCCATGGAGCACTGTTTGTGTGGCATTTTGCACATTCTCCCTATATCTGTGAGTTTCCTCCGGGTGCTGTAATTTCAAAGAGACACGTCCAGAGATGTGCAGGTTAGATGGATTGGCCATGCGAAGTTGCCGATCGTGCCCAGGGATGTGCAGGTTAGACCCGTGGGAAATGCAGGGTTGCAGGGATAGGGTGTGGGAGTGATTCTCGATGGGATGTTCTTTGGGAGGCTAGTGTGGACTCGATGGGCTAAATGGCCTGCTTTACGCACTTTAGGGATACTATGATAAACAAAGGTTAGAATTAGAATTTGTTATTTAATTTAAATTATGCTTACTGCAAAAGTGCCTACCATTTATTCAATTTCAATACTTTTACACATTTACAGTGACATATTTTACTTGACAGCTTATTAGTTGGTAGAATAAAATTTTGGCAAATACATTGTTTAAAGGTCTACTCAATTTTCTAATTATAACATGTCTTGGAAGACTCACCTTAATTAATGTAATAACACCATTTTGCGGCCATTTTGTATAAAATGTAGACACCAGAATAAATCTTCTTGCTCTCTGTTGACTCTCCATATACTGCATGCTGTTTTTAGTTTATCCTGTCAAACGTGTACTGTATTTGGTGACCAGTTGGGATTGTGGATGTTTGTGTTTGAACAAATTTGGATCGGATAAGCTGCCAATGAGTCAGTGGAGAACTGAGTTTTTTGGTTGAGAAAATAGTTTACAAGTTGATGTTCCAGGTTGTGCATATGAATGGATTGACCTTTGTTGACTGTATCAACAAATTCTGTTGGGAGACTGGACAAGTACAGTCCTGATGAAAGTCTTTTAGATGTGTATGCAGAGCATCTGTGTTTCTCACTACAGTAACGTCCCAGGTGTACCTCAAAATCTGGCTGTTAATCACTTATACTCACATTGGGTGTTTAGTGGAACAGACCACCTGATTCAAAGATACAAAGCCATCATATAAGTTCAGAGGAACACCAGACCAGTTTACTGAAGGCATCATCCAGCACCTAATGCTCTCAAGGGGGAAAATAGAACCAGGGCTGCAAAAACTGGTGATGAAGAGCATTAGCACCGAAGTTGAACAGGTTGCTCCCATTGTGGTAGTTCCGAAGGCAAATAGTAATGTAAGATTGTGTGAATTATCAAGCAACTGTGTATTGGGACTGGAAAGTCACCTTCTTGATAATTTGCCAAATGTTGAAGACGGATTCACAAATTTTTCAGGAAACCAGATGTTTTCAAAATTAGATTTTTTAATTCTTTAATTGTCGTGGGACAAATACCTATCTGCATGTGGAATTAGATGATAAGTCAAAGCCCCATTTGACTATTAAACCCACATGGGTTTAGGTCAGTGTCTTGGGACTGTCATTTGGTGTTTCTTCGACCCTGGTATTTTTGAAAAGGTTTTGAAGCAAGTATTGTAAGAATTCATGAAATAGTGCGCCACTTATGGATGATGCTTCCCCAGTCAAGGGATTCAGAACCAAGAGCTCGTAGGCTATTTCAGACTGAGGAGGAGAAGTGCTTTCTCTCAGAAGGTGATCAACCTGTGGAATTCTTGACCACAGAAGGCTGTGGAAGCCACATATTTGAATATGTTTAAGAAAAAAGTTAATTTCAAGAGGTGTGGAGAGAGGGAGAGCTTCCCCCTTGAGATCATTGGGCGCTGGATGATGCCTTCAGTAAACCGGTCTGGCGTGATCACGTTGAATGTTGGAATGGGTTGAATGGCCTACTGCTTCTGATTTCTACCTCTTGAGCTCAAATGATGTTCTTTATGTCAGTTCCAAATATGTAGATCCATGACAACAGGTTGAAGAAGATCTCCAATCGTTTGGAGAAGCATGACATTCAAATGAAGGCAGTCAAGTGTGAAATGCTTCAAAATTCTGTAAGGTGTTTGGGTCACAGAGTTGACAGAGTTGGGTTATGCCCTACCTAGAGTAAGGTTCAAGTGGTAGGAAATGCATGATACCTTCAGAAACTTTCTGAGCTCTGATCTCTTTTGGGTCTAGTGAATAATTACACTAAGTTAATCTGGCAAGCTCATGTGGAAGAATATTCCATGGATTTGGACAAAGGAGTGTGACAGCACATTCAAGTTTTGTGAAGTAAATTGGGAAGGTGGTACGATGCTTATACATTATGGAATGTCCAAAAAGTTTAAGCTGCCATGTGGTATTTCTCCATATGAAGTAAGTTGTTGTTCTCTCCTATATTGAATAATGGTGGGGAGAGTCCAATTGCTTCAGTGTCAGTGAATGTATTTATGTTCAGCATGAAAAACTCTCTTTGATTTTTGGAGTAAGAAAATTTCATATGTACTTGTATGGTCATAGCTTCATAATCAACGGTGGATGTAACAGATTTCTTGCGCTTTTGCTGAGTAAGTGTTATGGAAGGGGAGGGACAAAAGGTTAAGAATGTGATGTTCTTATTGATCTTTATCACTAAAGCCAGAATAGATGAACAAGTAATCAACTAATTCACCAGCTTGCTCCTGTGTTTATTTACCATAACTATGCCGCAAAGAGACTGACTGAGAAGTATTGTGGGGAACGTGAAGGCATCAAGAATGTTGCATGTTTTCTATTGTTATAGATACATCTTTTACAATTAAGGGATCTATTACTGATCAGAATTCTAATAGAGATTAATGTTAAAAATCTATTCTTACAGTAGTATAAATGTAACCTATAGTTTCATTAGTGGATCATTGTCACCTCTTGTTTTGTTTGCTGATATATTATAACTTGTTTAGGTTATGTTTCAAGGAGGTGAAATAACTAACAATGTCTTACACATGTGACAGAAAAAAAAGAATAAAATTCTTGACCAAAAATATCACTTTGAATTTGTGTTCAGTTTTTTAAAAAGGTTTGGCAGGACTTGAAACATGAATTTTATGGCTGATATTCCATGAAGCTGAATGTTAAGGAGATAAACGCTGCAGTGTTGTTTTTCTTCCGTTTTCCTTTTTATATAATTGAGATTGTGATAAGGATTATTTCATAATTAAAATGTCACCCACATTATTCGACATTTTGGCCGTCCACATGTTGACAGTTGTTTGCTACATGTGTTTTCTTTACTTTGGAGGGTGGACTTGTGTTTGTGCTGTAACTGAGCCAAACATGCTAGTTTCTTTATTTGAAGTAGCATATTTCAAGAGACTCAACAAACTGATTGTACTGCATATACATATTGTAAACATTATTGACTTGTTCTGATTTTTGTTTCAGATTGTGTCGTCCGTTCAATACTGTCATCAGAAGTATATTGTACATAGGGATCTCAAGGTACTTGAAAGCAAAGGATATTTTGTTTTTTCCTGTAGTTCTGCTTTTTATGTCAATAGCTGCTGTAGATTCAGGTTTTATTCATTAAACGGCTAAATAAATTCTGCAGAAGTTCACAAAAGTAAATATGTGATGCTTCCTTTCTTTAGGCAGAGAATTTGCTTCTTGATGCAGATATGAATATAAAAATTGCAGACTTTGGCTTTAGTAATGAATTTACAATTGGTAACAAATTAGACACATTCTGTGGAAGTCCACCATATGCTGCTCCAGAGCTTTTCCAAGGAAAGAAGTACGATGGCCCAGAAGTGGATGTCTGGAGTCTTGGCGTCATCCTTTACACTCTAGTTAGTGGCTCTTTGCCATTTGATGGCCAAAATTTAAAGGTAATCCTTTTAAAACATTTTATTCACAGTTTTTTGTCTTCCTATCACACATGACATAACCTGAAACAAGGTATTGGTAAAATTCCTTGTTCTTGAGTCTCTTCTGGTACCCTTTGTACAGCTACCGAGAGGCAAATGAATGTCGGATATAATTTTCTAGACCTCCAGTGTTAATTTCTGTTTTTCCTCCTTTTCATATTGGGAGATATTCCTTTATCCTGATCCTCTCTCGGGTGGTCCTGCTAGGCTTAACAGCAAGAAGAATAAGTAACTAAATGAGCTCGTGGTTGAACAGCAGAAACTGAAACGAATCAGGAATGGGATTCTTGGATTCTTTGTTGTAGGAGGTAGTCACATCACTTAGTGTTGGGTAATAAAATGTGAGGCTGGATGAACACAGCAGGCCAAGCAGCATCTCAGGAGCACAAAAGCTGACGTTTCGGGCCTGGACCCCTCATCAGAGCTCTGATGAGGGGTCCAGGCCCGAAACGTCAGCTTTTGTGCTCCTGAGATGCTGCTTGGCCTGCTGTGTTCATCCAGCCTCACATTTTATTATCTTGGAATCTCCAGCATCTGCAGTTCCCATTATCTCTGATACTTAGTGTTGGGTCATCTGATTTGTTCAATTTTTAGGGACGAGGCGTGTGACTGTGAATGAGGCAGGTAAGCAGACCCAGAGGGCAGGAACCTTGGCCTTTGTAATTGTGCAGCAGGTTTGAGGTTCTTTGAGTTTGTCTGGATGAGCGTGAGCCGCAGTTTGGATGTGCTAACTGGCCATGGTACAGGAAGCCATTCTAGAAGAAGTGGTTAGAAGGAATGTAGTTATAGTAGGAGACCGTATAGTGAGGGAAATTGACACCAATTTCAGATGCCGGGTTCATATGGCATACCCAGTGTCAGCATCCAGTGCAGCTTCTCAGGGCTGGAGAGGAAATTGCTGTTGCAGTTGTTGTGATCCATAAAGGAAGGAATTCAAGAAAAGCCTATCAGAAAGGCAAAGCGATAATCGTAGATTATTTTAATTTACATCAAGTCTGGAAATGTCAGAGGGGGCAAAGGATGAGTCCATAGAATGTTTTTGAAATAGTTTCTTAGAACGTCATGTTTTGGAGCTGACTAGGCAGCACACTGTACTCGACCTGGCACTGTGCAATGAGTTAGGATTAATTAATAACCTTAAAGTGAAGTTCCCCCAGTGATTCATGGCTATAATATGTTGATTTGTACATTCAGCTTGTATGAGAGAGGAATGTGTGTGAGACTTGTTTTAAATTTAAATAAGAGACAGAGCCATCTAAAGTGAATATGTCAAATTAGACTAAACGCTAAGTCAATATAAACATGATGGCAGA
This sequence comes from Stegostoma tigrinum, assembly GCF_030684315.1. Lineage (NCBI taxonomy): Eukaryota > Metazoa > Chordata > Chondrichthyes > Orectolobiformes > Stegostomatidae > Stegostoma > Stegostoma tigrinum. The sequence continues at coordinate 62,251,356 of NC_081362.1, forward strand.
CATTAAGAGGATATTTCTGAATAGATACATTCGAACAAGTAAGAAAAATTCCAAGGAATGGGCCCACCATTGGTAGTTATCTAGAAATATTAAGGATGGCATGAATGAGGCAATGGCCTACTGGTATTATTGCTGGACGGTTAATCCAGAGACCCAGATAACGTTCCGGAGAGCTAAGTTCGGATCCCACCATGGCAGATGGTAGAATTTGAATTCAATAAATATTTGGAATTAAGAATCAAGTGATGACCATAAATCCATTGTTGATTGATGGGAAAAGCCCTTCTGGCTCCATAATGTCCTTCAGGGAAGGAAACTTACCTGGTCTGACCTACATGTAACTCCAGACCCACAGCAATGTGGCTGACACTTAACTGCTCTCTGGGCAATTAATACACGCCTAACCAGTGATGCCCTCATGCTGCAAACAAATAAATAAAGAAAAAACACAACAATGTAAGAAAAAGAGGTGGCACGTCAAAATGCAAACAAAGACAAAAAGGGAAAAATTGTAGTATAAGAGAAAGCTGGCTAGAAATCTAAAAACAGGGAAGAGAATCTATAAATACTGAAAGAAGGAGAGTTAATGAAGTGAGTATAGGTTCTGTAGAAAATAAGACTACATTATTAATCATGGAAAGCAAGGAAATGGCAGAATAACAAATGGTCTGCACCAGTCTTCACCACTAAGAGTGCAAATAGCATCCCAGAAGCGGTGATAAATCAGGAAACCAAGGGGAGGGAGGAAATAAGGAAAATCCCAATCAACTGAAAAGTGCTACTGAGTAAATTGTTGGAGCTGAGTGGCCCAGATTTCATCCTGAGGTCAAAAAATAGGAGTGGATAGTGAAATAGTTGGTACGATACGTTAGTTTTAATTTTCTAAATATCCCTTAATTCTGGAATGGTCCCATTAGAAAGTAGTGAATGAACTCCTTTACTCAAAAACAAGGGAATTAGAAATAAGAAAACTATAGGCCAGTTAGCCTCTCATCTGTCATAGGATCAATGTTAGAAGCTGTTTTTGAAGAAGTTATAGTGGGTAAGTTGGTTATGTTCAAGGCAGATTCAACACAGTTTTGTGAAAGTGAAATTGTGTTTGATCAATCTTTAATGACGAAATGCATTGGTGGATAAAGGGGAACTCGTGGGTGTACTGTGCTTCCAAAAGGTGTTTGATAAGGTCCACGTTAAAGGTTATAATGGGATATAAAAGCTCATGGTGTAGGAGGTAGCATATTAGCATGAACAGAAGATTTTCTGGCTAACAGAAAGTAAAAATGTAGGCCATGTAATGAGTGGTGTGCCACATGGATTGGTGCTCAGACCTCAATTGTTTACAATTTATAAATGACTTAGATGAAGGGATGGAAGGTATTACCAAATTTGCCGACAATAGACAAAGATAGGTAGAAAGGTAAATTGTGAAGAGGACAGAAGGAGGGTAAAAAAAGAGTGGGCAAAGATGTGACAAATAAAGTATAATGTGAGAAAGTGTACAATTGTCCATTTTGGCAGGAAGAATAAAAAAGAAGCATATTATCTAAATGGTGACACATTGCAGACCGCAAGATGGAGAGATCACAAAATCACGAAAGGTTAGTATGTAGGTGCAGCAAGTAATTAGGGGAGCTAAAAATCATATAAGATCCTGAGGATTTGACGGGGAAGATATCCGAGAATGCTCCCTCCGATTGGAGAATCTGTGGTTGGGGAGTGGGGGTCACACAATTAAAACAAAGTTTTTCCTCTGTCATGAGTCTTCGGAAGTCAGTTCCTAAAAACATGGAGGAAGCCAAGTCCTTGAATGTTGTTAAGCCAGAGTAGTTTATTTCTGCCCCTAAATGCTGCATTCATATGAGTGCACCTCTCGTTGGCCCAATGTTAAATCAGCCAGACTGTGGCAAAAGTTCTGAAATTTTAAATGTAAAGATTTTAGAAAACCTTGTAAAACACTAGCGTTTTTTAAATATTGATGTCTTTACCAAAGGACCGAATTTAATAAATTATATTATTGGGATTTCTTTTCCTTTCAATTTTACTTACAATATCCTTTCATGAGGGTATTTTGTTGGCTTGCTGAGTGGAATCCTATAAAAGAGAAGTATTGATTGTGGATCCGTTGGTACTTCCAATCATTCAATCTGGCATTTTTTTTCAAAGCAGGCACCAGTGCAAAAAGTGCTGTTGTAAAATCTGAAACTAAATAGCAGAACCTTTGTACATAGTCTGCAGTGGCTTAGGTGCACTGGTAGCTTGTTGTTTTATATGTGGTGCTGCATTCACTAGTACTGAGTGTCCTCCTATCCCTACCTTCTGCACGCAGTGGAGAGAGGGTGGGTAAAATCAGGAAGTAAACCCCTTCCTCTGCATTTGCCACTCCATTGCTGTTTTTGTTGCGTGGGAATATTGCAACTTGGAGAGATGGATCATTTCCTGAACATCCGTTGGGTTACCCCAGCAGAACAGGGGACCTTAAGTTAAACTTAACAGTTGTTGCATGGGTTTTCCAGGGCTTGGATGATCCAATTACAGATAGTCTAGTCTAGAAGTTGAGCACCTCTGTTACAGTTCTGTAAGTTTCTGTCAACTACTTGATTTCTGTTTTTTGTTAAATTGCCACACAAGGAGCTAACTTGTTTAAGTTTTATTTAAAAGGTAGAAGGAGAGTACATTCCTTGTTAACCAGGAGAAGCAAGAGCGTACCTCAGCCCTCCATGGACATCTTCAGCGTCCCACTTGCCAATTGCTGTATCTCCTCCCTCTAAACCACCAGACTCTTCGCTCTCACCCACTTTGTCAAGCCCCCCTCTCCCCACCTCTTCTGCCACTGACATCAGCATCCTTTCCTTACTTCTGCCATTCACTCCTCCATTCTCAGATTAACAACCTCCACACCAACCTCCAAGTCCCCCTGCAACCCCCTATAAAAAAAAACCAAAGGCCTGATATCAAAACTAAATAAAACCAATTGTATTGAAATATTGTATTTTATACCTCACTGGTTGGAAGACATTGCGTAGTAATATTGGAATTTAGCTGACTGTTGCCCCTCTTAGATTTAAAAAGAATGCACAAGGATTTAGTTTTCGTTTGTTGTACAATCCTAGACTCATACCACTGCGATTTGAATGCTTTTATCATTTTTGACTCAAAGGACCTGAATTGCCCTTTCATTAAATGTGTATGCTTGCTTTAAATCTGCATTCTGTGGCATCCTCATATTATCCCACAACATTGAATTTTCTGTTAACCACTTGGCAGTTTCAGAAAATTTCAGGACCTGACCTAATTCGGTCTTGTACAATGCAAACAATTTGACGTCCCCCATCTTTTTGTTCCCCCTTTAATTTAGGAACTGAGGGAGAGAGTGTTGCGTGGGAAATACCGAATTCCTTTTTATATGTCAACTGACTGTGAAAACTTGCTCAAAAAACTCCTGGTATTAAATCCTGCTAAACGAGGCAGTCTGGAAGTAAGTGAGATTCTTTAGCTGATTTTTTTTTAGCCAATGTTACCCCTTTTTCTTTAAAAAAAAATTATATCAAGCTTGAGGTTTAATACTTTCCCATACCTCAGCCCTAGTTGAAAATTATTGACATGAGGTTTTTGTAAAACAGCAAATCATGAAGGACCGATGGATGAATGTTGGTTTTGAGGAGGAGGAACTAAAACCGTACAGTGAACCAGAGCCTGATTATAGTGATCCCAAAAGGATAGGTAAGCCTGTTCATTTTAATGTGTGACCAACCTGTGCTTGATTGTACTGATGCTCTGAAAAATGTCAACATTGAGCCAGATCTTCTAAAAAGGGCAGTCATCGTTGGACTGCTGCCCTGTTCGAGCTTTCCCCAACTCCGTCTGCTCTGCATTTCTTGCTGCATCTTCCAAGCACAGCTTTACCAGGAATGTGGAGTGCAGTGTCCCTCAGCAAACTGTATTGTGATAGGGAAGGTTCAGGGCTGTTGAAGACAGGTCATGCCCCCTTTTTATGGCACCAACTGCCACATAAGTTTAAAGGTCCAGTTTGAATGCTAGTGACTGGGTGAGCAGATGTTAAGGTTGGTGAGATGCTGCTTGAGAGGGTGAGGCAGCAGCTGATGAGTGGAGTGATAGTCCAGGGCATCAGTGTGAATGATTTGAGATTTCATTTCTGGAACGTACAAAGATTTACACACACACTTTTTTTTTTGTTTGGTCTGATGTTTCTTGGGTAACTATTCAATTAAGTACATCAGAATGTTCCAAAGCCCCTGCAGCAGAGGTGGAGTCATTTGCAGATAGTCTTGGGAACCAGGCAAAACTGCTCACTAGAAGTGAAAATTCCCAGGCAATTCCCATGCAGTCAATCCTACAGGACTTCCACAGGGTCCTGACGTGCATCTCCAGTCCTACATCTGATTTCGGACAAAACAGAGACCTGAAGATTTGGGCCATTGTATAATTATCTAGACATTGATCAATAACCTCTTCCTGTTATTCTCCTGAAGAAAAATTGCTATACCCTTAGACTAGCGAAGCTTCTACTGTGACCAGGAATCTAATTTGTTGTATTGAGAGGCTGTTTGATGATAACTCATTACATATACAAAAACAGAACATGTAATGCTTTTGCATTGATATTTACAGAAACGATGGTCACTATGGGCTTCCCGAGAGAAGAAATCACTGAATCCCTAGTGGGGCAGAAGTATGATGAAGTCATGGCTTGTTACCTGTTATTAGGCAGGAAACCACCTGAGGCAAGATTCATAATATTATTTTATTAAAATTTGGGAAGTTTGGTTGTATGTGAAGTGTTTCAGTGTGTTTATGGAGTCAAGTATTTCCATATCCTGCCGCATGGCTCAGTCGCTGAGGTCGTCTTCTCTGCTGAAGATGATGTAACACTCTCCCACACCCCAGTCTGATTTGAAAATGATTGACGTGAGGTTTTTGTAAAACAGTAAATCATGAAGGATTTTCTGTTTAGACTGTAGGGCAGATTTGTGACACTTCCTCAGGGGAGGTGATGTGAATGTCAAGGTGCAGCTTGGTTAACTCTCTTCCCCATGCCTTCCCACCCACCTCTTGTGCACAATGATTGCCTTCCTTACCAAATCCTCCCCCCACCCACCCCAACCAACAACCTCTCCCTGTCTGACTGCTGCCAGAAACAGAAAATAAATCACTACCTCTAGCAAAACTGTGCATCTTCCTGGGAAAAGCCTTTCTTTTGGTGGCAGGAACACAGAGGTAGCATTTAAATCTTGCAATGACAAGTTGTGCAAATGAACTCATATATAACTGGTTACTTTCAACCTAATTTTGTAAAATGATGACCATGAAGTCTACCATCTTCTCATAAGTTCCCAACTGATTTGCTAATGTCCTTCAGAGATGGAAGACTGTATTTTCATTTTCTGTCCTACATATGATTTCAGTGGAGTGTCAGCCTTGGCTCAGTGGTAATGGTCACCTCTGAATAAAACCACAACGGTTCCAAGTTCCAGTCCAGAGACCCTGACCAAAGAATGTAGGGTGACCCATACATGCTGCATTATTAGTGGTATGTTTATGTGATGAGTCACACAAATGAGACCCAGTCTTCTCTCTTAGATGAACATGAAGGATCCCAGGATGTTATTTGATGAAGAGTAAGAGTGTTCTTATGGTGTTTTGGTCAGAGTTTAATTTTAAATCGCTATCATCAGAAGCAAATATATATTATTACAATTTGTGGGACCTTTGCTGTGTGTTGGTCTTCTGCTTTGTTTTCCTATGGCAGTAGTGACAGCACTGGAAAAACTGTCACCTTTTACAAAATGACCGAGAACGTATTCATATATACGCTGTTTGGAAACAAATGATTTTTTTGTAACAATATGATATTGCATTAGATGTGGAGGGCAGATGCCATGTGTAAATGTACCTTTTCTCACCACCTTCAGTGGCTCAGAATAGTTAAAACAGTAGTATAGAAGAGAATGTAATTTAAACTGAGTAAACTAAGAGATTTTGAAGTTCAAGAATTATTTCTAATGACTATTTTTCCAAACTTCCAGTTTGAAGGCAGCGAATCTGTATCCAGTAGTAACCTGTGTCATAGGTCTCGACCCAATAGTGACCTCAACAACAGCTCCACGCAGTCTCCAGCACATTCGAAGGTCCAGCGCAATATATCAGCGAATCAGAAACAGCGGCGGTTTAGTGATCATGGTGGGGATGACATTCAAACACGTAAAGTAATATTGCACATTTCAACTTTGAGTGTGCAGTGCTGCAGTGAGCCGTACTAGGCCTAACTGCTCTATTATTTTAGCAAAATTGATTTAGTTCACTTCTTTGTTTCAAAGCACTTTGCATTGTTTTCAAACCAGGTTTATTTGTTTTGTGCTTTTGTACCCAGTTTACATTGAAAAACTAGCATTTGATGTTTTCACAGAGAACACCCAAAATGATCTCTCCACTTGTTACTAATCTAATATTCTGTTCCGTTACTGAATAGTATAGAATAGAATATTCTTTATTATCACGTATATTCCAGAACATAAATACAGTGAAAAGCTTCTACAATAGCTGTCTTTTAATGGCACGATCTTAGGTACAAGTCGCTACGTACAAATCTTGGATACAAAAGAGGAATAAAAGGGAATGTAGTAGCATTACGTACTATGTTTAAAGAATTACGTTAGAAATAAGTTAGTTATAACATAGTAAAAGGATTGACATTACAGTTCAGTAAAGAATTTCAAATAGCTGCAGCTCAGCATATGGTCTGACTACTCGTGACAGAGTCCGGTCCAGCAACTATCCCACACCTCTCCAAGCCTCCACTCAGCTCTGTATTGACACTCCAGCTGCCCCAAAGTAAGTTGCATTGCTCTGGGACTTGCCCCACCCCGCACCGTGCTGCACCAGGACCTGCCAGTCCACCCCACCTCGCGCTGCTGAAGGTGGCCCTCCCCTCCACTCCCCTCGTGCTGCTCTGGGTGCCTCCTCCCCTCCACCTCCCTCATGCTGCTGAAGGTGCCCCCTCCCCTCCACTCCCCTTGTGTTGCTCTGGGTGCCGCCTCCCCTCCACTCCCCTCGTGCTGCTCTGGGTGCCGCCTCCGCACCACCCTCCTTGCGCTGCTCTGGGACCTGCCCCTCACTCTGGGACTCTACTACCACACCCCCCGCACCCTCACCCCCCCAATGCCGCCATCACACCGCTCCAGGACCCACTTCGCCCTAGCGCTGCCCCGGGACTTGCAGCCGACTCTCCAAAGAGTATCCCATGCAACCACTATAAACCCTGCATTTCCCATGCCCAATCCATCTAACCTGCACATCTTTGGACTGTGGGAGAAAACCAGAGCACCCAGAGGAAACCCACGCAGACAGTCACCCGAGGGTGGAATCAAACCCAGGTTCCTGGTGCTGTGAGGCAGCATGGTTTACCACTAAGCCACCGTGCCACCCCAAATGTTTGCTAGTTATTTAATGTGAAGACAAGGTTGCTGCTACAGGTTCCAGTTTTTTTTTTCTTTTTTTTGCAGAGTTTTGTAGAAAGTTTCAAATTGTATAATTCTCCAAAACCATATTAGTATGATTTTGGTGCAATATTATTACTCAATACTTATGCTTCTGTGTAATTTCAGCAAAAAACAGCTTTTAGACAAATGTTATAGAAACAGAAAATAGTTGCAGGAGCAGGCCATTTGTTCCTTCGAACCTGCACCAACATTCAATACGATCATGCAATCTCAGTATCCCATTCACACCCTCCCTCCATATGGCATGATCCCTTTAGCTGAAAGGACCACCTCCCTCTTGAAAATATCTAATAAACTGACCCCAACAGATTCCTGTGGGAGGGAATTCCACAGGCTCATAACTCTGAGTGAAAAAGTTCTTCCTCATCCCCATCCTGAATGGCTTACTCCTTATTCTTAGACTGTGACCCCAGTTCTGGATTTCCCCAACATCAGGAACATTGTTCCTAGGTCTAGTCTGTCCAGTCCCATCAGGGTTTTATATGTTTCTATGAGATCCCCCCCTCATTCTTCTAAATTCCACTAAATATAAGCCCAGTCGACCCAATCTTTCCTCATACGTCAGTCCTGCCATCCCAGGAATCTGGGGTGGTCTCCCTCAGTAGCAAGAATGTCCTTCCTCTGACTAAGAGATCAAAACTGCTCAAAGGTGTGGCCTCACAGAGGCCCTGTATAACTGCAGCAAGGCATCCTTACTCCGAAACTCAAATCCTCTTGCTATGAAGGCCAATATACCATTACCTTTCCTCACTGCTTACAGCACCTGCATGCCAATCTTCAGCAACTGTTCCACCATGACAACCAGGTCTCCTTGCAACTCAATTTTTCCCAAACTGCCATCATTCAGATAATAATCTGACTTCCTGTTTTTCTGACCAAAGTGGATAATCTCGTATTTATCCACATTATATTGCATTTGCTAAATATTTGCCCACTCAGCCAGCCTGTTCAAGTCACAGTGCACTTCTTAGCATCCAACTCACAGCATACAGTGCTACCTAGCTTAGTGTCATCTGTAAATTTGGAGACATTGCATTCAACTGATTCATCCAAATCGTTAATGCACATTGAGGACAGCTGATGTCCCAGCACTGAATGCTGAGGTACCCTGCTCATCACTGCCTGCTGCTCTGAAAAGGACCTGTTTTTTCCAACACTTGTTGCTCCCTGTCTGCCAACCAGTTCTCTATCCATGTCAATGCATTATTTCTGATACCAGCAGGTTTAATTTTGCTAATTAATCTCTTGTGCGGATCCTTGTCAAAAGCCTTTTGAAAGCCCAGATACACAACATTACTGATTCACCATTGTCTACTCTGCTGGTCACATTCTCAAAAAATTCCTGAAGATTTGTCCAGCATGAGCTCCCTTTAGTGAATCCATGCTGGCTTGGACCTATGCTGTCACTGCTTTCTAAACGCTCAGTTATTACATCTTTAATGGTTGACTCGAGCATTTTGGAACCGGCCTGTAATTCCCCATTTTCTCTCTCCCTTCCTTTTTTAAAGAGTGGAAGTACTCTTCGGTCCATTAACCCTTCCAGAGTCTATGGAATGCTGGAAAATGATCGCCAATACATTCCCTATTTCTAGGCCATCTCCTTAGGTACTGTGGGATACAGAGCATCAGTCTATGACGAATTATCAGAATTTAATCCCCCATCCATTTCCTCAATACCGTTACTTGACTTAGAGATTTCCTTTAGTTCCTCCTTCATATTTGACTCTATCCCCTAGCGATTCCTGAAGGTTATTTGTGTTCTCTTCAGTGAAAATCGATCCAAAGTATTTCATCAGGGACATGCAGTTAATGAAGTTCATCCACGTGTTCTTTAAATGTCTGCCATTGCCTATCCACCATCAACCTCTTAAGCTGGCCAAGGATACTTATCCTAGCCAATGCTTGCCTCATACCATTATCTCAGTCAAAACAGTCCTAATTAGAATGTGTGCCTTGGATTGCAAAACTTCTAATTTTTTTGACACAGGGCTTTCATTTGAAGCTCAAAAATGCACAGGAGATCATTCAGCAACTGGTACAGAAGTTCAAACATGAGCTCTTTCGTGGCTGTTTGTCTTATTTTCTGATTTTATTCCAATTTACAGTATTCATAATTTATTCATGTATGCCTTTTCTAAGTGGAGTTAAAGATTTTCTTGATATCTTTTATGCTGTGAAAATTGTTGACATTAAGATTAGCTTCCCTACAGTGTGGAAACAGGCCCTTTGGCCCAACAAGTCCACACCGCCCTTGAAGCATCCCACCCAGACCTATCCCCTTTAACCCACACACCCCTGAACACTACGGGCAATTTAGCATGGCCAATCCACCTAACCTGCACATCTTTGGACTGTGGGAGGAAACTGGAGCACTCAGAGGAAACCCACGCTGACACGAGGAGAATGTGCAAACTCCACACAGACAGTCGCCTGAGGCTGGAATCGAACCCGGGTCCCTGGCGCTGTGAGGCTGCAGCACTAACCACTGAGCCACCGTGCTGCTCACATGTTAGGGTGCTGGAAATGATCCTTATCTTTTTGCTGATGATTTCTCAGCCTCCTGTTTCTAAGGAAGTAGTTGCTTTACAAGTATAAAAGCCATCTTAGTATCCAGTTTTATTAACCAAGAGAGCATTTTTTTTGCCATTTTAGCTTTTTCTTAGCTGTCACAGTTTTGATCTATAAGTTAAATTGGATACAAACATGTCCCAGATTTTTGCGGCTGACTACCTTCCTTTCTTAAATTTTAAAAGAAGGCAATCCTTGTCAGTGGTGTCTCATCTCCTTTGCCAAAGACCATAAGAAAAAAGAACAGGACTAGACTGTTGAGGCCCTTGAACCTGCTCTGCCATTCAGTTGGATCATGTCTGATTTGACAATCCTCATGCCCACTTTCTTGCCCTTTCCCTTTAACCCTTGATTTCCCCTAATGATTAAGAATCTATCTCAGCCTTCAATATACACAAGGACTCAGCCTCCATAGCTGTATGTGGCAAGGAGTCCAAAGATTCTCAACCCTCTTAGAGACACAATTCCTCTTCATTTCAGTCTTAAATTGGAACCCCTTTATTCTGAGACTATGCATTCTGGTCCTAGACTCTCCCATGGTAGGAAACAACCTCTCAGCATTTGCTTTGTCAAGCCCCTTAAGAATCCTCTGTGTCAGTGAGGTCAGTTCACTTCTAATTCTTTTAAATACTAATGAGTAGAGTCCCAACCTGTTTAACTTTTGCTCATAAGACAACCCCTCCATTCCAGAGCTTGTTTAGAAAGATCCTAGTGAACCTTCACAGAACTGCCTCCAATAGTTTTTCCCGAAATAAGGGACCAGAACTGCTATCTCTACACAAGTGCGCCCAGGTCTCTTTGTCTCACAGTTTTCTGTATTTAAATAATGCTGTTCTTCTGTTCTCCCTTCCAAGATGAACAAGTTGTATCCCTCTCGCAGCTTCCTTTCCACCTATTTTTGTGTCATCTGCAAATTTGGCTGCAGTACATTTGCTTCCTTCCTCCCTTCCTTTCTAATTGTGAATTTTATCTCAGATCATTTTGTCAATAAAAGAAACACTTTGATTTCTCCCAAAATGTTTTTAATTATTTTTTTCTGAATTTCATGAAATTAAGGAAAAAGTTTATTCCCAGAAGTAACAGCCTAATTTAATCCTAGAACTTAGTATGTTAGAGTTGATATTAATTGAATGAGATAAGTACTGAGTACCAGGATTTTTTTTTAAAAGATCAAACCCTGAAAATATTAAATGGGGCAAGAAAACAGCTCTTGGAAATAGAAAGCCAATAACCAATTCCTCAAAGATATGTTTATTGGTGTGATATGTGAAATTTCTTTCTCAGCTGGTTTTTGTCCTATTTTTAGTTTTGTCAGATGATTGAACTCAGCTTTAATATATGGATATATATTTTATTCTTCCCTGTTACCTCTGACTCATGCATAGAGTGTCAGTTGACAACAGAGAGGGATAGCTATGTAAAAAGAGAAGCTCGACAGTGATAATTGATGAGCACAGTTTTAGTTAATTATACGATTTGTAAGTTTCGTAAGGTTATCAAGAATTAAATACTCTTATCACAGTGTAGCAATGTAGTATTTTAATCTGCCCGTCAACTATTTTAAATCGTCCTTTCTTATCCAAGATGCTGTGAAGAGATCAAATCAAGTTTATCTTCTGTTGCATGCTTCTGATAATTATGCCATCAAGTGTGTGGCTGTGGTGAATTACATGCACTTTTAAATATGTTTGACTAACAAGGAAAGATATATTCTGCTGCAAAGGACATGAAATTCTGCACAACTGAGGTCAAATGAGTTTGTTTGATTTTGTCCCTTTATTTTTCCGTCATGCAGCTGGTCCATCGATCCCACCTGCTGTCTCATATACGAAGCGAGCTCAAGCAAATAGTGTGGAAAGCGAGCAGAGAGAAGACTGGGACAAAGACATAGCTCGCAAATTAAGTAGCACCACTGTAAGTTCCAAAGGAGATGTCCCCGCAAGTCCACTGGCAGGTCTAGACAGAAAGAAATCCACCACTGGACCAAGTGTAAGCAGCAACTTGATGCACCTGTTTGTTTTGATTCTAAGTGTTCAGGCCAGAAATGCTTTTCTATGTTTTTAATGAGGAGATCTCATGCAAGATTTAAGCAAGCTTGATCCCTCAATTTGAAATGCAAGCTAAAGTGCTTTTTGCATGTCCGTTTTATGTTTTGGCAACAATGCAACCATTGACAGAAGTTCTGAGATTTTTATCGTACATACCACATTGCATAATTCATATTATCTGGCTGCTGATAATCTGTCTGAACTGATGACTCCTTCCATGTTATAATTAGTGACCCGGCTAAAACCCTGTCACTGTTGATAGGCAGTTGAATGGTCCCTTAATCATGTAGCTCTGAAATAAAATGCATGTTCAGTGTAAAAGTAACGAACCTTTATGAAAGAGATGTTTTGTGCTTGAGTTGTGGGTCGTTCCTTCGGGTTTGATGTCAAATAGTGACCTTTAGAACATCTGGATGATGCATCAGTACATGTTTATGAAATCAGTATTAGATATTAAGAGTTCAAAGTAAATTTCAACATAGTACAATATCATACCCATGTGGATACGTTTAGATTTAAACTTTTGGAGAGTTAATACCAATAGAAGCAAAACTGCTGATAGTTGTTGTGAAACAGTTTCAAGATAGCAAAATGACAGCCAATTTTCAGTTAACCCTCTCAATAAGTAGGTAAGTCTTAAAAACCTCTAACAGAGAGGAACCAGCCCTCAAATGAACTCAGCACCAAATGAAGAAGACCTGGAGAGAAAGGTGAGGCAAACATTAGGAAGATTAAGAGACTTGATGACTGCAAAAGCGTGGGGATAAATTGAAAATGGAAGAGCAGAAAAAGAAAGCCTTCGCTCATTGTTGAACAACTAACACTTTCAGTTCTCCGGCTTCATGTCATTAAAAATAATACAGCACTGCTGGGTAAGATATTAAAAGGATTTACAATAAGGCCAGATCTGAGATTCTTTACTCGTGGAAAGAAAGAGTCTGGGCACCATCCCAACAGAAATCTTTATTATTAAGAAGGCGTTTAATTGAGTTGATGATTGTAGGAATCCAAAGCAAGGGGCAAAAATAGAAGTTGATCGCTAATAAACCTAATTTCGAAATTTAACTGGACTGTTTTTCCCCCATGGAAAGTGATTGGAATGTGGAATGGGCTGATATACAAAAATACACAATGTAGTTCAGAAGATGTTTTTAAGAGGAGGCAAAACATGTACATGAAAGGAAAAGAATAAAAAGACTTGCAATTGGACCCAGGTAAAGTAGGATAAGAGTCTTATGTGAAACATAAACACCAGCATAAACCAGTTGAGCTAAATGACCTGTATCTGTGCTATAAACCAGAAAGTTCCATGTTGAAAGCACAAGATCAGTATCTAGAGGTTGACAAAATATCAAAAAGGAACACTAATGGTGAAAAGAGAATGTTCATTGAAATTTGAGTATAACAATAAATAAAACCATAAAGAACAAAAACAAGGCAATACTCGCAAACAAGAAATGAAGGCTAGTTCAAAAGATAGGCAGAACTTAAATGAGATGCTAAATTGCCCCACTCCAACCCATTCATCACATGTAGAAAATTCTTTCCCAGGATTTAAGGAAACTTTAAAGAAAAATAGCATAATTGCAAGCATGGATTTGAAGTTACCAAACATTGCAAGAATGTGAGTAGCATCATACTGTAGTCATTGCCAGTGAATGCCTTAAATGGAACTGCACCTGAGAAACCAAAGACAGAAATTGACAAATGGTTAAGAGACAAGCAGGCTGGTTTTCGAACAAACAGATCTTACATTGACTGTATAACTGCATAATATATAATTGTGTAACTGTCGATTGAATGGATGATCGTGTTGGCCAAAATGCCTTATGGAAATTGAGACAGTATGGAATACTGGAGAAATGTTTTGTCATGTTTTGCCAAAATGCAGCAAATTCCATCTGGTAAGGGGAAACCCCTTCGAAAAAAGACATCATTTCACCTTCCATGCCAGAGAACCCGTGATCCTCAAGATTTATTGTCTTTAAAAATTTGCATCAGTCTTCCATGATGGTTTAGTTTTTTGTGCATGTGTTAGAGCTCTAACTTTCAAACTTCTGTTGTAATTGTAGGATACATGTGCTTTCCACTTGTATCTTGATAATGTCCTGCTTAATTAGAATGTGGCTTCCTTGAATATTGGTACAAAAATCACATTTTGTTTGTTCCCAAGTTGTAAATGTTATATGGTGTGATAACCCCTTCAAGACCCATGGAGAATCGCTAATTAATCTCCTTCTACAGCTTGTTGAGTGTGAGTTCTACCAGTTTTACTTTTGAGTTCTACCACGAGTAGTGGCTCTGTTTGAACGTTCAACATAAATTATGTTCCTTTCCAGTCAGGCTTCCTGAGCCATTGTGTATAGCTTAAACGCGATTGTTGTAATCTTACGGATTTAATGATCTTTGATTAAATGCATGGTAATTGTGAAAAATTACCTCAGCAATAAGGCCCTCAAATCATCTGAATGACAGTCACGTCATCAATGGCATATATAATTGTGGCTGTGAAGCTGCATGTTTAACCCATGATGTATAACTGGCTGTGCATGGAAATAGTAACATTTATGATAGGTTTGAAATTGTCAGAGTGCCCTTCCAGAACTTAAAAGATACAAATACAAACAGATCCAACATAATTAATAGTTTTATTACAAACCCATAGCTAGCTGACATAAATTGATTTAATATTTCAGAATAACATGCTCCCTGGTATGACAAGAAGAAACACCTATGTGTGTGAACGCTCTACCATTGATCGATATTCTTCCATGCAGAATGGAAAAGACAGCAGGTGAGAATCCATAGCGTTACATTATTGTCTAATGCTTCTGTTTTATTTCTTAAGCCGGATGAGTAGCAGTGATGCAGGAGGTAATGAAAAGCTATAATGAGGTGCAGCAGATATGGATTCATCAAAAACAAAGGAGAGTAAAGAGCCGTACCGTTGAGAGAAAGCCAGGTCCGTTTAACTGAATGACACGATTATGGGAACGCACAAGATGAGTAAAAATTAAAGCATTAGAAAGAGAGGGGTTTGAAAAGAATGATGGTTGATTAAATAAGTAGAAATGTGTTTTGCTTTTGTGTTTGCAGGTAAATGAAATGTGTTCAAGAGCAAACTATTTCTATACACAATTAGAAGCATTATGATTAAAAATGCTTGCTCTGAGAAGTAGACTTGATTCTCATTTTCCATCCTCATTAAATATTTAAGTGTTAGTTGTGTCAACTCCCTATAAATCTGAAGACCATGGTTTCCTAATCATATTGTAAAATGAGAGGGTAATTTTCCATTCTTTTCATTTGTAAACTGGAGTGTAAAGGGGGAAAAGTTATATTCCTATTCACGTTTGCTCATGGAATGAATTTTAACAACATTGTGCAATGCAAAAGGTGTGTGATACTGTAGAACAAAGCAGGTTAGCTGGATTGCCATCCAATTTGTTTAAAGAGGAATCAGCAGACAGAAGATGTAAAGAAGCTGAGTAAACACATCCTGCAGGATTACGACAATCCTCCTCTTTTCCCCCATACCTCTTGATGCCATTCCTGACAGAAAATCACACATTTTTTGTTAAATATATTTAGTGACTTCAGTGTATGGTAGAGAATTCTGCGGCTTCACCACCGTTTTGAGTGAAGAAATTTGGAAATAAATGGTCGACCATTGTCTCTTCACAAACGACCCACGCCCCAAATAAGTACAGAGAGAAGGGTCTTGGCCTGAAACATCAGCTTTCCTGCTCCTAAGATGCTGCTTGGCCTGCTGTGTTCATCCAGCTCCACACACTTAAAACCATCCCTGCATCCAGTGTGCCCAGCCCAATCAGAATTTTTCAATGAGATCCTCACTTGTTTTTCTAAACTCTGGGAATATCAATGGGCCTAGTTCGACAAATTTCTCCTCATGAAACAAGCATGTCATTATTGGAAAACTGTCTAGCGAACCTTCCCTGTATTCCGTTTATGACAAGAATGTATTTCCTTAGGTAAGGAGACCAAAACTACACACAATACTCAAGATATCATCTCACCAAATCTCCATTCAGCTGCAGCAAAGGATCCTTACTTGTGTACTCAAGCCCTCTTATAACAAAGACCAAGTACCATTTACCTTTCGAACTGCTTGCTGCACCTGTGTCCTTGCTTTCAACGATTGATGTATAAAAACACCTAAGTCCTGTTTTACATCAATATTTCCCAATCTATCACCAGTGAAATAAAATACTCTGCCATTCTTTTCTTCCTACTGAAGATACCTTCACACTTATCGATGATGGTAGATGCTGCGTAACAATGTCTAATTATTCATCATGTCTAAATCATCTTAAAGCATTTTACTTCCTCCTCACAATTCAAAAGTTTTGTTATGCTTAGCAAATATTTGGAGTTCATTTTTGAAAGTAGCAGTGGGTTGATAAAGGAAACATGCTGAATGTTGTGCTTTTTGTTTGGTTTTAAATGCAATGTGTGATCCTGGATTTTGTGAATAGGAGAATTATGTACAAAAACAGAGTGGAAACATTAAGGTTTCAAGAGTTATTATGTCACCTGCTCCAGTTGGTCGTGATATTCTCCCACCCACTTGCCGTATCTTTAAAACAAAAACCAGAGAAACCCTCGGAGCATAAATAATACTAACACAATTTTCGAGTTTTGCTTTTGCTCCTTGGCTGTTCCAACAACTTAGAGTAAACAATTCAGAGTTTCTTCACATTGTGTCTAGTTTTATATGCCTCACGTTGTTGAGGATGTCATGGCCGTTAAAATGGCCAATTAAAGGCTCATATCACATGATGCAGAATGAGAATCTTAACGTAGAATGTCTGGACCTGGTGGTGGAAGTAGAATCTATAATCATTTTACAAAGGAAGATCAAGAAAATTTCAAGAAGAAAAATCTAGGCGATTATGAAGCAACCATTACCAGGGGAATGGGACTAAGTAACTCTGTCTCCTTGGAGTGTAGCTATGGACATATGATGCCAAATAACTACTTCCTGTACTGTAAAATTCGGTCTTCAGTGGATCTGAAATTCTATTTTCAGTGGATCAGGAAAACACTATTTTATTTAGTCTAAAACGATATGATCCTTAGCTGTTTCTAATTAATGTTCACCTACTGTTAGTCTACTTTGTTGTCTAGTAGTAGGTTTAGGGATGCCAATGAGCGAGGAAGTATTTGTAGATCATCACTTTTAATTTTGTATGTGCGCAGTTCGGTTATTCTTAAGGTCATGTTAGACCAATTTTCTTCTACTTGTGTCTTGGTTTGGGAGTCTTGGAACTGAAGTCATGAGCCATGAATTGATTCCATATGCGCAAGTACCATTCATAAAAACACTAAATAAAGTAAGAAAAGCAATTTACACAACAGATATTACTAATGCTGTTAAAATGCTTCTAAAGTGCTCATCAAGAACATCAAAAGGTAAGTTGCAATGTAAAAACAAAATTGGCAGAGACAATTGCTGGGATTTGGGTGCTGATTTTAAAAAAAAAAGAATTAACTAAAACAATTTGAAACAATACTACATTGTAATATATCTGGCAATATTTTTAAAGGATCTGTAACACTGCTGCAGGACGGGGAGGGTGTGTGACCTCTGTCCTGGACGAAATAAAGCATTTGACTTCAAACTTGAAACACTGCTACCTGTTGTTTCAACTAAGTTATGCAGGATAGTGACAGAATAGAAAGGACTAAAAGCTACATTGGTATGCGCAGTGAGTATATGTTTTAAGGTATTGCATGTCTGTTCCATTCAGGTCACATAATTTTTTTTTCAATCATTTTGATTGCCAAACATGTTAGGTCTTAAATCAATTAGTGAAACCGATAATAGAAATAAATTCCAATGGTTTGTTTTGTTTTTGGCAATGTACCTCTGCCGATGGAATTAATGCCTGTTTCCCAATGTGAAATTCGGAAACCAGGATAATTCTGAAGAAGGCATTGTCGTCACTCCACAAATGTTGCTTGACCTATTTTAAGTTTTTCCGGCATTTTCATATTTCTAGCACCCTCAATATTCAGTTTTTGAAATTGTGCAATAGCATCTGTTTCTATTAAGTGCCACTATTCAAGCTGATTTAGAACAGCTTGGTTAGCTTTCGTGTGGAAAAGTGGTTGGCTTAACTGGAAATGTCTGGATGCATAATATGCTGAAATAGGCCACTCCTATTGCACACACGTATAATATATATTCTCCCAGATGTGGGTGAGTGGCCTACAATCTACTACAGTGTGGTGGAGTTAGTGGATTAGTGTAATATCACGTGATTGGTAGCCCAGAGATTCATGTTCTGGGGACGCAGCTTCAAGTTTTACTGTGGCAGCTGGTGAATTCAATTAATGTATCAGGAACTGAAAGCTTGTCTCCATGGTAGTGACTGTGAAACTATCGATAATTGCCGTAAAAACCCATCTGGTTTACTTGTGTCATTGAAGGAAAGAAATTTGCCATCTTTACTAGATCTGGAATAGATGTAAATCCAGACCATTGCAATGAGCCTGGGTCACCAGAAATGTAATTGAATCTTAACTGCCCTGTGAAAAAGTCTATCTGGCCAGTTAGTGCAAGGACAGTTAGGGATGAGCAACAGATACTGGCTTTGCCAGTAATACCCACATCCCATAACACTGTTCCTCTTTATGAAAACAAAATGTAGCTATATGCTGGTAAAATGCAGGAGCAGATGTAGACTATTCAGCCCTTCAAATCTGTTCTGCCATTTAATGAAATCATGGCTGATACGATAAACATCAACTCCAGTTTCCTGCCTTTCCCCCATAAACCTTGATTACAGTGGAATATAAAGTTTAGCCTGTGGATTATTGAGCAAAACCAGACTTAGTCTGCCTGTTATTGCTGTCATGCCAATCATGTGAAACCTAACATTTACATATGAAGAGCCCCAATTACAAAGTGCCACTTTGTTTGATCAGGTATTTTGTGTTACATTTTGGCTTCTATCTTTCTCTTTGCCTCAACCCATAAGCCTAACTGAAATGTCTGCTTGTGCAAGCAGTACTTCCACATCTGTCGCAAGCCCTGCAGTGTCTTCTGGAGTACCATCAGCTCGTCCTCGACACCAGAAATCCATGTCAGCCTCTGGGCATCCAATCAAGGTCATGCTCCCTTCCATTGAAGATGGCAGTGAAAGTTACCGGCCCAGGTAAGTATTTACAAGGTTCCAGATATGGAGTGTTTCAACAAAGTGGCAGTGTTGAGTCACGGAACAACATTGTGCTTGACACACAGAATTTCCAAGTCCCGACGAAAAATTCTGTCTGACGCAATTCCTCGTTATGCCACATTTGTCTCATTTTTGTTTTCTTTACTAGAAATGTACTGCAAAAACCATCTTTTTCTAAAGTTCCCTGCACTCCAAATTGAAGTGAAGCGGAAAACAATATGAAAAATGAAAATCTTCATTGGTATTATAATGATGAAGAAAACTCAAATCCAGAGTCATGTTCACAGATGGGGTTACATTTCAACTGAATTGATTTTTGTTTCTCTGCAATATATGGTACTCTTGTAAAGTTCCTGCTATGGAGAATCTAGAGTCTGCTATTCTCAATGATGGAAATTATGCAAATTTCGGTACCTTGTGTACATAAACTGAACGAAAGCAACCAGATCTTTGTGCAGTAACACAGTGCGAAGCTGGCTGAACACAGCAGGCCAAGCAGCGTTAGAGGAGCAGGCAAGTTTGATGTTTCGGGTTGAGACCCTTCTTCAGATTTTTCTGAAGAAGTATATCGACCTGAAACGTCAAACTTTCCTGCACCTCTGATGCTGCTTGGCCTGCTGTGTTCATCCAGCTTTGCACCGTGTTATCTCAGATTCTCCAGCGTCGGCAGTTTCTACGATCTCTGTAGATATTTGTGCACGCAAGTATGTTTTCATCATGGGAAAGAGTGAAAAGACAATAGATTAACACATGTTTATTCTCTCAATTCAGTTTCACTTGATATTAATACAGATGAGGCTTTATTTGTCTGTATTTGTATTTTCATTATAGAAAGAAATTTCATTTTACTTAGTTCAGTTGAGCAATAATCCCTATCTCATGCACTTTTTAGTGTCTCTTAGGTTATATTGTAAATTGCGTCTCTCTGTATAGATTTAATCCAAATAACATTGTAATCATTTTTAGCCTTACCATGAAGATTGTAGTTAAAATCTACGTATTCAAGACTATTCTCATCTCACATCACAGAAACTGAGACAAGTTCTTTGGAATTTGCAGTGAATTACAATTTACATCTCAACTTTTCCTTCTGTACTCAGCACTGCAGCCCAAAGAGTACCTGCTGCTTCTCCTTCTGCACACAGTATTAGCACCACTACTCCAGATCGAACCCACTTCCCTCGAGGAAGCTCTAGCCGAAGCACTTTTCATGGTGGACAGTTACGGGAACGACGAACTGCCACATACAATGGACCACCAGCTTCACCAACATTGTCACATGATACTGGTGCCCTCTCACAAGCTCGAAGAGGAACTTCTACTGGTATAATAAGCAAGATCACATCCAAATTTGCCCGCAGGTAAGTTACTGAATGATTGATTCTAAATGTTTGATGATCTTTTTGCTTTTTAAAGTGCAGAAAACAAAAACCCCACAACCCAAATGCCCTTCTCCAATTTACATAAAGAATATTTTAAAACAAGTTCACTCTCTTAGCTATAAACTGTTAACAATAAATCCTTTGATGGTAACTCATGGTACTTGAACTGTTCATCTATCATTATACTTGAGGCTGAGTGAATGTAGAATTGTTGTTTCATTCCTCCTTCTTGTCGAACATCTGTTTTGTTTCATATAACTAGAAAAATGCATTCTGGTAAACACACTGAGCAGTACAAAATGTTTCTTTTTCTGGCCTCTGCTTCAGTTTTCTTCTCCTATTTGTCACTACAGTTAGCATTTCATTCTCCAGTGGAATATCTACTACTATTACCCTTTTCACAGCCCTTCCAGGACAATACTCTGTCGCTTTCTGAACTTTAGCGGACAAACCACAGACTTTTCATATCTATATTTGTAAAATGATTTTCCCATGTTTAGAGATGTCATGATGAATTTATTCTGCAGTTTACCTTTGCTCTATGACCTTCCTAAAATGGAATACCCAAACTTCAAACAAAGCTCCAACTAAGGCTTAGCATCAAGCTGACATTAAGCTTGTGCTTGCTTTTATATCCTCTGCTTCTCAACTTTTAGGAACTAAAACATCTCACTCATTTGCATTTCTATGTTATTATGCATTTACAGAGTCTGCTTTAATAAGCTTGTGAGGTCTGCATAGCAAGCTCTCTCAACTTCATTATTTCATCAGAAACTTTTTACAGCGTGAGGGAGCCATGAATTTGTATGATAATCTGATAGAGCAGATCACACTGTCATTGCAGGAAAACTGATATTTGCAGGCTCAACGCTAAATAATCATCCAATCTGCCACACTGTCATCAAGGCAGTGCTGATGAAAACTTACTAATTTTGTAAAATTCATAATGTATATTGATTAAAATGTAAGGTAGCTTTTGAAGCCTATTTTCACAAAGCTGCCATGATGACTGAGTATCCAGTGTATAACTGAGCCATGCAAACCAAAATATTCCTTGATTTGATTCTCATTCTGAGTTAGGTAACCATGACTAGGATGGCAGTAGGAAGCCTACAGATACTTTAGGTTATCAAAATATTAATTGTCCAGAGTTGCCAGAAAGTTCATGCTTGTGGGCAGCCTTGCTGAACTCATGCTTAATGTTAATTAGAACCTAAAAAAACAGGAGTAGGATTAAAGCATCAGCCTGCTTCAGCATCCAGTATGGCCCAGAAGAATGGCATCAGTTACATGGGCCAAAGTACTTGAGTATATGCTGCTGTAAATGTGGATGAGAATGAAATCACAGAATTGTTGTAGTGTGTACAATGTAGCTCATTGTGTTTGTCTTTCTCATAAAGAATATTATGATTAAATGCTGCCTCCTGCCTTTAACTTATAACCCTGGATACTGCTTCTCTATTTAAATAAACATCTGTTGCCATCTTGAATGCTTCAATTTGATCCTGCACCCATCATTCTTTCAGGCAGCGCCTTCCAGACCCTAACTATTTGCAATATGACAGAATTTTTTCTCATATCACATTTGCTGCTTTTGCAATTAGTTCCCATCTATTCTGTCTTATCCCCTCCATGATTTTGAAATCTTCTATTACATCTCCTTTTTGCCTTTTTTGCTCCAAGGAAAACAGTCCCAACTTCTCCATTTCTCATCCTAGAACCACTCTTCTAAAACATTTTGTACATTATCTCCAGTACATTCGTGTCCTTCCTAAAGTGTGATTTGTACATGATTCTGAAGCTAGCCTGATGGTTTGCTGGAATCAACCAGTCCTGTGGAGGGAATTGTACTCCGAATGATTGCTGTACTGTGGTGGCCATTTTTTCCACTTTGGAAAATGTTAGAAACTGGGAGGGTTCCTCAAGATAAGGCAGTCCCCTTTCCCTTAACTGCACCAATGGGATTCAGCTTGTTGCAGACTGAATGACCTCTCATCACCCTTCCAGCTTCAAGAGCACCACTCACCATGTCTCATGGAACCATGATGGCACCTTGTGATTACCACCAGCTAATTCAGATACAGTTACATGCTGTTGACTGCTCCCAACAAGAGTATGGGAGTTAGAGTTTGCATTTCACCTGATGTGCATACCCTAACCCAAATGCAAAATCCTGTCCTTCATGACTTTATGATATTTATGAACACAGTACTAAACTTTGGGCTGTAATGTAAAGATTTTTAAAATTATTTCAACCATTCAGTATTTTATACTTGCAGTTTTTAAAAAACTGCATCTGTCATAATGGAGTGGAAAAAACTTAACCTCAAACAAGTACATGCGAACAATGAGTTTGCAACCAGCAGTGCTGCATGTATGAACTTTGGCTGCTACTTTTTCCAGCACTCCCTCGATTCAGGCAAGGTCCCATTAGCTTGGAAGGTAGCAAGCATAACTTCTGTATTCACATAGGGAGGGGAGTCAGAAAGCAGAAAACTACAGGCCAGTTAATTTAGCATCAGATGTGGAGAAAATGTTAGATGCCATTATTAAAAGGTTCTAGCAGTGCACATGAATAAGAAAAAAGCAGGGGAGTAGGTAATTCAGCGCTTCGAGCCTGCTTTGTCTTTTTGTTACAATCAAGCCTGATCACGTCTCAGCCTCAACTCCACTTTCTGTCCACTCCCTGTAACCTTTTAATCTGTCACTCATTAAAAGCCTTGCCTATCTCCTCCTTAAATTTCTTCAGCTTCCTGCTGTCTGCTGCACTGAGTTAGTGAATGCCACAGATACACCACTCTTTGAGAGAAGTAACGCTTCCTTATCTCTGTTTTAAATTTGCCACCTGTGACCTCTCATTCTTGTCCAACGCTATTAAGTTGAAGGAAATCTGGCAGAGTCAACACAATTTTGTCAAAGAGGAAATCATGTTTAACTAATCTGTTGTACTTCTTTTGAAGAAATAACATTATTTGTAATTAAAGGGGAACCGGTGGATCTATTATACTTAGATTTCCAAAAGGCATATGACAAAGTGCCTTCAAAGATTATTGCAGAAGTTAAAAGCTCATGGGAGCATCCATATTGTGTGGATAGAAGAATAGCTGGTTGACAGGAAGTGGTGAATGGGAGTCAATGGATCTTTTTCAGATTGATCTGCTGAAATATGTGGTGTGTCACTGGAATCAGTGTTGAGGCCTCAATTGCTTACAGTTTATCTAAATAAAGAAACAGAAGGTTGGGTTGCAAAATGTGTTGATAACACAAAGACAGATTAAAAAGTAAGTTGTAAAGAGAACTTATGAATATTACAAAGGGATGTAGATAGATTACATGAGCGGACAAAAGTCTAGCAAATGGGAGAAAATGTGAAGTTGTCCATTTTTCACAGGAATAATCCAAAAAAAGTACATTATCTAAATGGTGAGAGATTACGGAACTCTGAGATAGAGTCTAAGTAATACAGCATAGAAACAGGCTCTTTGATCCATATCTGTGTAAACCCTTCCCATCCGTGTACCTGTCCGAATGGTTTTTAAAAGTTGCTATTGTACCTGCCCCAACCACTTTCTCCGGCAGCCCATTCCATATCCGCACCACTCTCTATGCGAAAAAGTTGCCCCTCCGGTCCTTCTTAAATCTTACCCTCTCACTTGAACCTATGCCCTCTAGTTTTCAATTTACCCATCCCTGGGAAATAGCCTATATGCATTCATCCTATTTATGCCCCTCATTATTTTACATACCTCAATAAGGTTGCCCCTTATTCTCCTATGTGCCATGGAACAAAGTCCTACCCTGGCCAGCCTCTCCCTATAATTCAGGCCTACTGGTTCTGGCAACGTCCTCGTAAATCTTCTTTGCACACTTTCCAGTTTAACCATGTCCTTCCTATAACAGGTTGACCAAAACTGCATACAATACTCCAAATGCAGCCTCACCATGACTTATACAACTGTAACGTAACGTCCCAACTCTTAAACTCAATGCCTTGACCAATTGAAGGCCAGTATGCCAAATACCTTCTTTACCACCATGTCCGCCTGTGACGTCACTTTCAACAAACTATGTACTTGTACTCCTAAGTCCCTCTGTTCCACAACACTCCTCAGAACCTCACCATTTACTGTATAAGTCGTGCCTTAGTTTGACTTTCCAAAATGCAACACCTCACAGTTATCTGTATTGAATTGCATTTGCCAATCCTCAGCCCACTTCCCCATCTGATCAAGATCCCTCTGTAATTTTTTGATAACCTTCTTTGCTATCAGTGATACCTCCTAATTTTGTATCATCTGCAAACTTACTCATCATGCTTTGTACATTCACATCCAAATCATTGATGTAAATAACAAATAACAACAGTCCCAGCACCGACCCCTGTCGCACACTACTAGTCACAGGCCTCCAGTCTGAGAAACAGCCTTCAACCATCACCTATGAAGAAGGGTATAGGCCTGAAACATTAGTCTTCCTGCTCCTCTGCTGCTTGACCTGCTGTGTTCATCCAGCTCTGCACATTGTTATCCCTTCAACCATCACCCTCTGCTTCCTACCATCAAGCCAGTTTTGAATCCAATTAGCTAGCTTTCCCTTGATCCCATGCAACCTAACTTTCATGATTAGCCTGCTGTGCTGGACCATGTCTTTATGGACTTTAGTAAGGCCTTTGACAACGTCCACTGCCCTACCCCCATCCATCAGCTTGGTTACCTCTTTGAAAAACTCTAAAAGATTTGTCAGACATGCGGGAAAATGCAGAAGGTTCTGCATGTCCTAGTGCATAAGAAGCAAAAGGCTAGCATGTACGTACACCGTATATTGGTGGAGGCCAATAGAACTTAATCCTGCATTTTGTGGGAAATTGAATCCCAACATAGGGCAGTTACGTTTCAGCTATGCAGAGCACAATATGTGGTGACCAAAACTGGTCTCCTGTGTATTGTATTTGTTATCCTAATTAAGGTGGGATGCAAATGCCATTGGAAACAGCTCTGAGAAGGCTTACCAGACTAATATCATCTGGATTAGATGAGTCATCTTATAAAGAAAGGTTGGACAGGTTAGGTTGTATCTACCAAGTTTAGAAATGTACAAGGAACTTGATTGAAATGTGTAACTTCCAGAGGGACTCTGAGAGGATAGATCTGGGGAGGATGCTCCCTCTTTATGGGAAAATCTAAAACTGGGGGCCTCTGTTTAAAATAAGAGGCTTCCCATTTAAACCAGTGATAGCACATGTTTTTCTCTCTTGGGTCGGAGTCTTTGTAATTCTGCTTCCTGAAAATCATTGTCTTTGAATATCTTTAAGGCAAAGATAGATTCTTATGACACAAGGGGTTGAAAGGTTATCTGGGATAGGTGACAATCAAATCAGACATGACCTTTACTAAATCGTGGAGTGCCTTGAGGGATTGAACGGTCTAATCCCACTCCTTGCTCATATATTTGTCGGCTTTTCCAGATATGTTTCTTGTAAAGCTGATGATGAGTTAACCGTTTAGTTTGAAATTTTGATTGGATTTTTCTTATTTTTCCCATTTGTAACACTCTGTTTCTGGCTTTCCAGAGGGTAGAAAAAGTTGCTTGCTTCCATTTTATCAATGACTGTGGAATAAAATTAGGAGAATTAGGAATTTACCAAATACTCATTTTCAAGTAAGGAAACTCAACCTTCACAGAAACGCCACCCCCTGTTTACAAAAAAACACATGTTACTACTGTTTGCAAGATAGCAATTTCTATTATAATGGATTCTGGCCTTTTTTTTTCTTTCACCTCTGGGACATGCTATACGTCCAAGTCAGGATGGTCATTTGGCTTGGAGGAGAATTTGCAGTTGGTGGTATTCCCTTTACCTGCTGCCCTTGTCCTCTTTGATGAAAGTAGCTGAGAGTTTGGAAGGTGCTCTATCAGGAGCCATTATGAATCTCTGCAGTGCATTCTGTAGATAATACACACTGCTACCACTGAGCCACAACTATGACTATGTCAGGCTGTTGCTTGACAAGCCTGTGAGTCTGCTCTCTCCCCATTAGCCTCCAGATCTTAGTAAATAGAACTTTGCAAGATCATCAGGGCTATTTCTCCTATTATCTCGTAGGTGCCTGGGTCAAATGCCGGGTGGTCTATCCAGTTTCATTTCTGTGTTGAGACTTCATTGTGATTGATACAATTGTTTGACTTGCTAGGCCATGTCAGAGTTAACTACATTGCTGTGGGCCTGAAGGCCAGACCAGGTGTGGATGGCAGATTTCCTTCACTGAGGGGCACTAATGAACCAAATAGGTTTTCCCAATAATCGACAGTGATCATTTGTAGGTCCTTAATTCCACATATTTTTATTGAGTTACAGAATATTAGCTGAGTTTCTGGGTTAATAGTCTGGCGATAGTACCACTAAGCCACTGCCATTGTCAGGGAGTCTATACCAAATATTGCTTGCCTCTATTCAGTGTGCCTTACTTTGTGCTTGGTTAGAACCTTCTATTGCATTATGTTTATTTGCCGTTCATTAGTGATTTCAAAGATTTGAATTGGTGGCATAGTACATGAATCACATTTTTCAGTTTTTTTTAATAATAGAAAGCACATGCATATGCAATAGAATGCATTAAAGTAGTCAAATGTAGGGTTAGCAAAGGCATGGATGAGAGCTTCGGCAGTAGATGACCTGAGGCACGGTGCATTCTGACAATGCTACAAGAGGTGCAATTGGGCACTTTCAGAGATGGCACAGGGTATCTCTGCAATTGCAAGCTCATCCCAGAGTTAAACATGACGCCAATTTACAAAAAAAGTCAATAAACCTAAGACAGACGTTCAGAGAAAGGAATACAATTGATTGCTATGGAACAGTGTTTGTAATGAAACTGAAGACAATATTTTCAGTCTGCTCATCATTGGAATAAGTTATTGGTTACCCAAGTTAGATGTCATATCATCAGTCTGATAATTTTGCAAAAGTGGAAGAGTTATGAGAAATAAAATTCCATATTACAGCAACATGATCTTGTTGAAGAGTAGCTTATTGAGGGAAATAGGAGATACATTTTGATGTACATCTTTCCATAATGTTATCATCTTTGAATTCTATAAAGCAAATATACAAGGGTATTGCTAAAAAGACTTGAAACATCTATGAATCTTTTTAAAAATCTGATGTACAGAATAAAATGTAGACGAAGACTGGAACACATCTTCACAGTTGAATGAATTCTGCGATTTCAGTTCATTACTTACCATGCTTGTTATGATGTTGCAATTTTTCCCTTGACTGAGTTGGTTCCAAACAACCAAGAACAGAATCACCCCCTTATTCTGTCTTTGTACACTATGCATCAGGTCAAAGATACTTTGTAGATTCCATTCAGTGTCATAGCCTATGTTGAGTTCTTTCATTTTATCCCTTTCAAGATCATTCCTTTGTTTGCATTTCCACAAACTATTTCAGTCTTTTGACTGAGAATGGATGAAACTATTTGATTTACCAATCAAAAGATCAGATTTAGAAGGAGTGTTACTTTAAAATGAAAAGAAAATATCCAAATGTCTTGTCAATGTGGGTGTAATAGTCAAACTTGCATATTTGGAAGACCTCTTACATATTTTGGGGTTTAAGTGAGTGTCTTATTTTGTGCACAGCATTATGTTTTCCTCTTCCTTCTTTTTGGCTAATAAAGTTGTTCTTGCATCCTTGTTTCTCCTGACATTAACACAAGCTGAGAGTGCAAATGACCAATGTTTGTCAGTTTGTTCCGGTGTCTACCAACTGGTTTGTCTAATAGTTGAACCTTTAACTTGTCCGTACAAAGCAAGAACAAACTTTGATCGTTTTCTTTGACCTGAAGTAGAATGTTCATGGTTCATTGTTCAAAGGTTAAAAGAGGTTGGAAGTGTGGTTGTTGCCATATGTTCAAACTCTTAGAATCCTTCCATCATTTTTCGCTCAGGCTAACTGATAGTTGGCAAGCCAAGATAAATATTCCTGCCGTAGCTTTATACCAATCAATAACATAGTTATTCTTCTAAAGCAGGAGGGATTTACAGTGTCTCTCAACCTGAATGATATGATAGGGGAATGGGTACCTACCCACTAGCACCCCCCACCCCCACCGTTCCGGATGTAAGTGCCCCATGGAATGTTCATCCAAAGTCTAGAGCCAGAGCTTTGGTCTCCACTGTCTCGGACTCTCTTTGGGATGTTATGAAATCTGCACTTTCTGACTCAGAAACAGCAATAGTGTGACTGACCAAAAGACTTGTTCCAGTGAGGAGGTCATGACCAATCAGAAAGATGAGAAATTTATAATCCGTCTAGATGATTGCATGTTTAAATGCATCCTGGAAGGGGTTATTTAATATGTCAAAATTTTCTATGAGTATTGTAGACGGGAAATCTTTCCAACAGCTGTTTATAAAAGGTGAATTGCTAACTGAAGTTAAATCATTTGCTGACCAAGACCTGAATAATTTATAAACTGGATACCCTCCAAAAGTGGACATTTTCTCAATAGTCAGTGGTTAATAGCTGGTTGAAAATCCTGCAGCTCCCTGTGTAACAGGTCTGTGGGTGTGTCTACACCACATGAGCTACAGCAGATCAAGAAGACAGCTCAGCACCAACTTCTTGAGCAATTAGAGATGAGTAATAAATGCTGGTCTTACTGGTGACCCCCAACCTTCCATACGCAAATACATAAGAATTATAGTGGAATAGAGCAGATGTATATTTTGATCTGTGAGCCAAAAATAATCACAGAATAAAGGTCAGGTTATTTTAGTTTTGGATTAGGAATATTCCACGGCACAATATCGTGGGTTGAAGGGCCTGTGCTGTGCTGTACTTTTCTATGTTCTATGTTCTAATAATAACTGTTTTCAGGACCTTGTTTTGTCTTATTTCTGTTTTATTTGTTGGAGGGGGCAGGGCCTGTACTGACCAGTTGGCAGCATCGTTTTCTTTGAATTATCCGACATACTTGGTTTTTCTTTCCTTACAAAATTCAGTCACGTGAATCTCTTTTTTTTTGTTTTGCAAAAAAGACAAATCTCTGCAAATGAAAGCGGTCAGATGATCCAGCTTTGCTTTATTCAACAAACCTTTTCCACAAACACTACCATTAAAAAAGTGTCGGGATAATTACGGTATGATGTGACTGAATTAGGTTGGGAAAATGTGAATGAGCAAATCTCCTTACACCCTCTGCTGTCCCAACCTTTACATTTTCTGTTTTCATTTTCACTGCTTTCAACCTTACTCAGATTGATCACTATGACCAAGTATTTGGCCCATATTAGTAGTAATTCAAAGTCCATTGACATGCCTTTTTTTGACAATATTAACATATTGTAAACCTCAAGTGAGTTGTTTTGGAGTGAAGTATCCGATTTTTATGGTAAAGTAGCAGTGATTGTGCTTCACAAATGCACCACAGGAAAGAATAGTTAATCTGTGATTTTGGAAGGAAGAACGGAAATCAGAAGGAAAATTAGCCAAAATTATAGAGAGTTTACTCCAGATTGCAAGCTTTTTTTATTCATTCAAGAGTGGAGAGAGTTGCTGGCTAGGTCAGCATTTATTGCCCATCCCTAATTGCTCCAAGGGCAATTAAGAGTCAACCACATTGCTGTGGGTCTGGAGTCAAATGTAAGCCAGATCAAGTAAGGATGGCAATTTCCTTCCCTCAAGAACATTAGTGAACTGGATGGGTTTTTCCGACAATCAGCAACAGATTCATGGTCATCATTTGACCCTTAATTAAGATAAAACCAGATAGTTATTGAATTCAGATTCCACCATCTGCTGCTGCAGGATTTGAACCTGGGTCCCCAGAACATTACCTGGGTCTCTGGATAATTCACATCTGACATGTCAGTAATTGGGTACCGGTAAAATACCCTGACAAGTTTCAGTAAGGCATCTGAGAAGTCATATTGTTTGTTTTTTTTGTATTTATGATGCATTTTGCTTCTTGGAATAAAGTGTATTTTACGACGTTATTTTGTTCCTAAACCCACAAAGGCCAAGATTAAGTTGCCTAGTTACATTATCAGATTTGTGTTAAATTGAAAAGCTGGATATATAATTTGCACCTTTATTCCTGCATTTATTTTGAACTCTGTTATAAAATAAGAGTTTATAACGTTGAGTTCCTAACAAAACCATCTGTAACTTGACCTGATTCAGAACTATTTATGCTGTTTGTGTTTTTAAGGTTGTACAGTTGTTCTGCTGTCATTTAATGAAAGTCTGGGTTCTCTTAACCTCTTCATTTTTTGTATTTCTAACTTGTTATCTTGTTTCCTCTGTTTGCGCTGAACCTTAATTCTGATTGCTTTTGAGGGGCCTAAGTGAAGTTGAAGGCAGTGGCAGAGCTGACACTGCAAGGTGAGGTGCTGCTGGTAATATTGTGTTGATGTTTATGTGTATAACTATGATTGTTAATATTTTAAATGGCAATTGGTATAATGCAGAAAAGCTTAAGAGAAAATCTATCATTCAACTGTTTTTCCTACCCAATCTGGAAAATATTCATAGAAACTGCATTTAGTCATGTTGAAAAGAAATCACATCAGTGAAGTAATAGGTCATTCAAGTTATGATGTTCAGAATTAAGTAACAATGTGCAAACACATGTGCTGTTCATGCAGATCGAACATAAACTTGAAGATAAATTTAAAGGATGAAAATATAGGTTATCTTCATCTCCCTATGCATCAAAAACCACAGTTTGTACTTGTATTACACCTATCATGTGTTAAAAGCCCAAAGCTTGTCGCAGGTGTCATGTCATACAAAATTTGACATTAAGTATATAAAGAGATATTAAGGTAGATGATCAAAGGCTTGGTCAAAGCAGTGTGTTCAAGATTGTACTGGGGGGATTAAAAAGAGAAGGAGAGAGTTTGTGGTGGGAATCTGGATCTGAGGACCTTGGCAGCTTGGAAAACATGACTACAATTGATATCACCAAGAGTGTAAATATATCGGAGGATTCTAGGAATGATGGAGTTGACAAAGATAGGAAAGCATAAGATCATTTCAAAATATGAATGACCCGTTTAAAATAGAGGTAATAACGTGTGGAGCTGGAGGAGCACAGCAGGACAGGCAGCATCAGAGGAGCAGTGAAGTTGACATTTTGGGTCAGGACCCTTCTTCAGACACTTATGAAGAAGGGGCCTGACCCGAAACGTCAACTTTCCTGCTCCTCTGATGCTGCCTGGCCTGCTGTGCTCCTCCAGCTCCACACGTTATTATCTCTGACTCCAGCATCAGCAGTTCTTACTATCTCTTTCAAATAGAGGTATTGTTTAACCCAGAGTCACTATAAGTCAGAGAACACATGGGTGAAAAGTAAACCGGGCTTGGTGTAAGTGCTCATATGGACAGCAAAGTTTCAAATGAACCAAATTTGATGGAGTTTCGAACCGGAAAGGTGAGTAGTTTTGCATTAATATGGACAAGTTTCAGGCTAATGCAAAGAGTTCAGCTGTAGTTGTTCTGAGACAGGTGGAGTTGGGTGATGTTATGGAGATGCAAGTATGTAGTCTTAATGGCAAAATGTCTATGTGATTGGGAACTCACCTCAGGGTTAAACATCAAACCAAAGTTGCAGAGTCTTGTTCAGCCACAGAATTGGGTGAGAAATTAAATCACTGGTTAGGAGATGGAGCTTCTGGCAGTGCCTGAAGACAGTGGCTCACTCTGCTGTTTCTGATATTGGAAGAAATTTCTGCTGATCCAATACAGGGTGCCAAATGAGCAGTCAGACAGTTTAGAGACAGTGAAGGTGTCAGGAAAGGTGGTAGTAAGGAGAGCTGGATATCCTCAGCTTATGAGTGGAATGTGACTTCATCATATGATATCACTAAGAGGCTGACTGTAGGTGGGAAATGTTACAGAGTCAAGTGTAGTTCCTTGGAAATATGCCAGAGGGACTAAGAAGATATGCCACTGCAGGCAATTGTCAGGCAAGGCTAGATAGTTAAGAATGACACCAGGTGAGTGGCTAGATGACTGCCACGTGTCTGTCTTAGCTTCAAATTGCTGCAGTTAATTTTGGAGCTTGCTGTATTTTTATGCAGGTGAATAGATTTTACCTCCAATAGGAGGAATTCCATGTAAAGTACAGCAGTAGATATCACTTGGGAGTATCCTCAATTGAAGTACAAAACAAAGCTTAAGACTCCTTAAATATGTGAGTTAGATCTTTGGTGCGCTCTGAGGTTACCATGAAAGACTGTGTCCTTCTCAACTTCTCTCCTTGCCTGAAGCAATCCTTACATTAAACCACCACCAATCATCACTCTCTAATGAGAAACACCAGCCTGTGGTCTGGTTGCACTAGGTCACACTTTGTTTTTACCCCCATTACAATGTCAGATATTGTCTTGCAACCTTAATTTTCATCATAAATTCTCTAGGCTGTTCACTGATTTTCTTTTGTCATTCAGATAGCACTATCTCATGATTTTAGTCAGGTGGAATATTGAAAAACCTTTTTGTAGTTCTTGTTACAGACTTCTCATTGGAACAAAGTATTATCTTTAGTCCAAGAAGAAACTACTTCTGCTCTTGCTAATGTCAATTTACAATTAGATGGACTCCCTAATGAAAACTATTAATGGTTTACACGCGTTTCCAGCAATTGGATTGGTCTACAGTTCATTTCAGCTTCAAAGTAAATCGTGTTTCCTCCTTTCTGGCTCACAGAATTCAACAAAGGACACACTTGTTGCCTGGAATAATGTTTACTTTTATGATTGGCTTTGAGCAGATATGGGAAGGTTACATAATACAGAACTTTTCATCTACACACAATGCTTAAATATGTTTGGAGGATGGAAACATTAATTTTTAAAATATGATGGATTCTTCCATAAAACCCTTAAGTAGTTTGGAGATATTCTCATTACTTTGATGCAGAATCTGCTGGAAACATAGTGGGAAGTTTATGGCACTCTCCTTTAATTGCTGTTTTAAAAAATCCTGAAATTTATTGTGAGGAAGAGAATATGCAGTTAATTTTGTTTCTCCACAGATTGTTAGATGATTTGCAGCACTCGGCCATATGCCTTGAGAAAACTGAAAAGTTTGTAACTTTGCTGTCAGCTTTTCCATTGAGGTTTCCTGCTGCATTTACAATGCAAATGTAATCGCACTAAAGGCCTATAATTTTTGTCATAAGGAGCAGTTAGTTATATGATGTGTATTCCTGACATGGCACTCAACTTGGAGACCTAGAATTGGAATAGTGAAGCTATGAAGTCTCGCTCTGTCTCTTTCTTCCCCTCTCTTCAGTCGTAAATTGTTCATAGATACATTTTAAATCATTTCCATCTATTGTACACTAGACATTCTGTCCACATTCCTGTAAATGTTGCCAATGAATTATTTTCATGAGGTCTAGTACTAGGAAATGGAAAGTTGTCTTTTTCAATAACGTTTTGAAATACAGCATACAAAAAAGTGGATACATAACATTACAGCAAGTTTGAGTGGATAATAATGACTTTGGATTAATGGTGCCCAGCATTCACTCCACTTCAGTTTTCCTGAGTCTGTAGATTAATTGAGATTGGTTGTTATGATTAGTCAATGCTTCCATTTTCATAGAGTGATGCAATTCACCCAGATGATAGAAGGTGAGTTAAAATTATCTTAGCCCAGAAAATGCTACTAAAGCAGTTATAATGTCCCTGGTTAGGAGGGCCGTGCTGATTTCAATATTTCATCACTTAAGAATGTGTCCCCGTTTCTTGCACGTTCCCTCTCAGGAAGGATTGTGTGGATAAAGTACAGAAAGTTTTGGGAATGAATTTTAAAAGAAAAAATGAAAAACAGATTGTTGAAAATATTTTTGGTTGTTAATTGCTCCTTCTACGCGTCCTGAAGCGGGAAGCCATTGAAATTATTTGTTATTTAACATCATTATTTGACCAAAATTATGAACTATTGTTTTAAAAGTAAATTTGAAAAGTAACTGCTAGTAGCTGAAATACAAGATTTCAGTAAAACTATTCTATCAGTCTTATGTCTCTGCAGTGCTAGATTAATTTTAGTGTATTCTTAAATATGCTACAGAAGTGTATCCTCAACCAAATCTAAATTTGATGTTAAATTTCCTTTAGTCTAGCAAAAACCACTAATAGCAGTACTAGTTTTCAAAAACTAACATTTGAATCCATCTACTGCAAGTTATGGAAATGTTCAAATATTAATTGCACCATCTTTAGTCTATCAATAGGTAAATTGCAGAACCATTCAGTATTTTTGTCCAAGCTATCTGATTTCAATTATTTTGAGAAGTGTGGAGAAAGAATTTTAGAAGGCAGCTGAACAATCACTAATGTGTAAGCTAGAAATTACTTAAATTAAAACTTTTCCTTTAGCTAGAAATTGCTGATTGTCTATGCTGTAGGATAAACAATGCAAAAATACTTCATTTAGAAATCACAAGTAGTTTCTGAGATTTGCATTGTATTTGCAGCAACTTAAGTGAATTTTGAAATATGATGGATTCATGTCCACAAAAAGAGGCAAAGAAACTGGAGTTTCTCTAATCTTGAATGACTGCATGGTCTATTTTTATTTTCAGAAGTATGGCAGGAGAAGCAAGGGATAGAGAAAGGGATGACAACAAAGATGCAAAACCAAGATCTTTGCGGTTCACATGGAGCATGAAGACGACCAGCTCAATGGATCCCAATGATATGATGCGAGAGATTCGGAAGGTGCTGGACGCTAATAACTGTGACTACGAGCAAAGGGAAAGGTTCCTTTTGTTCTGCGTTCATGGGGATGCTCGGCAGGACAACTTGGTTCAGTGGGAAATGGAGGTCTGCAAGCTGCCGCGTTTATCTCTAAATGGTGTTCGCTTTAAGCGAATATCTGGAACATCTATAGCATTCAAGAACATTGCATCCAAAATTGCAAATGAGTTGAAGTTGTAAAGAGAAATTGTAATTATGGGATCAGGGAAGTTTTTTTGTGTGATGTACAGTTCACTCTCAAATGTACTGGTATTATTGCTGATGTGCGTGAGTTTGGTCACTGACCCCATTTCCTCATACCCAAATAAATTAAACGGTTAGAAATTTCCGTCGCAATAAAGTTATATACATTGTGATTCTGAATTGTAAAACCCAGGTCTGTATGGCTTGTTGTGAATTAGCTTTAAATAATTGTGATCTTATTTCCACATGTACAGGTAAGTATATTGAGCATTGTCACAGCTTATGTTCATATAGTTGTACAATAAAGAGTAATACCTAGCATCTACAGGTATTGTATAGTAGTGTCCTGATTTATGTACAGAAATGCCCACATTAATGTGACTAGAAGTGTATTTAGGCTTTTGTAGTCCTTTAACACGAACCATATTTCCAGATGTCAGATGAGATTTTTGACTTCATTGAAATGGGAATTAGAACGTCCCCTTTCTCAGTAAACCCACCAAAAAAAGAACAGCCATTATGATCTTTTACTTGTGTTACCTACGTGCCCAGTGCTCATCCCTCCACATGATTATTTCAACTGATAGCACAAAACAGCTTTTGGGGAATATTGTCTCAGGAATTGATATTCATCTTTGAGGAAGATGGTCCTCCTCTTTTCCTTTTGTGCTGTATGGAGCTACAAGCATCTATCAAGTTCATTTTCCAATTTCTACAATTAAATGGTACTGCTCATATGTTAAATGTATGATTTCCTATCCCACTGTAATCATTTGTGCTGAAACGTTTACCAGATTTCATGTATTTATTCCAGGACAGTATACCTGTGATGTGTGGCATTTTAATTATATTAGGCCTCCACCAATTAAAGGTTTTTTTCCCTTTATAACTAGTGAGGTACTATGTAAAACCACTAGCACTCGTACATTTAATACTTGTTTTGTACTAAATTAACCATGTAGGTTAATTGTGCAGTTGTATTTTATGTTGTAATTACTGTAATATTAGCATTTGATCCTGCCTGCACTCTTGTGGAGATTTAGAAAAATAATGAAAATCTGTCAATGTACAACTGTGATCAGATCTGGAACCCTGATTATAAGGTGAACTAAATCTTTGTACGGTTGCATAAATATACAGCAGCATCTGATTGAAGCTTTGGATTGTAAATATTCTGTGCTGTAGCTTCATTCCTTTGGCGGTTGTATTTCAGAATGACATTGATTTTGTTGCCTTAGAAGATGCTGGCAAAGTTGTACTTGCACCTCCCCTTTGATGTTCATTGAGAGGAGTTCAGCGCAATATGCAGGAGTACATTTCACTGGTGCACAATATTAAAAGAAACTTGAAATGATCTGAACATGGCACAAGTTTTTTCATTTTTAATTCTTTAGAGGAAATACCTTTTCAGATCAATTGGATGTGAGATAAAATAGCATAAATCTGTTCTTGTATAATTCTGACATTTCCTGTTACTTTGTTTCTGCCACTTCTTTCTTCTTTGCAACCTGTTTTGCTATACAAAAGATGTGGAAATGTGTTTATACTTGGTTTGTGAAAAAGTCCTGAGAAAGAAATGTTCTACATCTTTGATCTGACCCATATAAGCAAATTATAACAGTAAGCAACAGATGTGACTGTAGATGTAAAATACACCATCCTAATACAATGTCACCATTATGAGTCAAAACAATTGTGCAGTGTACCACTTGCACCTCATGCTACAAGATACCAGCAATCCTGAAAGAACGAAAAGAATTGGGATAAGAACTGTTTTCCTTTTTAAACAGGTAATGTGGACTCTTGTCACCTAGGTTGTGTAATATGCAACAGATCTTAAATTTTAAAAACATGATTGCTTTAAATTGAAATGGAAGAATTTCAAATGATCCCAGTTAAAGACGCTGTCTCTTGTTACTAACATAAAGATGGAAAATAAAACCATACTTCGAAATTGACCACACACCATATTTTATTTCCTATTAGTCATAGGAAATTCCATTCCTGCTTGCTTTACCTCGGCTGAAACACTCTGTTTACAACCTTGCTGAATTGACCAAACCTACATACTTTTCATTGCCAATATTATTTACTTTCTGCTCTGCAATATCACCCAGTTTC
Source organism: Stegostoma tigrinum (assembly GCF_030684315.1). Taxonomy (NCBI): domain Eukaryota; kingdom Metazoa; phylum Chordata; class Chondrichthyes; order Orectolobiformes; family Stegostomatidae; genus Stegostoma; species Stegostoma tigrinum. Next base: position 62,289,155 of record NC_081362.1, read on the forward strand.
ATCCTTGCCTCAGACTGTCTACTTCTAAAACTCTCATCCATGTCACTGCATAGTCACAAGAAATTAGTGCTTTCCCGACTGAACTCCGTCTGCCACACTTCATAAATTGCAAAACTAAGTTTCCTGCATGTTAACTCACTGTAAGTCCAGTTCACCAGTGCAGGTCTGTGCTTGTTGACCTATATTGGAACCCAGTTCACAGAAACATGAATTTTAAAGCATTTTAATACTTTGTTCAAATCCTTCTGTAACCTCAAAACACTTCTCCTTTGTAATTATGTGTTCTTCCAAATCTGGATTCATTTGCATCTCAAATTTCCTTAAATGTGACTATTGGTGGTCATGCCTTGGGGTGTCATGGAGTTATTGCCAATAATAACTTCCTGAAGGCACTTCATTTCCAGCCCTCTTATCTTTTTAGACAGTCCTGAAAATGAAATATTATGACCCATTATGGTCATTTATCCTAATATCTTGTGGCTCAGTGTCAAATTCTGTTTGACAGCACTTCTGCGGAAAGCCTCGATACACTTTACTATGTTAAAGAGGCTATGAAAATGCAGTTATATGTTGCAAGCTACATCACTTTTGTTGATACAAAATGCAAACTATTGTTGCATTGTTCTACAAAGAAGTTTTACAATAACTTTTTCTGAGTTTCACAGTAGTCCCACAAGTTATCTACACCAGTCCTATTTTCAATTGTTAGATGAATATTATTATCCATACGGGGAAATTAATTTTTCCTTCCCTTCCTTCTGCTGTTCGCCTCTAGCACACAGACTCCCATAGCTGTGTTCACTAAACTCTGCCCTGTCAACCCTCTGGTAACACCTTTATTCCATTTTCACCCTTTCCCTTGCAGAACCATGACAATTTCTCTTGTCATGACATGCATCCACTAGCTTCTGTCTTCAATGGATTATTAACTGCTACCTCCACTAATGCTATTGTAAAACAAATCTTTTTCTGCCCTCCCTTTTCAGAATTCTGAATACAATAATTTCTCCTTAACCTGTGCTTACAGCATAAGAGCAGGAGCCTGCTCCACCATGATTGTAATCTCACCTCCACATTCCCGTCTGTCCCAGATAACCTATCACTGCTTTGCATGCTGAGAGTCTATCCACTTCTGCTTCTTCTGCCTTTTGAGGATATGTGTACCAAAAACAAGCCTCAGAGAGAAAGTAGTTATGCTCAACTCTTTTTTTAAATGGATGGCCTGTTTTAATTTTGAAACAGTAAACCATTTCTCCCTCAGAAGAAATCATCTTCTCAACCACTTGTCGTATGCCCTCAGGATTTTAGAAATTTCAATCAAGTTGCCTCTTACTCTTCTAAATTCCAGCAAATAGCCTGCCTAACCTTTTCTTGTAAGAGAAACCTACCTACCAGGTATTAATCAAATGAAATGTCGTTGGACTGCTACTCATTCACAATCTTCCTTAAATAGAAGACAATACCATATAGAGTACTCCAGATGTGGTCTCACTGGTGCCCTGTATACCTGGAGCATGACATCCCTACTTTTGTATTCAATTCCCTTTGCATTATATGACAACATCCTACTAACTTTGCTAATCAATTGCTGTACCTGCAATCCAACTTTTTGCAATTCTCAAACACGGACACCCAGATTCCTCTGCGTCTCAGAGCTTTGCAATATTTCACCATTTATATAATGCTATTTTATTCTACCCGCCAAATTTTCACATTTTCCCACATGACGTTCTATTGCCTAATCTTTGCTTATAATCTATGTATATCCTTTACAGTTTCCTTATGTCCTCTTAATAACTTACTTTTCTAACCATCTTTGCGTCATCAGCAAATTTAGCAGCCATAACTTTGGTCCCTTCATCCAAATCATTTGGATAAATTATAAAAAGTTGAGGCCCCCGTTCTAATTATGTGGTCGAGCATTTGGTACATACTTCCAACCAGAAAAAGACTTATTCATGCCTACTCTCCTGTATTGGCTTCCAAATTTTCTTGCTGTTCCAATATGTTACCCACTATACAATGAGCTTCTGTCTCTCATGCAATCTTTGACGTGGCATCTTATCAAATGCTGTCTGTAAATCTGAGTACAGTGTATGTACTTGTCCACCTATATCCATAACACGTGCTACTAACTCACATTGGTTAAGCATGATTTCCCTTTCACTAAAACCATGTTGTCTCTGCCTAGTTACCTTGAATTTTTCTAAGTGCCGTGCTATACTGCCTTTGTGATAAAAATGTGAAATGTTTCTCCTGTGACAGATGTTCAGCTAATAGTGCTATAACTTTCTGCTTTCTGTCTCATTCTCTCTGAAAAAAAGTAATACTCCCTCTCTTGTAACCCAATGGAACCTTGCAGAATCTAGGGAAATCTGAAAAATGAGAACCAACCAATCAGCTATCTTACTAGCCACTTCTTTTTGGAGCCTGGGATGAAGTCTGTTAAGATCCATGCGCTGGTCAGCCCACAACTCGAACAATTTGGTCAGTACTTGTTCCCTGTTTGTAGTTTTCTTTAGTTTCTGCCTCCCATCCATTTCCTGAATGACAGCTATTTTTGGGGTATTGCTTGTATCCTCTACAGTGAAGGCTGATATAGAATACTTGTTTAATTCATCTTTTATCTCCTTATTTTCCATTAGTAATGCAGGAGAATCCCTTTCTACAAGGCCAGGTGTTCATTTTATTAGCTATTTTCCTTTTTAAATACCAGTAGAAACTTCTACTGTCAATTTTTATGTTTCTAGTTAGCTTACACTTTTATTTTTTGTCATTCTAGTTACACAGTTGTTACATTGCTGGAGGTCATTAGGCCCAGAGTGCCACCACTAGCTCTTCAAATGAATATTATTGTCTAGTGCCTTTTTTTTACCCATGTCATTACCATTACCTAATGTTATTGTTTGTTTTTTATTAAAATATTTTGACTAATCTTCTGACCTGCGTCATCATCTTATACAATTTTGTGCTTTTTCTTTACGTTTGATATCATCTTTCACTTTTTTTATTTCACCCTTTGGAATTTTCCTTCCTGTTTGGAGTAGATCCATCGAAAAGGAATAGGAGTAGGAGTAAGCCATTTGACTCTTGAGCCTCCTGTGCCATTCAATATGAGCATCCAACTCAGTAACCCCTTTTACCTCTTGCCTCCCATACCCTTTGATCCTTTTAGCCCTAAGGATTATATGTAACTGCTTGAAAATATAAAGAGTTTTAGCCTCAACTGGTTTCTGTGGCAGAGAATTCCACAGGCTCACCATTCTTTGGGTGAAGAAATTTCTTGACACTGCAGTCCAGAATGGCCTATCTTATATGCTTAGACTGTCACCCTTGCTTTGGGAATCAATTCTGTGCGTTCTGCGATATCCCTAAAATGTCTCCAACAACCTTTAATCCAATTTGCCAGTTCACTTTAGCAAGTTCTGCTTTCCTGCCCTTATTTATATTGGTCCTGAACCCAATTCTCGCTCCCTGGAACTAAATTAAAATTGAATCATTATGATTGTTGAAACTTCGAGTGGCTTCACTATGAAATCATTCATTAATCTCATCTTCCTATCACTCTCCAATAGCCCCCCATATCCCCTCTCTCTTCCCTCTCTCTCCCTTGAAAATTTCACAGCCTCAAATTCTCCTTACTAGTAAAGTGGCAATTTACTCTTACTACTTTAATGTAGTATACTATATTTGTTTATGCAGTGATCCCTGCATCACCGAGGAGACAAAACACACATGAGGTGAATCATTTGTGAAACGCTTCTGCTCAGTCCACAGCTTCCTATCATTTGTCATTTTAATTCTCCGCTTTGCGTTCACTCTGACCTTTCTGTTCTTGGCCTGCTATGGTGTTCCAGTCAAGCTTGACACAAGTTTGGGGAACAGCACCTTATCTTTTGTGTCGGCAATCGACAGACTTCTGGATTCAAGTTGAATTCAACAGTTTTGGATCATAAGCTCTGCATCCATTGCATTCTGTTTTTTTTATCTGTATTCCTTCACATGTACTATGCTACTATGCAGTCTCATCTGGCCACATCGTTTTTGCTTCTTTATCAGAGTACCTCTTTCTTTGGATTTTGTACACAAGACCTTCTGCTGTATAATCTTGATTGCCCTTCATCCTATCATAAACCTTCCTTTTTTGTTCTTCCTACTTGCTCCCTCCCTCTTCCAATGTCTCAAAAGTTCTGTCTTTTCACAGTTCTGATGAAAAATTATTGACCTAAAATCTTAAATCTTTCTCTGAACAAATGCCAACCGAGGTTGTTGACTTGCTGTGTTTTCCCACCATTTTCTATTTTTAATTTCAAATGTCTTGTATTTGCAGTCTTTTGCTTATGTCTAATAAGTATAGGAGCTGGGAGGTCACATTGTGGTGGCATAGGACATTGATTAGGCCATGTTTGGAAAACTGCATTCATTTCTGGTCTCCTTGCTATAGAAAAAATATTGTGAAACTTTAAAGTGTTCAGCAAAGATTTATGAGGATGTTGCTAGGCTTGGAGGATTTGTGCCATAGAGGGAGGTTGAATAGACTGGGACTATTTGCCCTGGAGTGTGGGAGGTTGAGGGATGACCTTTTATAGAAGATTATAAAATCACGAGGGGCATTGATAGGGTAAATAGACAAAGTCTTTTCCCTCTCCTGCGTTCATGGAATTAAGATGCCAAAGAAAGTGGTGGAGTCTGGTACAATTACGACATTTAAGAGGCATCTGGATGGGTATATGAATAGGAAGGGTTTAGAGGGATATGGGCTAAATCCTGGCAAATGGGACTAGATTAATTTTGAACATCTAGTCGGCATAGACGAGTTGGACCGAAGGATCTGTTTCCGTGGTCAATGACTTAACAGATGTATCAAGTTCTCCTATAAAGATCCAGGAATTATAGGTGGACTAGGTGAAGAATTTCAAATGTAATATGAAGAGAAAATTTTAGAAATACTCCAAATCATGAAGCACCTGCACAGAGAGAAGCAAAGTTAAACGTTATGTCATTTGAACTGAATTAGGTAAAGAAAGTACAGAGATTGGGAGGAAAGAATGAAAGAGAAGTTTTATGAAAGGAGTGCAAGTTGGGAGTGATTATATGATTTGAAAGTGTAATGGTACAAGGCACAATGAATTGACTGGATAACTAAAAGAACAAATGGTGAGCCTCGTAGAAGTGTAACTGGGAAGTGCAGCATTGTTACCAACAACAGTTAACTGCTGCCTATTTTGGTTGGATACGATCTGAAATTACTGAAACTTCTGCAGAGTTTCCTTTGGCAAGTGTACAATGTCAAAGAGATTAAAATGGGTTTTAGAGGTACAATAACATGACTGGAAGCTTGAAGTCAATTGCGAACAGGGATTCTACAAAGTCATCATCCAATTTGTATTTGGTCTCCACAGTGTAAAAGAGATCACATCATGAACAGTGATTTCAATATACTAAATTTGAAGATACAAGTAAATCACTGCATTGCCTGGAAATGAAGTGTTTGGCGCACTGAGGTGGGAAGGGGGCATTTAAGAATATATAAATCAGGATTAAGAGTAGATCAGGATGAAGACAGCAGGCCAAGCAGCATCATAGGAGCAGGAATGCTCACATTGCGGTCTGAAGAAGGGTCCAGGCCCAAAACGTCACCTTTTCTGCGCCTATGATGCTGCTTGGCCTGCTCTGTTCATCCAGCTCTACACCTTGTTATCTTGGATTTTCCAGCATCTGCAGGTCCTATTATTTCTTAAGAGTAGATCATTCAGCCCCTTAAGCCTACTCTGTTTTTCAAGAAGATCACGGACGTTCTGATTGTTACTTAAAATCTGATTGTAACTTAAAATCTGTTCTTGCTTCCTGTCCCTAACAACCTTTCAGCTCCTTGCTTGATGAGAATCTATCTACCCCTTCCTTAAAAATATTTAAGTACTGTTTCCACCACCTTTTCAGGAAGAGAATTCAAAAGATATTCAACCTTTGAGAAAGAGAATTTCATTCATCTGTTTCACAAAGTGTGACCCCTGTTTTTTTTTAAACAGTAATCCCTAGTTTTAGATCCTCCAATAAGAGAAACATCCTTTCCTGCCAAGACCTCTCAGGATTTTGTATATTTCAATTAAGTTGTCTGTTACTCTTCTGAACAACTCCACCAGATATAAGTGAAGCCTGACCTACCTTTTCTGAACGGCCTCCAACACATTAAATAAGGTCATCAGTACTGAGCACAGTACTCAGCTGCTGTTTACCCAGTGTCCCGTATAACTGAAGCATAACTTCTCTACTTTTGAATTCAATTCCCCTTCAATAAATGAACATTCTATTAGCTTTCATAATTGGTAATGTTCCTGCATACTAACCTTTTGCGTTTCATGCATGAGAACACTAATTCCTCTGCATCTCAGATCTCTGCAATCTCTCACCACTTAAATGACTAGATTATTTTTATTCTTCTTATCAGAGAGGACAATTTTGCATTTTCTCACAATATATTTCATTTGCCATATCTTATTTGCCCATTCACTTAACCCAACTATATATTTTTGTAGACAACACAGTATGGAGCTGGAGGAACACAGCAGGCCAGGCAACATCAGCGGAGCAGGAAAGTTGGTGTTTCAGGTCAGGACCCTCTTTTTCTGATTCTGAGACCCACTGTAGACCCATATCTTGTAATTATCCAATCAGTGAACATCACATGCAGGCAAGCATTCCATCAATTCCAAAAGTGAACATGAAGGGAGTGGAAGCTGTAAGCTGCCCTATAATATGAATTAAATTGAACATGTCATAATGCTTAGCCATACCTAGTTATCATCTAGAGTTGAATGTCAATCTGGTCCTGCCTGGCACATAGCATGTACTGCTGCTGACCTCTGTCATGCAGAAGGACAGCTTCCTCTCAAGTGTCCTCATCTTGTTCCTTAGAAAATTGTTCCCATTCCCCCAGTTCTTCAGTATCCAGCACATCACCCAGCTGCCTGCTGAAATTGTAGAAGGATGCCAGGATGCTATAGCACATCCTATCCAGACTATAATGAATGGCCCCCAATCAATCAAAGCAGCAGTATCATATTTTCAGAAGGTCTATCATCTGTTCAACTACAATTGAAGTCAAAGTACAGTCATCAGGTTGCACAATGGTGTCATGAAGTGTGATCATAGTGGGTGAAAACCAGAAGAACTACAGATGTTGTAAATCAGGAACCAAAACAGAAGTTGCTGTAAACGCAGCAGGTCTGGCAGCATGTGTGAAGAAAAAAATCAGAGTTAATGTTTCAGGTCTGGTGACCCTTCCTCAGAACTCCTCTGTTCTGAGGCTCGATTGTAGTGGGTAGCCCTTGTCATCCAGTAACCAGCCTTGTGACGATCAATGCACAGGTACACAAGCCTGCTCTACAGTATAGGAGTCATAGCTAAGGTCGCAGGCATGCACCTCCAGGAAGTGGTAAAGTGATCACAAATGACCTGAATGTTAATAGAAGAAACCCCTTCTGTTTGACAAATTCTGCAGCATTGTGATATGGCCTGACTTTGATTCTGGGAAACAAAATGATCTGGTGTGATAGTGCACAGATGGCCGATGACCGGGAGATTCCATGCAGGTCAGCAGTTGTTCCTTGGAAGGTGGAAACAGCATAGAAGTTCAAAATAGTTTTCACTTTCACAACTATTAGGAGAAGATGGCTTTCCATTCCTGCAGCTTTCAGGTCCTGCTGTACCAGCTGACATTGTTCCATCACAGTGTCCTGGGATATGGAGAGCCTGGACTGACTCTGCTCCTTTCCCAGGAAATGGAGTCTTGTCCAAAAACACTGGTCCACCTGCAGACCCCACATGTTGTAGCAGAAATGCCTGTACTGTATAATATGCTGCACCCAGATAATGAGGGCCTTGTATCCATTATTCATTCAGCTTTAGCCTCAACGTGTGCATCAACTTGGTGAATTAGCCATGCCATCTGAGCGACAGATACATTACATCTAAGAAGAGTGTGTGCTCTTCAGATAGCCCCTCCATGCCCAGTGAACCTTCCTTTGAGTGCCTCCATTTTTTTTCTTAAAGGGCTCAAAACTATTCACTGTATTCCAGCTGTAATCTGGCTGGTGCCTCATATAGTTTTGGCAAAGCTACTATCGTTATGCTCCATTCCCTTTCAAAAAAAGCCGAACATTCCATTTGTCTTGCCTATTACCTGCTGAACTTTTTGACATTCTTGCACTAGGACTCCCAAATCTCTTGGTGCTGTAGCTTTCTCTAGTCTTCCTTCATTGAAATAATATTCAAAGCTATTCTTCTGATTTGATTCATTATTGTCACATGTACCAAGATACCATGAAAAGTATTGTTTTGCGTGCTGATCCAACAAATCATACCCTATGTAAGTACATCACGGTAATAGAGTAGAATGCAGAATACAATGTTACAGCTACAGAGAAGGTGCAAAGAAAGATCAACTCTGATATATGAGAGGTCTGTTCATAACTCTGGTAACAGCAGGGAAGAAGCTGTTCTTGAATCTCTCGGTATGTGTTTTCAAGCTTTTGTATCTTCTGCCCTATGGAAGAAGGTGGAAAAGAGTATAACTGGGGTGAGAGGTCAGCTGCTTTCCTGAAGTAATGTAAAGTATAGATGGAGTCAACAGGAGGAAGGCTGTTTTTTCTGGCGCTGGGCTGCATTCACAACTCTGTAATTTCTTGCAGTCTTGGACAGAGCAGTTGCCATATCAAGCTGTGAAAAATCCAGATAGGTTACTTTCTATGGTGCAGCTATAAAAATTGGTAAAGAGTCATTGTAGACATACTGAATTTCCTTCCTGCCAAAATGCATGATCTCTCATTTTCCCACATTGCATTCCATCCACCAAATTTTTGCTCACTTAACCTGTCCACAACCTTCTTCACCACTTGCCTTTCTATTTTTGTTTGTCATCCACACACAAACTTAACTATCGTATGTTCCTTCATCCAAGTCACTAATTGTAAATAAATGTGGACCCTGAGGTCCCTTTTACATGTTCCCCCTCTCACCTTAAACCTATGCCCTCTAGTTTTGAAATCCCCTACCCTGCAGAAACGACTTTAACTATTCGTCCTCTGCAAGCCCTCATGATTTTATAAAATTCCATAAGGTCATTGCTCAGCCTCTGATGCTCTAGGGAAAATAACCTCCAACCTGCTCAAATCATGCAACCCTAACAACATCCTTGTAGATCTTTTCTGAACCCTTTCAAGTTTAACGACATTCCTATAGCAGGGAGACCAGAATTAATGCAGCATTCTAATAGTAAGCTAACCCATATCCTGTGTAGCTGCATCGTGATGTCCTAACTCCTGTCCTCAATGCCCTGACGAATAAAGGCAAGCATACCAAACACGTTCTTTACTTGCCCTATCTATTTGTGGTTCTACTTTCAAGGAACTATGGGTCTCTTTGTTTGGCAACACTTCCCAGGACCTTACCATTAAGTATATAAGTCCTGTTTAGATGGAGCTTTATGATTGACAGTGGTCAAGGATGAACCATTCACGAGTCAAGGAGAGGTACTCACGATGCACAACGTTGTATGTTAATATCAGGTACAAGTTGCATTGACTAAGTAGTCATGGTTACAAAGACTATCAGCAGCCAAGGACGATATCTCCAGCCCTATGGTGATACAAAACTGGATTCTTCACTTCGCTTGCACTTCATCAGAGAGGGGGATGGGGAGAGGGTTCTGAAATAAATAGGGAGGGGGAGGCGGACTGAAGATGTATAGAGGAGAAGATAGGTGGGGAGGGGATAGGTCGGTCTGGGGAGGATGGACAGGTCAAGGAGGCGGGATGAGGTTGGTAGGTGGGAAATGGAGGTGCGACTTGAGGTGGGAGGAGGGGATAGGTGAGAGGAAGAACAGGATAGTGAGGCAGGGACGAGCCGGGCTGGCTTTAGGATGCAGTGTGGGACGGGGAGATTTTGAAGCTTGTGAAGACACCCACGCCCTCCACCTCCTCCAGAACTTCCAATTCCCTGGCCCCAACACCTTATTTTCACCATGGATGTCCAGTCACCCACGCCCTCCAACTCCTCCAGAACTTCCAATTCCCTGGCCGCCAACACCTCATTTTCACCATGGACGTCTAGTCCCAACACATACCACCTCACCAACCTCTGGATACAACACATCATCCTCCAACACTTCCGCCATCTACAATCCGACCCCACCACCCAAGACATTTATCCATCCCCACCCTTGTCTGCTTTCCGGAGAGACCACTCTCTCCATGACTCCCTTGTCCACTCCACACTCCCCTCCAACCCCACCACACCCGGCACCTGCCCCAGCAACCGCAGGAAGTGCTACACTTGCCCCCACACCTCCTTCCTCACCCCCATCCTAGGCCCCAAGATGACTTTCCATATTAAGCAGATGTTCATTGGCACATCTGTCAATGTAGTATACTGTATCCACTGTACCCGGTGTGGCTTCCTCTACATTGGGGAAACCAAGCGGAGGCTTGGGGACCGCTTTGCAGAACACCTCCGCTCGGTTCGCAATAAACAACTGCACCTCCCAGTCGCAAACCATTTTAACTACCCCTCCCATTCCTTAGACAACGTGTCCATCATGGGCCTCCTGCAGTGCCACAATGATGCCACCCGAAGGTTGCAGGAACAGCAACTCATATTCCGCTTGGGAACCCTGCAGCCCAATGGTGTCAATGTGGACTTCACCAGCTTCAAAATCTCCCCATCCCCCACTGCATCCTAAAACGAACCAAGCTGGTTCCCTCCCCCCACTGCATCCCAAAACCAACCCAGCTCGTTCCTGCCTCCCTAACCTGTTCTTCCTCTCACCCATCCCCTCCTCCCACCTCAAGCTGCACCTCCATTTCCTACCTACTAACCTCATTCCGCCTCCTTGACCTGTCCGTCCTCCCCAGACTGACCTATCCCCTCCCTACCTCCCCACCTAAACTGTCCTCTCCACCTATCTTCTTTTCTCTCCATCTTCGGTCTGCCTCCCCCTCTCTCCCTATTTATTCCAGTTCCCTCTCCCCATCCCCCTCTCTGATGAAGGGTCTAGGCCCGAAATGTCAGCTTTTGTGCTCCTGAGATGCTGCTTGGCCTGCTGTGTTCATCCAGCTTCACGCTTCGTTATCTTGGATTCTCCAGCATCTGCAGTTCCCATTATCTCTCTCTTCACTTCCCTTTCCAAGATTGCATAGCATTATCAAATTTGGAGGACGTTAATGCAATCTTCAACATGAACCATTTCAGAGCCATTGCCTTCTTCCGCAGTGAAGGGAATGATTAAAGTGGTGGGTGCAATGTTGAATGGGGAGAGAATAAGAGCAAGGTTGGGGAGGATGTATGAGTGTATTTCGGAGTTTATGGGGGGGCAGCCATCCCGGCGATGACTTGAGGCTCGACAACAGCCATCTCCCAGACCCGCCTCCCCTCTCATCTCCGTCTCTTCCCATTTTCCGGGGAGCCTTCGGCGTTACCCATAGCAACCCTAACGCGCCGGGCCGCTAATCGGAATGCTCGTTACTAAAGCCGCTAGCAACAGCTAGTTATAGCCCTGTTTGCTGGTGTGTGTCCCCTTCTGGCGGCGTGGTCCAATAGGATGATGGGTTGTTCCGAGGTGCTTTCGGTGTGGCAGAGAGTAACGGCTGGAGCGGGAGCCTGGTGAGTGAAAGGTGACTCCTTTTACAGAAGCAGTTGTAAATTATCAGGGGTTGTTATGGGGGAAGTTATAAAAATTAGGCCCGTTTGCGTGGAATTTAGAAGGTTTTTGGGCGATCTGATTGAAGTTTTCAAGACAAGGTAGATAAAGATAAATTGTTTTCGCTGGTTGGGCATTTTAGAGCGAAGGGACATAATCTGAGAATTAGGGCCAGATCGTACAGGAGAGATGTTAAGAAATATCTCTACACACAATGGGTGTTGGAGGTTTTGAACTTAAGAAACAGCAGTGGATGCAGGATCAATTGTTATTCTTAAAACTAAGATAAATTTTGTTAAGTAAAGGTATTAAAGGAAATGGGTCAAAGGGCAGGAATATGAAATTAAGCCCTCAAATCATCCATGATTGCCTTAAATGGTTGAGGGGATGAATGGCCTGCTGTTTCTATGTTTCTCTTGTATGTCTTCCCCCTCTGCTTTCACTGGACATTTTTAAGGGAATGGGTGGCAGGAATAAACTGGGGATCGAAGAACAGAACTAAATTTCCAGTAAGGGTGTTTTGGGGATAAGTAACAGGACAGATGTAGGGCTGAATTGATGTTTCATATATTTGCTGTGTTTTGTTGAATGCACGTTACTTTGGATTGGTTTCCAGCTCTCCATGTTGCTACCCAACTCATGGCTCTCCCCCATAATTTGGAAGGGGGAGATGGTGTGTTGACAGGCACTGAATAATTGAATCAGTTGAACTTTGTGAGCAGTTAGTTTGGGCAACCTGTATTTAATATACTGTAAGAGTGGGAAAGAAATTAGATTCTATTCTTGGTGGAGTAGGTGCCTGTTGTGCATGGGAAACACTCCTGAAAGACCTTCTTCCCTTCCTGCGCTTTAAATTCCCCATCCACATGGTGTTCCAGATTGGTGGCCTAATGCTCCTGACTCACCTGGGTCCAGAATCCATTGGGTCCTTTATCCTAGGGCTTATTCTGGCAGCATTCTTGGTGCTACTTGAGCTTCTGACCAATTGGATTGGCCAGCAGTTCCAGAAAGTGATGTACAAAATATTCCGCAGGCACATCAATAATGAGAAAATTGAGAAAGCCAAAACAGCTGTGTAAAATATAATTTGAAATGGTACAAACATTGCATTACAAACTTTTCCTCTCTTGTTTGACGAATGAGACTAATGGAGTGGATGAATTAGAGAAATGATAATAATATTTAAATGGGAAGAGAGAGAGAGAGAAAGGTGATAAACTAATCAAACTTGGATTAAAAATCTCATCATAGAATACAAAATAAGGAAAAGGCACTTCTTTCTACAATGTCTTCATTAGAAAAGGGATTATTGCCGGAGGATTGGAGCCAGCTCAAATTTTTATATTTTTAAATACACTTGGAGCAAGTGTGAGAAGCCAAAGGTCAGTCTAATGCTGAAGATAGGAAAAGCAATGGAACCTTTACTCAAATATTTAATTAAGAGATCTGGAAACTGAAAATATAATGCACAGAGGGAGGCCGTTCAGCTAATCTTGTAATGTCTCAATCAAGAGTAAACAGCCAAGTCCAGGTATCTAGCTCTTGGTCTATAGACCTGTAGACTATGGAGCATCAACTGCATGTTCAAGTAATTTAAATGCAGTGGGCAGTTTTGCTTCTCTTTCACCTTTCTGCCAATTTCTTAATTTTGATTTTTCTCCAAGTAATTTACTTCTCTAATGGAATTAGATTCTTCTCTCCTTCATCTAAGCATTTCAGAAAATTGTTTCTCAATCAAATCTTCCCTTATCATCTTGCATTCTAAACAAGATAACCCTAGAAAAGATCAAGCTTGAAATGAAAAGGCTTAATGTGAGGGTGGAGTCAGTGCAAATCGTGCACACAGGACTCAAGTTCTTTGCAAGGCTGAATGTCATAATGTACATGGTAATCACTAATAAATTGTCACTCTTCCGATGGGATGTGTCCTGGAAATAAAGCCCCATTACTCACGAGTCAACACAAATATGAAATACGACCAATTTAATCACTAGGATGGCAACTATACATTCAAGCATACGCTTTCTATTAAAAGAATGGGCAGAGAGACCAAGGTTGCCTTGTTGGTAAAAAAAATGAGTGTATGTAAAAGATCCCAACAAAAGCAGTGTTTTTCCAGTATCAGTGTAGCATTTCTTACTTCCCTCATATTTTCAAAAGCAGATAATCTGGTTACCATTTAATTTTGTTGCTGTTTGTGTGATAGAAATTGACTGTCCGATTTGCCTACTACTGTGAATTCAGTCACAAGATGTGGGCATCACTGGCTATGGTAGCATTTATTGGCATAATTGCCTAAAGAAGGTGGTGGTGAGCTGCCTTCATGAGCCACCGGATTCCTTAGAGTATATTATGCTTACAGTGAAGGGAGTTCTAGCATTTTGACCTAGTGAAAGTGATACAGTTCCAAATTAAGAGTTTGGAGCTTGAAGGTGACCTTGTAAGTGACGGTGTTCTCATGTATTTGCTGCCTTGGGCCTTCCATATGGTGGAGATCATGTTGGAAGGTGTTGCGTCAAGACACTGGGTGAAGTGTTACAGTACAATTTGTGGGTGGTTCAGGTAACTGCCATTGCATTAAAGGCGGAGGGAATTCATGTTGAAGGTGTTAGATAGGGTGCTGTGGCCTGAATGGTGCTAAGTTTCTTGTAGGCTGCAGAATCTGCACTCATCCAGGTAAGTGATGAGCGTTCCATCCCACCCCTGATTGGTGCCTTGTAGATGGAAGACTTTGCAGAATCAAGAGCTGAGTCAACTGTCTCAGAATTACCGACTACTGAACTGCTCTTAAAGCCGCAGTATTTTAGTATATGATCAATGGTAACCTACCAGAGTGTTGATACTGTGGGATTCAACATAATGCCATTGAATATCAAGGAGCAGTGGTTGGATTATCCTTTATTGAAGATGGTCATTGCCTGACGCTCATGTGGCATGAATATTAGTTTTCACTTTACAACCAAAGTTGCATGGCATGGAAACAACCTTCGATCCAACTTATCCATGCCGACTAGATGTTCTAAATTAACCTAATCCCATTTGCCAGCGTTTGGCCCCCCCTTTAAACCCATCCTATTCATATATTCATCCAGATGCCTTTTAAATGTTGTAATTTTACCAGCCTCCACCACCACCTCTGGCAGTTCATTCCTTACATGCATCACTCTGCATGAAAAATTTGCCACCTAGGTGCCTTTTTAAATCTTTTCCCTTTCACCTTTAACCTATGTCTTCTAGTTTTGGACTCCCCTGCCCTTGGCTATTCACCCTATCCATGCCCTTCATGATTTTATAAACTTGGATAAGGTTACCCTTCAGCCTCTGACACTGCATGAAAAATAGACCCAGCCAATTCAGCCTCTCCCTATAGCTCCAACCTTGCAACCTTGGCAACATCCTTGTAAATCTTTTCTGAACCCTTTCAAGTTTAACAACATTTTTCCTATAGCAGGGAGACGAAAATTGAATGCAGTATTCCAATAGTGGGCTAACCAATGTCCGGTACAGCCACAACATGACCTCCCAACTCCTATACTCAATGCACTAACCAATAAAGGCAAGCACACCAAATGCCTTCTTTACTATCGTGTCTACCTGCAACTCTAATGAACGCTGAACCTGCATTCTAAGGTCACTTAGTTTGGCAACACTCCCCAGGACCTTATCATCAATGTTTAAGTCCTGCCCTGAACTTCCCTACCAAAATACAGCACCTCATTTATCTGAATTAAACTCTATTTGCTATTCCTTGGCCCATTTGCTCATCTGATCAAGGTCCCATTGTACTCTAAGATAACCTTCCTCGCTATCCACTGTGCCACTAATTTTGGTGTCACCTGCAAGTTCAGTAACCATACCTCCTATATATTCACATCTAAGTCATTAATATAAATGGCAAAAAGCAGTGGGGCCCACCACTGATCCTTGTGGCACACCATCGGTCACAGACCTCCAGTCTGAAAAGCAACCCTCCACCACTACCCTCTGTTTCCTATCTTGGAGCCAATTTTTATTCAAATGAATAGTTCTCCCTGCCAGGAGAAGGTTACATGTGTTATAACCTTGCTACCAAAAGGAATTAATTGAGTTGCAAAATACTTTTTGAGGTCCTGGAAATGGGAAAGGCACAATTTGATAGCAAGATTGATCTTTCCTTGTGACAGTTTGCTTATGTTCAGGTTTTTTTTTCCAGCTGTTCATATTAGACAAGTTGACTGTGTTTTTGACAGGTTCACTGCTAAACCTCAATACTGTCATGTTCCAGTCTTTTTTCAATAATTTTTAAACTCCCCTTGTGTGCAAGAATCAGTTTAATTTTAAATGTTTTACTACAAGTTATGTTCCAGTTTTGATGGTTGCTATTTATTTCAAGGTAAAACTGTGGCAGAATGTTTCTTACGGCATTTCTGCTTCGGAAAGGAATTCCAGGCAAACAGTGGATAGGAAAATACAGACGCCCTAGACAAATTACCTGGCAAATGAAGCGTAATGTAATTAAAAGGCTGGAAATCGAAAGGGAGACAGAGTACTGGCTGAGCCGCCCCTGGATGACTGTAGAGCAGGAAAGGGGTCATGCAGCACAACGCAGAGCTGAACGTTGGGAGGCTTTCAAGAATGCCAAATCTGCAAACTTCCCTGAATCCAAATATATTGAAGAACATTTAAATCACTTGAATGTAACCAAAAAGTGGGGCATGTGAAAAATTTGGCAGAGGTATCTTTTTTAATTATGTTACCAAATCCACTGATGGGATTTTAAAAGTGCCTCCTGGTAATTATTGTGAACTCAACTAGCAATAAAGTTGTGTGTTATGTCTAATTATTTAATTTTGGAAATTGCCTGTTGTATTCAGAGCAGTTGGGTAATTTTATGACTTGATAATTGATGTAAAGATTTCCACTATTTCCACTGTCCCTTCTGGACCTTATACATCTATTCATGACCACCCTATTTCAGTAGGCCAGAAAACTTTTATTAAAGAATGAGATTAATTCTAAAAGTGCCACTTCTATTTTCTTCATTCATACTTTCATGCTTACACTCATTTCCTGGAAATGGCAGGAGTTCAGCTTTTGACCTGCATTTCAAGTACAGATCTTGTTGGCATTTATTCCTTAAGACTTGTTATATGAAGAACAGGGAGATTTGAAGATCTTCTTCCTGTTCCTCAATCTACCCAAGAATGCAATAGACTTTTTTATATTAAATTCCCACTTGCAGCTCATCAAACTGATACAAATGAAGAGTATCGTGGTTTGAATCTGCAGTCTGTGCTAAGATATGCTTAGTCCAAGCTGTACTCGGAGTACAACAAATGTCTTCCATGTGTCTGCTATATAGAACACTGGTAGGAGTTTCTGCTTTTGATGATTATACAGCAACCTCTGTTGCAGGTGTCAGCGTTCAGCAGAGAACAGTTTGCTGGATTTAATTGTCAAGGCACAAATGAATAATGCCAAGGTTCTTAAGGGCGGTCAGGATCCGTGGAATTGTGCCTTTACAATGATGATGTTTCTTTCAAAAGTCATTCTGAAAAGCAAGTATTAATTTTATGGAGATCACCTCAGTGTTCCCAAAGCTTAATTTTATCAATATGCATCAGTTTATTCTCTGGCTCACTGTGATCTGCATCAGGTGTACAATTCACTATTCCTATTACTGGATGTTGATCATAGTATAGAAAATTACATTCAAAAGTACTGAAATCTTAAAAAATTTACAAATAATGTGTAACAGTTATCATTTGTAAATTAAAATTTTATTTCAGAAGTTTTTTTTGCATCATCTGGTTATTTTCAATCTTGTTTCTTTGGGTCACACATATTTTAGGGCGTGCTCTTAAGTTTTTGTGGGAACCCTTCCTTTGAGTGAAGTATTAATTTCCATGCCAGGTAGATTAATATTTGTTATATATGTTGTAAATAATTATTCATGTATATCCATCTGCTTCTGAGTGGGAAAGAGATCTTCAATAGGACTTCCTTGTTCTATATATTTATCCATGTGGATCAGCAGTTTAATTCCATCGACTAGCAATTGCACCAATTCTACTTCTGAGAAACCAATTCTGTCAGCATTGGAAATGTCCCAAACTTCAGTTCCAGCAGAAGCATCCGCAGCACCTACAGTACACAGTGACACAGGAGCAATTAGTAAATACAGCTACAATTTCAATGATTGTAATAGAGTCTATAGAGTGAACAGCAAGTTGAAATTAATTCTATAAATATTGATGTCATAATTAGAAATGTTGGAACTTAATTTGCTGTTAAGATAACAATGAGGCTAATAGAACTCAATTTATGCTGAGTTTAACAGCAACTTCAAGCGAGAAGCAGATGTACATTTAAATGCAAAAGTGAGAAGTTCCCCTCCAAAATGCACAATTAATTTAATGAAAATGGCATATCAGTATCTCAAAACTGAAATATATTAAGTTGGTTTACTTAAGCAGTAGATACAAACTACTTGTCTCTGAAAATCTTGACTGTATCTTACATTTTTAAGAGTACTTATTGTTAATTACTCCTAATCAACCTCTGACACTGGCATAATAACAATGACAAGTACAGTGTTTTATTCATTCAGGTTTTAGTTGTTGGGGATTTAAGTTTTTTTTACTTTGCCATTGTGTACTTTCATCCTCCCTTTTCCATGTGCTGTTTCTGTACTGATTCAGCATTGTGTTTGTCCATTCTAATTTAAACTTCCTTTGCAGTCCTCATTGTGTTCATTTCACAATTCTTCAATTTGATTAGTTTGCTTGCTCTTTTTGCTTGGTCTCAGGAGCCTAGCTTTCCCTCAGTGCAATTATTGACCAGCACTTCCAGCAACGTGTAGCCTTTCACATCACTGTGATCAAACGTGTTGTTCTACTGCAGCAAGTAACGGCCCCATTTATCATCTAATCAGTTTTTGCTGTAAGACAATGGACTATTAGAAGATTTGGTCAAGCACTTCTTTTTTCAGTACAGGGACTTCTGGAGTTAATTTCTAAGAATTTAGTAGACCTAAAAATGCACTGTTATGGAACAAAACATAAACTTGCTAAATCCAAATAAGCTCAAATTCTTTCCTATAGTATACTATTTCTGGAATATTTATTGTAATTTATTTCAGCACTTCAAAAATATTGTGTTGTTCATAGTTGGTGCCCTGGTTTAGAGCTAAAAGATTTGCTGAGGAGCAGCACAAAAGCATTTAGAGTTGTTGCTTGATCCTGAAGTGTAAGAACAGAATTCAAAAGTGGTCATGTGGATGGAAAGAGAGTGGGAGAATTTAAAACATTCTGTCTCGTGGGAGTGGAGCAGAGCAATAACATTTGGGGTCACAGTCTAGAAAGCAATTTTAATAGTTTAATATCCCAGTTGGAATGGCCAACAGTAGGACTGGCTTTCCAGTGAATATTGGAGGACGTAGATATCTGAAGATGAGGTGAATATTAGCAGAGTGGACTGAGGGCTAGCCGGAAACTACTGACACTGTCTTACATAGTCTGAGGAAGTGCAACTATAATGAAATACAGATTTTTTTTTAAATAAATTAAGGGAAAACTACTATGATGGATGACTAAAAGCTTGACTAAAGAGTGGTCACGTTTAAAGTTCGAGGGCAGCTTAGCGAACACGTTTCAGAACTTAGGATAAGATAGAAGGACTAAAGGTGAGGTAAAGGCAGTTGGGGTGTCTTAAGATGCCAAAGTTGAAACAAAATGAAGTTTCTGGAATTAGAAATTACAAAGATAGAAATTGGCCATGAAATCATTTAAACATAAGCATGAGAATTTTACCAGAGGTGTATAGGAAATATACTTCCTGGTTGTTCTTTGTGACTTTGAGGGGCTTGTTAATGCTTTTGCAAGGAAAGAATGCTGATAGGTATTGAAATACAACAATAGAGGTCACAAGACTTAATCACATAGACGTAACTGTTTCTCAACAGTTGGTTCTAAAAGATAAAAGTATTCCAGTCAAGTTATAAGATGGGTAAAATTGTTATACTGGAGAAATAAAAAGAAACAATTTGCTTGGAGAATAAAACATATGTATCCCAGCTTTGTATATGTGCACAGATAAGCCCAATATGCAAATAGGTATGTTGAGCAAGCAAAAATGGTACACAAACAAGACATCAGCCTTAGAAATGTATAACTTTCAGGAAATGCATTTTCTTGAAACAAAATAAAGTCAGAAATTAGTGTGTTATGATGATATAGCATGAACTTGTCACGAGGTGCAGAAGTGTTAGCTATTATGTGTTTGTTTATTGTCAATTTATTCAGACTTTGGTATTGCACACTTTTTGAACTCCGTTGATTATTTACATTAGGGATATTGTATTGAAGTGTTTTGTTGTAATACAATACCAGTAAGCTTCTTTTCTAAACGTAGTCTCTGCAAGATCTCGTCGAACTTCTGATGTTTACTGATGTATTTCAGTCTAATATGGACACTTGCACACATACCAGTGCCAAGATCTGAAGGACAGGTTGACACATATCCTAAATTATCCTTCCAGATGAAAGGGTGTTTTTTCCGGTGGTATATTTCTTCAAGCTAAATCAAGAACTAGAGTTAGTTCTCCATTTTCCAAAGATGTATGGTTCAATGTTAGTCATCAACAAAAAAAAACACAGCTCTCTCTAGGATACGAAGAACTGCAGATGCTGAAGTCAGAGCTGGAGGAACACAGCAGGCCAGGCAGCATCAGGAACAGGAAAGCTGATGTTTCAGGCTGGGACCCTTCCCAACTCAAAACATCAGCTTTCCTGTTCTTCTTGATACTGCCTGGTCTGTTGTGTTCCTCCAGCTCCACACTTTGACAGGTCTCTCTAGAGAGTCTTCTCTTCAAATACTAGACTAATGCTTAAATCCAGCTGAGTAATGGCAATCAGGCTGTACATCATCACAAATGCAGGCACTCTCGTGTCATTTTTTGAGGGTATGTCTTCTAATCTTTTACCACTAATCCCTCCTTGCTGATGAGACTGGCTTCCCAGATTCTACCAACATCTCTCACATAGCTGCTACATAATAGAAACTACAGCCTGGCAAAGAGTCTCCCTTGTGTTCTACTAGGAAATACCAAATAATGTGCTACATGTGCACAATCAAAAGGAAGGGAATAAAGCAATGTAGCTTTGTATCTCCCCTCATTTGCGTTCTGAATTTTATTTCAATTTTAACTTTTTTTCATATCACATACACCAATCCACATGGAGAATACTGAAGCTTGATCCAGTAAGTATCTAGCCAATTCTTGGAAACTGAAGAAGACCACACTGACATAATTTGCCTAACCATTCCAGAGAGTAAACATATGACATTGCAGGCTTTCTGCCAGATGGAAAAGATGAAATTGGAAACATCATAGGAAATTTCTTGTATCCTAATGTTGACAAATTATGCACATTCAATTTTATTTCAGTTTTCCAGCATCTGCAGTATCTCGTGATTATTTTACATTCATTTGGTCTTTTATGAAAATGAATGTAATGAGAAAATGAAAGCAACTGCACACCTTTTTAAGACCCAAACAATAACGTGTAAAGACTTGTTTCACATTTCCACCATCCTGAATGGAAGTAATGCGAAGATGGTCCTCTTTATTGACCCAGACAATAAAATTCTTCATATCATTGTGCCTGTGGAAAGTAAATTTACAATTATGTTTTTGATGCCAAGTTTCTTTGAAATTCAATATCCCCTTCAGGCCCTAATAGACCTGCTTCTCTCTTTTTTACTTGGGCTCCATCATCAATCTCTGATGTAGGTCGCACTGCAGTACTGCTGCAGTGCCTTAATCAGCCAGCAGTTCTCAACACAGCAGCAGGAAGTCTGCAAAATGGTGGAATTTCTGCCACAAAACCAGGAATCCCAACAGTGAGCAGTTATGTGCCAGATTTAGACTGGCCACAGTGGGGTTCAACCAGTTTTCCAGCCATTTCCCAACATCCATACCAGATGTGGTCATTAAATTCTGTCCATTAGCTCTTTCTCTACACTTGACTACCTAACTGAGTATTTTAAACATTTTGTTTTCATTTAATATACAATTATTGTTTTGACAGAACTCAGTTTTGGTAAAGTCATAGAAGTTTCCGTATATTTTGTTAAGTAGCATAAAGCAATAATGTTGAATTTTGAAAATCAAGTAGATAAACAAAAATAATCAAATTATGTTGAAGATTTAACAGTTTTACAAAAGCACACAAATTTATGCACTTTTTCAGGACAATCCAATCTGTACAAAATGTCTTATTTCATTTTTCTAAATAAACATAAGTTTATTATTCTCTCCTCCTATGGCCAAGGTGATAGCCAAACAAACTTCTCACAGTTTCTCCAATATCACCTGAATGACTGGATGAAACAAATCTTAGGCCAGATCTCTACTGATTCCTTTCTTTCCTCTTGCTATACACTTCTTTCCAGATGACAAGTATTTTGTAAACAACTATTTTGCTCACAAATGCTCACCCCTCTCTTGATGCTACTTCACATTTGCAGTAGGAGAAACAAGGTGACGTAAGTCTACTTGTAATTGGCATATGATTCCAGTGCCTCAAAACAATCAAGATTACAATGTCAATAATATGGAAAAGCCAAGTCCGGGATTCATCATTCATGGTTGCAATATGCAGTTCCATTGCCTTTGATAAACATTTTATATTAAAGGGAAAAGCTTACCAGACTCCCCGTGAATCTGGCCAATCTCTAGCCATACCAGATGAAAGCATTAATGGAGAAATAAGGTTCTCAGAAAGGATTCCAGCAGCAGACAGTCTCTGATGTTCTTCCTCACTTAAGTTCTTCAGCGACTGATATGTTCCCTTAAATTCACCATCTAATGCATTGAGGGCTGTAGTTTATAGTTTTTGTTAGGAGAAAGTAAATGAAAACACATAGTTAATTCTTGCATAGATCATATTGGAACAACAGCTCATGATTTGATGAGCCTTTTGCTTCATAAAATCATTTTCAAAAAAGAGGTCTTAATTACTTGCATTCTGGCACAAAAGTTAAGGTTACCACTAGGTGCAGTACTGATGGAGTATTGTGCATGTGGAAATGCTACCTTTCAGATGAGATTGTAAACAGGCCCTGTTTATACTCTCAAGTGGGCACTTCTCCTATTCTGGCCGATATTTATCCCTCAGTGTTACAGGAAAACAGATTATCTGTTCATTATTACATTGCTGTTTGTGGGAGTGTGCTGTGCGCAAATAGTTTTTGTAGTTCTAACATTACAACACTACACTCCAAAAGCACTTTATTGGTCATAACACATTTATACAGTCATAGTGCATCAAAACAGGCCTTTCAGTTCAACTAGTTCACACTGACCATGTTTCCAAACTAAACTAGTACTACCTGCCCTCATTTGGCCCATACTTGTGAAAGACACGATATAAATGTGAATCTTTCTTTAATTTTCTTTTAAACTTTACAATCGGTGCAATTGAAAATGTCTAATCACTTTTAGGGAAATTATCATATTCCATAGCTATAAGATATTCACACGTTGATTAAATATGTTAGCATAATTTAGGATACCCTTGTATATTCATCTCAGCAATATAATACAAAATTCTCCATAGTTCATTCTCCTCAATCACACACCAAAAGGTGTAAACCAACTGCCTAGCCGTTGAAAAATCAAAGAGTCCATTATAGCTCTAAAGCATGCAGTCCATGCTCTGCTGATGTTAACTTAGCAGCTATAGCAAATATCAGTCTTTGTTATAGGAATGCTTGATACTGCTATTCAGTGTATGCTCTATGCACCACAGGGAAACTGGCCAGTTTCCAGGTTGTTCCTTTCTTAAACTCATTTTTAGAGGTCTCCTTAGGAAAATCACAAAGAGACGAGAAGAAATGGTCAAAAATATCAGCAATGACGTGGAAATGAATGCTATTCAGTTATGACAATTTTTTTGTCAGATGTTAAAAGTAAATATGAAAACAGGAAAAGAATAATAAAAGATGCAATTTTAAATAGCATTTAGTAATTAGTATTTTGGCGAAGAAATCTGCTAAAATAAGAAATCCTTAACTTACAGCACCTTAGTTATTTGTCAGTGGTGCCAATCTCTTGACTAAAATCAGAAGTTATGACATTAAGGAAGGCTGCACTGTAAAATATCACAGCAGACAATAACAGTTGATTTACAGCAGCTGTTGAGATAATTGATGGCGAATAATAGTAGACATCCATTTCACAATTAGGAATAAAAGATAGCAAGTTTATTGATGCACTTGAACAATTGTCATATTCTTCAATGGAAATTGCCATATGCTCAGTTCTCTCATACAGGCATCCATCCATTACTATCTACTGTTTTATATTGATCTATTTGGTCTGCTTTGGCATTCTGTCATAAAAGATGGGCTGTTCAGATAGATATTTTGGACAGTTTGAGCAGAAAGCATATGTGATGTGAGTTTGTAATGGAGTGAGGTAGGAACAGAAAGTAACAAATTTATCTTTTTAGAAACATTGTTTAGAGTGGCATATTTGAGGGCATAGTGGTGAATCTGCATAAAACATTGGTAAGACCACAGGTACAGTAGAGTATCCCATTTTGGGTTATTTTTTATAGGAAGCATATTGGGATAATAGAGATGGTGCAGCACAGAGTAGTCAAAATGTTGCTAGGAAGACTTTCAAAATTGGCAATATTATTTTGAGAACAGGGCAAAATAGGTATTTAAAGTTACGAGTACAGTTTAAATTAATTGTAGGGTTTATAATGGAGAAGAATAAAGATATATATTTAAATGTGAGTGATATAGGACAAAGCAAGGAAATGTATTTTCACACAAAAGCTTATGAGGCTGTGGAAGTTGGAATTACTGACTGAAGCAGTAATCATTTACAAATCTGCTAGATTGAAGAAAAGAATGATAAGTGAATATGCAGACGAAGTGGACAATATGGGATTGAGATGACTGCTTTGAAAAAGAATGAACACCAGTCTAGTCGGGTCAGGCAAATGGACTGATTCTATATTGTAATTTCAACAAGTATATTGATTCTGCTTATGGGCAGAAGGTAAGGAGGGGAAGGCCTGAAATCAATTAAAGAGAAAGGAGCATGGCCAATTAGGTTGAATCCTTCTCTGATTTAGGATGTAAGGTTGTTGATTAAAACTCAGTTTCTGGAGACATTTTCCGAGGACTGATTGAAACCACATTAATCACAAAACATTGAAGCATCCACTACCTGGTTACAAGTGAGCGTTGGAGACAAGTAATCATAGGGGGAGGTCAATTATTGGAACAGAAAGGTATGGCTTCGGATGTGACCTTCAGTTCAAAACAATATGTACAGCTCCTTGAATGGTATCAGGAAATGGAGTCTGATTGGATGGGCAGTCAGTGTGAGCAATGGGGAGAAAGCAGAATAGAAAGAAAGCTAAAAATTAAAACTATTGGGCAAGCAATCTTAAGACCATGACTTATTTCTTCCTCTTAAGTGGATAAGCAGAGGTGAACTAAGAAAAAAAGAATAAACTGATGAATATAAAACACCTTATATCACCATGAGCCAATCAGTTGGTCTATGGTCACAGTTGATATATACACAACTTGGTAATCAAACTGCCTGCAAGAAGTTTCCACATAGGTTTCCACATTGGTGGAGGAAGAACATTGTATGGGATAAAGAGAGAATTTTCTTCTTTTTGTATTAAATTGAATCATAGAATGTTTTACCTCCAATTGGACTGACGTTATTTGGCCATAGGAATCTTTGTAACAAATGAGAAAGTTAACACGATAGCTAAATGTTATGAATAGGATCTTCATTCGTATTTAATAGAGCTTGTAAAGATGTAGATGCATACAAGACAAGAATGGGATTGCAATGAATCATCTCAAATTAATCTTATATCACATGAATTCTAACAAAGTATTTGCATTTAAGTGAATTTTACTCACTCCAAATTCAATAAAAAATACTGACTAGCTAAATCATGTCATGTCAGATGAAGCTGACAAATTGTGGGGATCTGAGTTAGGTTCAATGGTGGGGTAGGTAGTAATTTATAAACAATGAATATTCCAACACAACACAATGCTAGCCCACTTACAGATTTTCTATAAAACAACAGCTGATGAGTTTAGAGAGGGTGTAAATGTAAGACAAGAGGTTTTATCTGAAGATCATTTTGTTCTATTTTCAGAAGTAGCCCTTTATTGCAATGTAAAAATGCTGGCAATTTTCACTTTAAATGAGCAATTATCGAATTCTGTGTACGGTAGTCTGTTAGTTTTAAGCTTGCATGGTTACTTGAGATCATAGACAGACAAATGGATGAAGAAGTGGGAGTGAATGCTTCATCAGCATCTTAAATATTCTTTGAATGGGAAACTGATAAAAATAGCATAAAGCTGTTAGTTATTTTCAGATGCTACTGTTGATGGATCATCAAAAGCTGCATGTACTGTTTGATGACATTTAAAACGGCTGTAGTGTTTTATCAATAGATACCACTAGATGGTGGTAACATTCAATTCACCCAATGATTTAGAAAATGCTAATGAAGGAGAGGAACAACAACAGATTATACAGTAGATGTTAAAATTGTGATCACAGTTAATGGGAACTGCAGATGCTGGAGAATCTGAGATAACAAAGTGTGAAGCTGGATGAACACAGCATGCCAAGCAGCATCTTAGGAGCACAAAAGCTGACGTTTCATCAGCTCTCTCTGATGAATGGTCTAAGCCCGAAACGTCAGCTTTTGTGCTCCTATGCTGCTGCTTGGCCTGCTGTGTTCATCCAGCTTCACACTTTGTTATACTGTAGATGTTGGTGCCTGAGTCAACATTTGATCCATTGAAAATTCCCTCTAAAAACTGTGGTTGACTTATGCACTGAATGAGTAAGTGAGAGTGACTGGTTGCTATTTTGAAATTTGCATGGCATCCAATGCAAAAAGTCAATGTGTTTTCAACTTCCATGCACGAAGAGCGCATATTACTTGCTTGATCCCTTTTAGCCAGTCATAAGATATCAGTAAATAAAACATATCTCTGCTGGGAGGAAAATTGAGGCTGACTGCTAACGTGAGTAATGTCATGGCTGAAAAAGTGGTTTGACATTAATGTCAAATTTTGCAAAAAAACTTTTGTGAGCCAGGTAAATGGGGTCACCCTATACACTGTGATTTATGGCATTTATACAACACACCATAGGAACTTCAAGAAATAAAACTGGACATGACATGAGGAAATATGCATTCGGGTGATCAAAGGACAAGGAAAGTGAGTAGAGATCAGAGGTTTACAGAGGGAATTCCAGAGCCCAGGACAGAGTCACTCATGGTGGAATGTTTAAACTCTGATACTGAAGATGTCAGTGGAGATATCAGCCCTATTATAGGAAGGATATTATTAAGCTGGAGAGGGTTCAAAAGAGATTTACCAAGATGTTGCTGGGAATGGAGAGTTTGAGTTATAAGAAGAGGCTGGATAGCTGGGACTTCTTTCACTGAGCATAGGAGGTTGAGGGGTGACCTTATAGAGGTTTATAAAATTGTGAGATGTATAGATAAGGTGAATGGCAGGTGCCTTTCCCCTAAGGTGGGGGATTTCAAAACTAGAGAGTATATTTTTAAGGTGAGAGGAGAAAGATTTAAAAAAGACATGAGGGGCAATTTTTCTTTTACACAGACAGTGGTTCGTGTGTGAAATGAACTTCTTGAGGAAGTTGTGGATGCAGGTAGAGTTACAATGTTTAAAAGACATTTAGGTAAGTACACAAATAAGAAATGTTTGGAGGGATATAAGCCAAGTGCAGGCAAGTGGGACTAGCTTAGTTTGGGATTATGGTCAGCATGGACTGGTTGGACCGAAGGGTCTGTTTCTATGCTGTATGTCTCTATGACTCTATACCCTTTAGAGGGCTGTGGGGATGATGGAGATATTGGTGTTATGGAGGTGAAAAATCAGAGCAAGATTTAAAAATGAGCAAGAGAATTTTAAATAATAAAATGTGAGGCTGGATGAACACAGCAGGCCAAACAGCATCTCAGGAGCACAAAAGCTGACGTTTCGGGCCTAGACTCTTCATCAGAGAGGGGGATGGGGTGAGGGTTCTGGAACAAATAGGGAGAGAGGGGGAGGCGGACCGAAGATGGAGAGAAAAGAAGATAGGTGGGGAGGTAGGGAGGGGATAGGTCAGTCCAGGGAAGACGGACAGGTCAAGGAGGTGGGATGAGGTTAGTACGTAGATGGGGGTGCGGCTTGGGGTGGGAGGAAGGGATGGGTGAGAGGAAGAACAGGTTGGGGAGGCAGAGACAGGTTGGACTGGTTTTGGGATGCAGTGGGTGGAGGGGACAAGCTGGGCTGGCTTAGGGATGCGGTGGGGGAAGGGATGATTTTGAAACTGGTGAAGTCCACATTGATACCATTAGGCTGCAGGACTGACCTATCCCCTCCCTACCTCCCCACCTATACTCTCTCCACCTATCTTCTTTTCTCTCCATCTTCGGTCCGCCTCCCCTCTCTCCCTATTTATTCCAGAACCCTCACCCCATCCCCCTCTCTGATGAAGGGTCTAGGCCCGAAACGTCAGCTTTTGTGCTCCTGAGATGCTGCTTGGCCTGCTGTGTTCATCCAGCCTCACATTTTATTATGTTGGATTCTCCAGCATCTGCAGTTCCCACTATCTCCAAGAGAATTTTAAAATTCTGCTTTACCAGGAGTCAATGTAAGCCTCTTGGTGATAGGAGAATGGAGCTCTATTGAGTTAAGACACAAGCACTAGAGGTTTGGATGATCTTGAGTTTATGGAAGGTGAAATTTGGCTGACCAACAGGAATGTGTTGGAATAATCCACACTAGAGAGTTTTTTAAAAAGGCTCAATGAGGGTTTCAGCAACAGATGATCTGAGACAAATGTCAGGGAATGTTATGGAGGTGGAGGTGGACGGGGAGTAGTCCCGGGCACAGGACAACAGAGGGAAGTTTCAAAGGAGGATGGTGCGGTCACCCTCATCAAAGACTGCATACAAAGGCAAATGAAAAAGGATTTGTCACAGTAACACGAGAAGCCATTTGTAACATTGATATCATGTAACCTATGTAAACTAGGGAACAGCATCTAAGAGTAAGGGGTAAACCATGCAGGACTGAGATGAGGAAGAACTTCTTCACTGAGTGAGTTGTGAACCTTTGAATTCCCTCCCACAGGAAGCTGTTGGGGCCTGTTTGTTCGATATATTTAAGAGGGAGCTTGACATGGCCTTTGTAGCTAAAGGGATCAATGGATATGGAGAGAAAGCGGGAATGTGATGCTGAAGTTGCATGGTCAGCTATGATCATATTGAATGGTGGTGTAGGCTCAAAGTGCTGGGTGTCCCCACTCCCGTACCTATTTTCTATGTTTCTATAATGGCAGGAACGAAAACCTGATTGGAGGGATTCAAACATGGATAATGCTGGAGCTTGATGTTAACTTGTCTGTTATTTCCAGTTTCTTCAGTGTTGAATAAACAAATCACCTCCTATTGCAAGTTTTTCCAGTGCACGTCTCTCTCCACGACTGCAGTGAGGTGGGAAACAAAAATCATCCACATTACGTCCTGTGCTCACTTGACAGGTCAACACATAGAGTTCATCTAAATTAGTTCCACCCTGCAGGGAGAAGGGTAACAAATAATTACAGGCCTTTTATTAACTAGCCATTCAATTGTTATTAATTAATGGATACTAGCAGCATAAATATAAGGATTTTAATCTGTAGACTCAATTCAAGGTTTGCGGAACTCCTGTCAGTGTGCATTACCAGTCCTATTGCATGGTTAGTTAATGTAATGTAGACTGTATGATTTTATTATAATTTATTATATGTTTGGGTTTTTGATTAGTAACATGTTGGCCTTCTGTGTGTCCAAAGGTCATAACTAACAACTTTTTCTGTAGCTGTTGTGTTTTATTTCAAAAGAATTTTTGAGGCCTATATAATTTACAAGCTTTAATTTTTTTAATACACATTGGTGGGATTTTACAACTGAACAAGATACACCAGCTCCAGTTCAGAATATCATGAAAGGCTTTTTAAACTTAGAGAGGGATGCTTTTCTAGTTTCACTTTGACTTCCTGTGAAGTCTGTCGATGAAGCTGCTTTTATAGACCAGTGCTTGTGAGAATTGAAAGATATAGTTAAACTAGATTGCAAATGGGAAAAGATATGGAGCATGGATCAGTACCTGGTGCTATGATGTTGTGGCCATAACAGAGACATGGGTTTCTCATGGGCAGGAATGGTTGCTGGATCTTCCAGGGTTTAGAACATTTAAAAAGAATAGGGAGGGGGGAAAAAGAGGAGGGGGTGTAGCACTACTAATCAGAGAGGGTATCACAGCTACAGAAGCTTCCATTGTCGAGGAAGATCTGCCTACCGAGTCAGTATGGGTGGAAATTAGGAACAGCAAGGGAGTAGTCACCTCGTTAGGGGTTTACTACAGGCCCCCCAATAGCAGCAGGGAGATTGAAGAAAGCATAGGTCGACAGATTTTGGAAAAGTGTGCACGCAGTAGGGTTGTTGTAATGGGTGACTTTAACTTGCCTAATATTGATTGGAACTTCCTTCGAGCAGAAGATTTGAATGGAGCTGTTTTTGTAAGATGTGTTCAGGAGGGTTTCCTAACGCAGTATGTTGACAGGCCGACGAGGGGAGAGGCCATTCTAGACTTGGTGCTCGGAAACGAGCCGGGGCAGGTATCAGATCTTGTGGTGGGAGAGCATTTTGGTAATAGTGACCATAACTGCCTCACATTCTACATAGCTATGGAGAAGGAGAGGATTAGGCAAAATGGGAGGATATTTAATTGGGGAAGAGGAAACTATGACGCGATTAGACATGAGTTAGGAAGCATGGACTGGGAGCAATTGTTCCATGGTAAGGGAACTATAGACATGTGGAGACTGTTTAAGGAACAGTTGTTGGGAGTGATGAGTAAATATGTCCCTCTGAGACAGGCAAGAAGGGGTAAGATAAAGGAACCTTGGATGACGAGAGCGGTGGAGCTTCTTGTGAAAAGGAAGAAGGTAGCTTACATAAGGTGGAGGAAGCTAGGGTCGAGTTCAGCTAGAGAGGATTACACGCAGGCAAGGAAGGAGCTCAAAAATGGTCTGAGGAGAGCCAGGAGGGGGCACGAGAAAGGCTTGGCAGAAGGAATCCGGGAAAACACAAAGGCATTTTACACTTACGTGAGGAATAAGAGAATGATCAAAGAAAGAGTAGGGCCGATCAGGGATAGTATAGGGAACTTGTGTGTAGAGCCTGAGGAGGTAGGGGAAGCCCTAAATGAGTTTTTTGCTTCTGTCTTTACGAAAGAAACGAACTTTGTAGTGAATGAAACCTTTGAAGAGCAGGTGTGCATGCTGGAATGGATAGAGATAGAGGAAGCTGATGTGCTGAAAATTTTGTCAAACATTAAGATTGACAAGTCGCCAAGCCCGGACCAGATTTGTCCTCGGCTGCTTTGGGAAGCGAGAGATGCAATTGCTTCGCCACTTGCGAAGATCTTTGCATCCTCGCTCTCCACTGGAGTCGTACCTGAGGACTAGAGAGAGGCAAATGTAATTCCTCTCTTCAAGAAAGGAAATAGGGAAATCCCCGGCAATTACAGACCAGTAAGTCTCACGTCTGTCGTCTCCAAGGTGTTAGAAAGGATTCTGAGGGATAAGATTTATGACCATCTGGAAGAGCATGGCTTGATCAAATACAGTCAACACGGCTTTGTGAGGGGTAGGTCATGCCTTACAAACCTTATCGAGTTTTTTGAGGATGTGACTAGAAAAGTTGATGAGGGTCGAGCTGTGGATGTGGTGTATATGGACTTCAGTAAGGCATTTGATAAGGTTCCCCATGGTAGGCTCATTCAGAAGGTCAGGAGGAATGGGATACAGGGGAACTTAGCTGCTTGGATACAGAATTGGCTGGCCAACAGAAGACAGCGAGTGGTAGTAGAAGGAAAATATTCTGCCTGGAAGTCAGTGGTGAGTGGGGTTCCACAGGGCTCTGTCCTTGGGCCTCTACTGTTTGTAATTTTTATTAATGACTTGGATGAGGGGATTGAAGGATGGGTCAGCAAGTTTGCAGACGACACAAAGGTCGGAGGTGTCGTTGACAGTGTAGAGGGCTGTTGTAGGCTGCAGCGGGACATTGACAGGATGCAGAGATGGGCTGAGAGGTGGCAGATGGAGTTCAACCTGGATAAATGCGAGGTGATGCATTTTGGAAGGTCGAATTTGAAAGCTGAGTACAGGATTAAGGATAGGATTCTTGGCAGCGTGGAGGAACAGAGGGATCTTGGTGTGCAGATACATAGATCCCTTAAAATGGCCACCCAAGTGGACAGGGTTGTTAAGAAAGCATATGGTGTTTTGGCTTTCATTAACAGGGGGATTGAGTTTAAGAGTCGTGAGATCTTGTTGCAGCTCTATAAAACTTTGGTTAGACCGCACTTGGAATACTGCGTTCAGTTCTGGGCGCCCTATTATAGGAAAGATGTGGATGCTTTGGAGAGGGTTCAGAGGAGGTTTACCAGGATGCTGCCTGGACTGGAGGGCTTATCTTATGAAGAGAGGTTGACTGAGCTCGGTCTCTTTTCAGTGGAGAAAAGGAGGAGGAGAGGGGACCTAATTGAGGTATACAAGATAATGAGAGGCATAGATAGAGTTGATAGCCAGAGACTATTTCCCAGGGCAGAAATGGCTAGCACGAGGAGTCATAGTTTTAAGCCGGTTGGTGGAAAGTATAGAGGGGATGTCAGAGGCAGGTTCTTTACGCAGAGAGTTGTGAGAGCATGGAATGCGTTGCCAGCAGCAGTTGTGGAAGCAAGGTCATTGGGGTCATTTAAGAGACTGCTGGACATGTATATGGTCACAGAAATTTGAGGGTGCATACATGAGGATCAATGGTCGGCACAACATTGTGGGCTGAAGGGCCTGTTCTGTGCTGTACTGTTCTATGTTCTATGTTCTATAGTGATACTCCCAGACCTAAAGAATTGGGATAAAATGCTGAAGAGGTTACTCAAAGCTGGTATAAGCTATGTTTTGGGGTTCTATACATGGAGTGTTTTTGGGTACTCTACCAGGAGTGTGTTTTGGATGCTTTACAAAAGCAGTTGTTTGTCTTTTCAATTTATGAATGTATGTTTTGGGAATCGTTAGATTGTACTTTTGCTGTCTATTTAAAAATATTCAAATAGAGACAGTTTGTTTATTCTATTTTATGTTTATGTCTTTTAATAAACTTCTGTTTTTTTTAAAATCTGCAGCATCGTGTGCTAATGTTTCAGCAAGAGATCACTTCATTAAAATCAAAAGAAAACAAAACATCATCTATTATGCCAGGTTTCAGTCTGGAATCTGACTTGTCTAGTAATAACATCAGCTGTGATTATAACAGTACAAATTTTACTTTGACTAGATACTATTTGGGCTTGCTTTAATGCAAGGCAGATGATAGCCATTTAGAGAAGCAATTGGATACCTCCAGAAGGAATTTGGGCACTCCTTTACCTATGATTGCAACATGAGAAGCAACGTTAGAAACTGGACTTTCTGTGAAATAAAAAATTGATTTTCTAACCTTTTAAATGGGAGCAGAAGCTTTTGACATTATGAAATAGAGAACAGCTTATAGTGTTGGAAGTAAATCAGCTCTGGTGGGTCTGACTGACCCTAGACATATATGCCACAATACCGTGAGTAAAATGGAACTTCTGTACTGCCATTTGAAATCAATATTAAAAGACTAAAAATAATATTACCTGTGCTTCTAAGCCAAATGGTAAAATATTCTCTAAATAGAATAGACAGGTGCTAAAGTTTGAAAACAGACTAATGTAGAGAAAGGATTAGGTAAGAAATAACGTATTATTAACTTGAAAAAGGAGAATTAGAATGGTTAACGAATAGTTTTTGAAAATGTCACTAGAAACTTAAATTGAATTTTTTTTACTGGAACAAAGATGAAGTCTGAAGTCTGCTACCGTAAATCTAAACATGTAATGTGTCTCAGGCCACTTCACAACTGGGACTCAGAAATAGGAGGTGAACAAAGGGTGTTGACAGAGCCGCTGGTACTTTTAAGGAAGTTTTTGAAGATAATAAGAGACAATGAATGGTTTAGGAAAGAAATTTTGAACTGTTGGAGCATGATGGGTTTTCCATCAATAGTGGAATGGGTGGAAGAGGGAAACATACAGTTGATCAGAGCTGCAAGAACAGAGGTGGGAGGATAAAGTGTGCCTAGAGGAAGAATGCAAAGTTATACAGAGATTTGAAAATGAAAACTTTCCACCAATGTACAGTGGGGTGGTGAAGCAGCCTGTCTTTTCCTGGTTTATTTCATGATTTTGTAAGGCTTGACATCAGAATTTTTATTTCAACACAGCCTCAAAATATGTGAGTAGACTTCTGGTAAAGTCAAAACTGTGTGGAGCTGAAGGTACGCAGCAGACCAGGCAGCATGGGAGGAGCAGGAGTGTCAACATTTCAGACCTACACTCTTCATCAGGACTTATCTTTTTCATTAAAAAAAACTGTGTGATTTTTAATGGATTAAAACCCGTAGGGAAAACAAAAGCGTAAGATGTTCAAGTACATCAGGGAGACAATGGTCTTACTACCACTCAAGACTGGCAATGTCTGTTGGGAGTGGAAGGCATATCGTGGTACAGTGGGGTTGGCTGTGCCAGGGACCACATGATCTGTTGACAATATTGGTGAAAGTTGAAGCATATAGACATGTGTTGATAGGAATTGGTGAGCTTTGCTTTATTGCTTTTGTGAGTGGCTGCACCCATGACTGAAAGGTAAACTGGAAACATTAAGAAGGAACTTTGTGTAACTGTCTCTGGAACAGGCTAAAATGGTCTTATCTTGTTCTACATATTATTCCTTCCAAGTGTAACATGTCGAAATTACAAAATGAACTTTATAAAGCTACCTTTAGGTTTTCTGGATTCAAGTTGCTCCTGTGCATTCTGTTTGGCTGATAATCATGATGATACAGTTCAATAAGAGGATCAAAGAACTCCATGAATACAGTGTATGATTCTGCGTCTCCAGCCACACAACCCACAATTCTAATGGAAGAATGTTCTATATGGGCAAGCAAACAAATAAAGTGGTGCCAATTAAATCTGTGGTTCCATAACAATGCTGTAAATGAGTAACATTGGTCTAAATTTTCTGATTTTCAATTTAAAAGCTCTATCAAGCGAGATTTGTAGTGCCTGGTTCATTAGCTTCGTTGCTCAGAGCAAATCTTTTCATGCAATCTTCTGCTCTTCATCTTATTAGCTGGTCACTGGGCTAACTAACAGCCTTCCTGTCAAATCACATGGCAAAAGAGGCTTAAGTGTTCCCCTGCCAGCACCTTCCAGAGTACACACTAAGGCACCATATTTAAAGCCCTTTTGATTCTTCGCATTCTGCAACTCAGGAACTGAGCCACATCCTGTGGCCCTGCACCATTATCTCTGAGGAAGTGGCCCACAAAAGTGTGTTAGCTTCCCACTTTGGGAAAGGGAGCTGGAAGTGCTGGTGGGCTGGTTGGTGGAGAGGAGGACCATCCTTTACACTGTAGAACACCAAAGGAAGCCACACCACCAGAGACCGTCAGCCTGGACACAGGAAATGGCCCAGGTCAGCACAGTGTCCCAAGTTAAATGGCAAGCATAGCAGTGCGGGAAGAAAACAGATGATCTTCTGTACTCTGGAATATTAAGTGCCACCCTCCTCTCTCTGCTACCTCACACTCACACAGCCTTCAGTCACCAACTCAGAAACTGCACATACATCTCACAAAGGGCTCCTTTTTTCTCACTGCAGGACAGATTGGCTTAGAACTGGGCCAAGTCTGGCCTGGGGGTACTGGTGGATATCAGTTTCCTCAATCCTTTCAATTCAGTCGGAGAGCACGAGACTGCCATGGACAATTCCTTGGACAAGCAGCCGTGAGATTCATGGTGCTGAGCTAGCACCATCACACTAACCCATTCTGAATCTGGACAAACTTTTATCCTTCCTGCACGACTAATTCTCTCCCTTATGCAGGCACCAGTGGCACCCAGTAAACTTCCACCCCGACAAATCCAGCACAGGCAGCCCTCAGCCCCTCTTCCATCTCTGAGGAGGAAACCACTGAACCATCACAGGATGCACTGGCAAGGCTTTCACTCGTATCTGCAGGACTCAGAAACATTTGGCTTGGTGGGCTCTCACATAGATTTGACTCAGCAGCATGTCACTGATGTGTCTCTGCAGCTGGTCAAGGAAGGAAATCCCAGGTTTCTGCCACTTGCAGGACTCCTGGAGACCAGGCACCTGCTCAGCTCCACACAGAAGAGGATCCCATGATGTCAGCTATTAATCGCTGTCAAATGCTCAAACAGGCATAGGAACAACAAGTGGGTTTGTCTGACACAGTTAGTGAACTGGATTAAAGAATGGAAGAGTCCATAACATTATCAGTGCCATGGTAGCTCTGGCTCGCATGAGCCAAACTGTCTCCGTGGAGACTTTGGCCATTACCTGGAATGATAGTTCCAGTACACAGTTTCTATCAGATGTGTGCACAGTCTGCAGAGCCATAAGTGCTGTAAGGTAAGGTAGGATGAGGGACCGCAACCTCATTCCAGGTGCCCCTTTCTCTCAGGGGGAAAAGGTGCACTAGCAGGCTACCCAGAAGCTTCTTGTCAGGACTTGCAGAGGAGCCCAGAGCCCCATTACACACCCTAATCCCCTTACCACCACCAACTCCATTGACTGTGATGCCAAAGCTTGCAAAGGTTCAAGCTGAGAAGAATGAACCTGCATCTAGACAGGGCTCCCTCAGCAGAATTGGGCCCAAGCACTCGCCAGGGATGATCTGCCAATATGGTCAACGATTGAGTAGGATCCCTCCCACCCTGCCTGTGAAATCCAGGACTGAACTTAGACACAGTGGGATGGAGAGGATAAAATAATATTCTGAGGGCACATTGGTGACACATAATTGTATATAATCTTGCACTTTTGTAAAAATATCCTCATATCCTTACTTGCATTCTTAAACTTTAGTATCATTTTCTCTGTCAGGCTGAATGAAGTCATGCGCATGTGAGAGATGAGCAGTATTATAGATATTCTAAGGCTTCATGAAGTTGTAATGACGAAGTATTGCTCATTCTCTCACAAGCAACTAACTCTTTCACCACAAGTAGCCTCAAGCCTTCACTGATCAAGGCTACACAGCTGCCATGTTGATGACTGAAACTGAGGTCTTGCACTTTAATGTGGACAGGTAAAGGTGAAGTTGCCTTAGCTGTATCAGACTATAGGACTGTTCTCTCAATACAGAGAGACAACTGGTGGTGGTTTAACCTAGGACACACTACACCTCAGGAGTGGGGAGAAGTTGGGAAGAAGAATCCTTCATGGTAACCTCAGACCCCAGTGTAGGAAAATTTAACTCTGCTGTTATCTGCATTGCAAACCAGCTGTCCAGCTAACTGAGCTCACCAAACGCCATAGCACTGAGCTGAAACCCAATGTATAGAGATTGTGCTGGGGCCATACATGTCTCACACTTAAACCCACCTTGTCAGTGACAGTGTGAATTAATGATAATTCCACACAGCTCTGGAGTGAAAGGTTCTTTTTGTCTATCAGCTTTTCAAGGGAGCACATTGCCTGCTAATGCTGGGACATTTACAAGGGAAGTTCACATGTCCACTCTCCATCATTGCTCAGTGGTGTATTGAGAAAACCTGTACAAATTTGCAGAGGGCAATGTTTTAATGCTGTCAACAAGATACTGAAGCATTTCAGGTAATGTTTCAATCTACAGGCACTCTGAAATATTGAAGGATTGCTGATGATTTAACATGCAAAAAGGATGTGCCTCACAACCTGCTGGCTATCATGACAGGCTTCACTACACAACATTCAGAAATAACAATCCAACGGCAGGGTGAACAGCTATCTAATCATTTGGGCTATGTGATATCAGTTCATCCACTCACTGCTGCTTTTTCCCTAACAGTCATTAGGACATGTAACTTATATAATTTAACTGTATAATCATATGTATAAGGAGACATTTATTCAGGAGCAGAAAAAGTCAAGGACTGCAAAAATAACAAAATCTACAAGTCCACAAAGCAGGGGCTGCTTATCTTATTACCTGAATCTTATCTGAAGAATATTATCTGAATCTTAAGCAATTCAGACCTAAACATCATCATAAGTCACTTGTGACTTTAATTCATAGACTGGAATTACAGGGTACATTGCACTTGAAATTATTATACACTAGAGCTTAGACGTTCACAGCTCTAAATACAACAATTTGAAACTATCAATCGTTCTCAGATGAACAGAACATCCACTATGCTGACAACATTAGCACTTGAAACTCAGCCAAACATTGATAATGTCCACTGATGTACAAACAACAGGTTGCTCTCCAGGAAGGACAAGAACAGATAACCTAACAGATAATTTCAAATCAGATCACTTGTCAATCAATCTTGGGGAGTAGATGGATAGATTCTTTTCAGGTGTGGAAAACAGATATTTTAGTTTAAATCCACTGTAGTAATTTTAATCACAGTGCAAAAATGACAGCAAAAGGTAACAGGAGATTTTAATTCATTTTTCATTGTATTATTGTGCTTTATCCATTGAAAAAGCACACAAACAAATACACAAGGCTGGCCAATGAAAGGGTCAACTTAACTTTAAAGGATTGACACCGATGATGAATCACTGCATTAAATCCACATTTGCATTATATGACAGCACCTATCAGTGACATTTAAAGCTGTGAAAGCACTTTACACTCATCTTTCAGGACAGAGGGCAAATATAAACTTAGGAAACAAGGTGGGGGGGAGGTCAACCCAAAATGCGGAAATCAACACAAACTAGGGAAGGGAAGGAGATTGTAGGTGGCCTGTGGCATTGTTCTATAATTCATTTTATGATGAAAGCTGAGCACCCTTAATGCTTCCTGCGGATGGGCTTTAGCTCCCTGAAATTGTGCATTTGTGCTGAGGAATGGGAGTCAGTGAATTCAACTTAATTCCTGTTTTATTTATCATTTCTATAATTTGCTATTCATTGTTTCAAGTTGTAAAATTTATGAAAATATTGCTTAGAATTCACTTTTCTCAATTAATTTGATTGAATCAATAATTTTATGTTTGTGTTTCTCAAGGCCAATAAAAGTAAAAACATCACAAAACACATTTTTATTTAAACATTACACATCTTTAAATTTTTCTGTTCTTTTATTTTCTTTCTTTACAACTTTTATCATTCATCCTCCTGTAAAACAGAGGTCAGATCAGGGTTTGATGATGACAGTGAAACACTCACCCAGTGAAAATGGAACAGTTGTAATCAGTGGTTAAA
This sequence comes from Stegostoma tigrinum, assembly GCF_030684315.1. Classification (NCBI taxonomy): domain Eukaryota; kingdom Metazoa; phylum Chordata; class Chondrichthyes; order Orectolobiformes; family Stegostomatidae; genus Stegostoma; species Stegostoma tigrinum. The sequence continues at coordinate 62,328,280 of NC_081362.1, forward strand.
GTATCATGGGATCAAATGTCACCTTAGCAAATCCCCAGGACTATGTCAAACTAGACTTGCAGAATTGGAATACCCCGAGATATTGAAGGATGGATGGTTCATATTTCATACAGCATATGGTATCGTAATTGTATCATTTACAAATGTTTCAATTTACATTGCTGTAAAATGTGACATTATTAGCTTTTAACTGAAAACTAAAGGAGTTTTTTTTAATTAAAATGAGACTTACCAGATTTATCAACACCAGGTTGGATGATATCATCCAGTGTGAAGCCACTTTGGGTTGCTCTGGCCCTCAGTCTCTTGTACATTTGAATTGTAAGAACTTTTGCCATACAAGTCTGATTTTTGGCCAAGTTTGGAAATTCTTCTTCAGCCGACAATTTTTTAAGATTAAGTGAAATTGAGGGTTCAGTTGGCATTAATTGCTAAAATTATAAACAATCAAATCAGCATTAATCTGGTGGATTAAATAACACTTTTTAAAAATATGAAATAAGAAACATGAAGAGGAAATTAAGTCTGTGTGCCATTATACATAACTGGACTGCTCATATGTACATCATTGCAATGTAAAATCATTAGATCCAAACAACTTAGATCACCTACACTGTGAGGTAACAATCAAAAATAAATAGATGAGGAATATAGTATGACACAGTGAATGTCAGACAGCACATATTTAACAGCATGTGGTTATAACAAAAGTGGATGATTGTTTGTGAAGAACTTTTAACCTGTATTTTGTTTTGCTAACGGCAGGACAATGTATTTAAAACCCATCAATGACAAGAAAGCTTTCTCGCACGTATTTCGTTTGCAAAGACCATAAAACATAGGAGCAGAAGGTGACATTGAATCTGCTTCACCATTCAAAGAGATTGTGGCCAGTCTGATAAATCTCAGCTCCACTTTCCTGCCTTTCCCCATAACTCATCCTTCCCTAACTGATTAAAAATCTATCCGAGCCTTGAATATATTTAATGGTCCAGTCTCAACAGTCCACTGGTAAAGAATTTCACAAATTAACTACCTTTTGCAAGAAACGTTCCTCCTCATTTTTGCCTTAAATGTGTAATCCCTTATCCTGAGATTATGCCATCTCTTCGAAGACTCACACGAGAAAACAACCTTTCCACATCCATCCTGTCAAATTTCCTGAGAATCTTGTATGTTTCAATAGGGTTGCTTCTACATTCCAACAAATACATGCCCAATCTATTCACCCTCTTTCTCATAAGACAGTGCCTCCATACCCAGGATCAGCTTCGAGTACTTTCCCAGGACTACTTCCAATGCCCAATGCCAGTACATCTTTTGTTAGACAAGGGGCCCAAAACTGTTCACTGAGTCCAGCTTGTTCTGAGTCGTCCTTTGTATGGTTTTAGCAATACCTCCCTAGTTTAATATTTGCATTCCTTTTGAAATAAAGATTAATATTCCACTTGTCTTCCCTATTGATCACTAAACTTCGCTGATAGTTTTTTGTGACTTATGCATGAGGACTCACAAATCCCTCAGTTTTGTAGCTTTTTGCAGCTTTTCTCCATTTAAACAATATTGGGATCCTCTATTCCTCCTGTCAAAGTGCACAACCTCATATTTTACCACATTATATTTTCATCCACTCACTTAAGCCATCTGTATTGTTCTGTATTGACACTTTCTGTCATCTTCACTACTTGCCTCCCATCACTTACCTGTCTTTGTGTCATCCACAAACTTGGCAACACTGTATTCACTTTCCTCTTCAAAGTCATTAATATATTTTGCAAATGATTGTAGTGGCTGTGCTTGTGGTACTCCACCAGTTTCAGGTTGCTTCTGAAAATGACCCCCATTCCAACTCACTGTCTTCTACTCGTTAACCAATCCTCTATCCGTGTCAATATCAGACCTCTAGCCCCACATGTTCTTTTAAGTAGTCTAATGGGACCGAGCACATTGGCTGCAGTAAGTTTCGCAAAGCTGTAGTTGCTAAAGAAGCCAATTCAGGGTGTCTAACTGGTTAACTGTTTGAACTGCAGCATACTTTGGCATAATCAAAAGTTAGTTCACAGTTCTGATTTTGTCAACAGTCGTACAGCTATGTGTGGATGGCTGCCAAGCTACCTTAGTTATCAGTCTCAAATGTCAGCTGATTTTTGTTTCTATATGTTTCAATGGAATTGATGTTATATTTTTGTGATGAACCAGTTTTACACAAGTGTACCAGTTTCAGCTGTTAATCAGCAGTGGATGAGTTCCTGGTTTCATTTCTACAACAAAGAACAGAATGAAGCTATAGTGAGTAAACTCTTGTCCTAAAGGCTATGTTTAGAAAAAAAGTAATTGGAAGAATAGCCGCATCTATCATTCACTGCTTTATACCATGTACCTCTCATTTAATTATTTCATGTGAATATTTTTGTTTGGTTTAGTTTCTGAGAGCACAAACCTCCCCACCCTGGAGGTAGCTGGAAATGGCAAGCAGGGTAATTGGGTGATTTGGAACTTGGCCACTCATTTACCACCTCAGTAATCAAGTGAGGATCATTGGGGATCTTCTCAATTCTCTATCAATTAAGGCCTTTATGTAACAGCTAACATTTTAACAGCTCCCAGCCCAATTCACCAAGCTCCCCAGCAGATGAAAGAAAGTGGCTTCTATCCCAACTCGGAAACCAGGGATATCCATCTTCGGGCTTAGGGCAATGCCTCCATTGGCCCCAATTGACAATATCTAGGACACAAAAGCTATCTGCCTCCGATGGCCAGCGGCTTCTTTTGATATGGGACTTCAAAATCAAGACCAGCAATTCACTGCAAAGCATTTATCAACCTGATTGCAGCTTGATGCAGCAAGCTTTCTTGTTGGTGGGAATGCAAAATCAGTGGTCACAGCAACTGCAATTAGGCTGCAAGTGGAAAATCTTTAGCCCGCACAATAGACGATCATGAGAAAATGACTATTCGTATCAATAATTCCCCAACTCCACATCCATTCCCATTAGGGAGTTCTACCCAGCTTGATTTTTTGCTGGGAAGATGGGCCCGAAGTGGCATCGGCAACAGGAAGGTGACAAAGTCGGCAGGCTGGAACACACACTTCCATTCACTGGGGCATTGGTGTAGTTGTAATGAATAATGTCGGACCCTCAAATCCAAAAGCCCCATCACCTCCTCCCAAATACTCAGTTCACATTCCCACTCCAAGTCCTACATACTTCTCAAACACCACAGCCTTCAGTCCCCTTCCCATGGCATCTCTCCTTGCCATTGCAATTGCAGGAGTTTTAATACTTGCCCTTTTAGCTCCTCTCTCCTCATTGTTCGGGGTAAATTCTTCCAGGTAAAGTAGCGTATTTCTTTCTATTTATTACATTGTATTCATTGCTGTCAATTCAATGTCCTCTACATTTTGGGGAAACAAATTCAGACTGAATTATCGCTTTGAGAAACCCTGTCACTCAATCCCAAAGCATAACCCTGAGCATCCAGTTGCTTTCTATTTGAATTTCACTGTCTTGCTCTCATGCTGTCTTTACAATTTCGGCATACTGCAGTAGTTCACTGAAGCTCTCATTAACCTGCTGAACTCAACACTAAATTCAACAATTTCAGACCGTGGACTTTTGCCCCATTTTTTTTTTTTTTTCTATGTGTGGCCTTATTCTAGTTTTCATGTTTTGCCGTTCATTATGTTGTCTTTTACACTCGGTCTGGATAAATGCATTTTTTTAACAAGAGCCATTACCACTCCTTTTGCATTTTGTCCCAAGACAATATTTTTGTCATTTAATTGGTCCCATTCTATCCCAGACCACCCCATTTCTTGTCCCATCCTTCCTCCTTTCAATCACATAAAACTCATCACACTCCTACCTCCCTCAGTACCATAGAAGAGATGTGACTCTAAATATTTGACTGTTTCTCTTGTCACAGATAATGCCAGGTCCAACACTGTGATTTTTTATTTTCAGATTTCCAGCATCCACTGCTTATTTTTCTAAATACAAGAAGATTTCCAAAGTGCAAATCCAATGTTATGAAGATGACAATACATGTGTCAATATGAGGAGTTTGACAAGGATGTTGTCTATAACAAATTATATGGAACTGTAATTAATATGCAGTGGCTCAGTGGTTAGCACTGCAGCCTTACAGCACCAAGGACCCAGGTTCAATTCCAGCCTCAGGCAACTATCTGTGTGGAGTTTGCACATTCTCCCTGTGTCTGTGTGGGTTTCCTCCAGGTGCTCCAGTTTCTTCCCACAGTCCAAAGGTGTGCAGGGTAGGTGGACTGGCCATGCTAAATTCCCAATAGTGTTCAGGGAGGTGTAGATCAGGTGGTTTATAGGGGCATAGGTCGAGGTGGGATGCTCTGAGGTTCAGTGTGGACTTGTTGGACTGAAGGGATTCTGTATCTGTATCTAAGTATTTTCCACTGGCTTTGAATTGTATTCACTTTAAATTCAGAATCTTTATGGCATCAGGAAATTACTGGCCCATTATATTATGGGTCACTTTCTTGTTATGGATGGGACTCTCCGCTGAAGTCTCAAAGCTACCTTATTGCAAGCAGCATCAGCTGATAGAGCACAGACTGTGCTCACACTATAAAGATTTGAAACTCACGGTGAATTATTTAGTATTATAGGGAAATGTTAATGTCACTGGACTAGTAACCGAGAGTCCAGCCTGAGGGGGCATAGGTTCAAATCTCACCACAGCAGCTTGAATTTAAATTCAATGCATTAAAAAAAACCTGGAATTGAGGCTAGTGGCAGTAATGGTGAGCATGACTTTTTTTTTGGCTGTTAGAATAATCAATTTGGGTCACTGATTTCATTTAATGAAGGAAATCTGCCATCCTTACTTGGTCCTATCTAAATGTGACTCCAGATCCACACAATGTGGTTTACTTCTGAAATGCTTGAGCAAGCCACTCAGAGATGGGCAACAAATACTCACCAACAATCCTAACAAGGAAAATAAATAAAGAAAGAGATGATTATTGTTTATTGCTAGTGGCCAAATACACATATATTTCTGATGCACACTCCTTCCATGTCTGCAATGCGATAACAGAATGTTAATGTTTTTTTTATTCCAGAATACAAACCTCCAAAATGTGCTTGTATTTGAGACTGAGTGGCATTTCCAGTGGGGCTGTGAGAAACAACAAATAGATAAGATGTGACATGTGCAGAAATGTCCTCAGAACACAAAGTCAACTAAATAATGAGCTCTTTATCAAAGCAAAACCATAACGAAAACATAGTAAGAACGAATTTTGGTAAGATGAGCAACGGCAAGACTTCCACGGTAAATGGCAGGGCACTGGGTGATGCTGAAGAATGGAGAGACCTAAGGGTTCAGGTGCACAGTTCATTGAAAGTTGCATCACAGGTAGACAAAGTGGTAAAGAAGATATTTGGAATGCTTAACCTCATTGTTCAGACCATTGAGTTTCGGAGTTGGGAGGTCATGTTGTGATTATACAGGATGTTAGTGAGGCCAATTTTGGATTACTGAGTACAGTTCTAGTCAACCCACTCTAGGAAGGATATTATTAAATTGGAGAGGGTACCGAAAAGATTCACAAGAATGTTACTGGGATCGGAAGGTTTGAGTTACAAAGAAAGACTGGATCAGCATTTTTTTCACTGAAATGTGTAAAGTTGAGGGGTGACCTTATTGTGGTTTATAAAATCATGAGGGACACAGATAAGGTGAAGAGTAAAGATCTTTTCCCTAGGGTTGGGAGTCAAAATTTTAAGGTAAGAGGAGAAAGGGTTAAAAGGGACGTGAGGGGCAACTTTTTCACATAGGGGCTGGTTCGAATGTGGAATGAACTGCCAGAGAAAGTAATAGCTGCAGGTACAGTTACAACACTTATGAGACTTTTGGATGGGTAGATGTATAGGAAAGGTTTGGAAGGATATGGGCCAAATGCAGGCAAATAGGACCAACTTACTTGGGGAAATTTGATCGGCATGGATGAGCTGGACTGAAGGGTCTACTTAGGGCTGTATGACTCTATAATTCTATGACTAGGTCATAATAAAAATGAGAAATGTCTATGTCTATTGTAGCTGAGTTGATTGATCAATATCCACCATTAAGCAACTCCATTATGCTTGTTTTGTGTTACTAGCAGAACGTGAATTAAATAGTCCTGGTCTTTTTTCAACCCATTGTCCCTATAAATAAGCAGTTACTGGTAAACATCACAAAACCAATACAGTGTTCAGGAGGCTATTCAGCCCACTGTAGTTCCCTGAATATTTTGGCCTAGTGCCAAGTTCCTGCCATTTCCCCACATCATAATTTCTTTTTAAACAAATTTCAGTGTTCTCTTGAACATCTCAATTGAATTTACCTTCTCCATTCTTCCATAGAAACATTGAAAATAGGGGGCCCTCAGCCCTTCAAGCCTGCTCCACCTTCAATATGATCACGGCTCCAAGACAATACCCTGCTCCCATTTCTCCCCATTTCCTTTGATCCCTTTAGCCCTGAGAACAAAGTCTAACACGTTTTGATAACACTCAATGTTTTGGTCTCAACGGCTTTCTATGACAGAGAATTCCACAGGATCACATTTCTCCCCATCTCAGCTCCTAAATGACCTCCTGAGATTGTGACCCCTGGTTATAGATTCCCCAGTCATTGGGAACACCCATTCTGATTTGATCCTGTCTGTTCACCCTCTCCAGGGACAGTGCATTCCAAACAAAGACCACTGGCTGTGTGGCTTTTTTCCCCTCTCTCACCTCTAGTTGCTTCTTTCCCAAACCGTGTTCAAAACCAATACCATCTAAGTTCTCTAGCCTTTCCCAGGTAGGAAAAGGTTTCGCCCTGTCTGCTCTGTCAAACTATTTCTGCAGAAGCGCGACTCGCGATGAAATGAAGCATAAACTTACGTTTGAGTTTCCACATGGCTGCAGCGTTGGGGAACACTCGCTGGGGTTTTGTGTTATGGAGCACTTTACTGGTGGTCGAGGCCGCTCACTGTGTTTAAAACTGCAGTTGGGGAAAGTCAGTCAGTTCGAACTGATTCCACTTCAAATGTGACCTTGATGGTTCGGCAGCTGGGAATTCACCGCTTCCAACTGGGTTGTGGGGGAGGGTTGGGAGGCTCTTTAAACTGCAGGGCTGCTCGCAGACTGGGAGCTCCGGCAGCAGTTCGGTGGGCGGGGGTCTGACCCTGTCGCTTCAGCCTGAGCCCACCGGGGGTCGCGATGGGGGGGACAAGGTGTACAGTGTGTGAGCAGCAACTGGGTTCAATGTCTGACAACAGCAGGGATAGACATATTCTCTTCCTGCACCCCGTCCCCAGGATAACACAGGTACAATACTGTGCTCCTGAGATGCTGCTGGGCCTGCTGTGTTCATCCAGCTTCACACTTTATTATCTTGGATTCTCCAGCATCTGCAGTTCCCGTTATCATGATACAAGACTGATAGCATTGGCTGAAGGGAAACGGCAATCCGCACCCAAACCTGGCTAAGGAAAGAATCTGACGGAAATATTTCCACTGCCATTAGTCACTTTATAAATGGAAACATCGGCTGCAGACTGTCTGCTGTTAAAGAGGCAACCCGGAGAAGTAGGGGGCTGGGGAGGGGGAACAACAGAGACCGAGGGAGATAATAAAATGTGAGGCTGGATGAACACAGCAGGCCAAGCAGCATCTCAGGAGCACAAAAGCTGACGTTTCGGGCCTATATTATCAGAGCTCTCTGATGAAGGGTCTAGGCCCGAAACGTCAGCTTTTGTGCTCCTGAGATGCTGCTTGGCCTGCTGTGTTCATCCAGCCTCACATTTTATTATCTTGGAATCTCCAGCATCTGCAGTTCCCATTATCTCAGAGACCGAGGAGAGGTCGATGACCTGTGTTTGTTTCAGATTTCTAGCATCCTGCAGCATTTTGCCTTTATCTGCAGTGAGCCACACTGCGGTTGGAAATCTGAAACAAGTACAGAGAGAGAATCCTGGAGAAACTCAGCAGGTCTGGCAGCACGTGTGGAGAGAGAAACAGAGTTAGCGTTTTGAGTCTGGTGATGACTTCTTCAGTCTGAACAGTTCACAGGGGTCGTTTCTCTATCTCTCCCCCGGCATTGACTCTGTAACCCTGAGAATACCGGGAAACGGGAGCTATTAAAACTACTTGCCTATTGAAACAAACGAGGCAAGAGCTGGTGGAGTAAACCCCGAAATGAGTCATGAATATAACACAAAGGTCTGTCAAAAGGGAAAACTAGCTCCTGGCTGGGTTGTCCTAGCTGGGTTTTTTGTCTTTCAAAATATACTTTATCCATAAAAACTATCTTTGTGTGTATATATTGTCTCAAAATGCAGTTCGGTTCTGCTCGCTGGTGTCCTAAGGTGGAATAGGTGTTCCCAGGATTGGCTAGAAGGGTCTAGTCCCGAAATGTCACCCTTCCTGCGCCTCTGCTGCTGCTTGGCCTGCAGTGTTCTGCCAGCTCTACACCTTGTTATCTCAGATTCTCCAGCATCTGCAGTTCCTACTAGCTCTGAGTTCCTCACTGCTTATTTCTGCTTCCCCTTTAAACCATTATGTTTGCTCACTTGCTTCATAACATTTCCATTCCGATCATCACAAAGGGAATTCACCAAAGTTCAGTTCACTTCATAGTTTACATAGTTTAAGCATCACTGATATTTCTGTCGCCTACGTCTAACATTTGCAAACCAAATTTTGAGGTCAATTTATGGGAATCCAGTTTTTTAAAGAAGATCCTGCCGTTCTCTCTCTCTCTAGCCCATTTCCCACTGTGCTATGTTAAAGGAAATAAAGGTCCTTTCCTGTTTGTTTTAGTTATTTTCATCTTCCTTGTTCCCGCTTCCCGGTTTTGGGAAGTTCCACAGTGACATCGAGTGCGGGGCCTAGAGTCAATGCCGGGAGAGAGATACGGAGACGGGCCCTGTGAACGGTTCAGACTGAAGGCGAAACATAGCAGACTCAAAACAAGGTGTAGAGCTGGATGAACACAGCAGGCCAAGCAGCATCAGAGGAGCAGGAAAGCTAACCGTTCGGGCCTAGACCCTTCCTCAGAAATGGGGGTGGGGAGAGGGTTGTGAAATAAATAGGGAGAGGGGGAGGCAGATAGAAGATGGATAGAGATGAAGATAGGTGGAGAGGAGATAGACAGGTCAAAGAGGTGGGGATGGAGTAAAGGTGAGTGTAGGTGGGCAGTTCGGGAAGAGATAGGCCGGGCCAGGGAGGATGGACAGGTCAAGGGGGCGGGACGAGGCTAGTTGCTAGGTGACGGGGTGGGGCTTAATTTGGGAGCAGTGGATAGGTCTGAGGAAGGACAGGTTAGGGAGGCAGGGACAAGCTGGGATGCGGTGGGGAGGAGGGGGGGGGGGAAGATTTTGAAGCTTGTGAAGTCCTCATTGATACCATTGAGTAGCAGGGTTCCCAAGTAGAATATGAATTTCAACTCCCCCTCCCACTCCTCAGACGACATGTCCATCCTGGGCCTCCTCCAGTGCCTCAACGATGCCACCCAAAGGATGCAGAAACAGCAGCACATATTTTGCTTGGGAACCCTGCCGCCCAATGGTATCAACGTGGAATTCACAAGCTTCAAAATCTCCCCTACCCCATCACATCCCAAAACCAGCCCAGCTCGTCACTGCCTTGCTAGCCTATCCTTTCTCCCACCTATCCCCTCCTCCCATCTGAAGCCCCACCACCATCTCCTACCTATTAAACTCATCCCACCCCCTTGACCTGTCTGTCCTCCCTGGAATGACCTAATTCCCCACCCTTACTGGCTCCATCCTCGAGTCATTGACCTGTCTGTCTCCTCTCCACCTATCTTCTCATCTACCCATCTTCTATCCGCCTCCCCCTCTCTCCCTATTTATCCCTTCCCCTCCCCCATTTCTGGAGGAGGAGGTAGGCTGAAACATTAGCCTTCCTGCTCCTCGATAACAAAGTGTGGAGCTGGATGAACACAGCAGGCCAAGCAGCATCTTAGGAGCACAGAAGCTGATGTTTTGGGTCTAGACCCTTTTTCTGATGAAGGGTCTAGGCCTGAAACGTCAACTTTTGTGCTCTTAAGATGCTGCTTGGCCTGCAGTATTCATCCAGCTCCACACTGTTATCTCAGAGGCTTGGAGACCACTTTGCAGAACACCTACGCTCAGTTCGCAATAAACAACTGCACCTCCCAGTCGCAAACCATTTCCACTCCCGCTCCCATTCCTTAGATGACATGTACATCCTGGGCCTCCTGCAGTGCCACAATGACGCCACCCAAAGGTTGTAGGAACAGCAACTCATATTCCGCCTGGGAACCCTGCAGCCCAATGGTATCAATGTGGATTTCATAAGCTTCAAAATCTCCCCTCCTCCCATGCATCCCAAACCTTCCCAGCTTGTCCCCGTCTCCCTAACCTGTTCTTCCTCTCACCTATCCCCTCCTCCCGACTCAAGCCGCACCTCCATTTCCTACCTACTAACCTCATCCCGCCCTCTTGACCTGTCCGTCCTGCCTGGACTGACCTATCCCCTCCCTACCTATACTCTCCTCTCCACCTATCTTCTCCTCTATTCATCTTCAATCCTCCTCCCCCTCTCTCCCTACTTATTCCAGTTCCCTCTCCCCATCCCCCTCTCTGATGAAGGGTCTAGGCACAAAACGTCAGCTTTTGTGCTCCTGAGATGCTGCTTGGCCTGCTGTGTTCATCCAGCTCCAGACTTTGTTACCTCAAAGTTAATATCCTGTGTTCATTTTGACTTCTTCAGAAGTGAAGAGAAGCGGGACAAATGATGGGCTTGTCTCTAGGTAAATAATTCCCTGGTTGATTGTTACTATTGTTTTGTGAAGATTTGCCCTGAGGGGTCTCCTGACCAACACCCACCCCCTGAGCACATATAACTGTTTGCCTTTATATCCACCTTCACTCGTCAGGCTTTCAGCTCCTCATGGAGCTGGCAGCTGTCTCTTCTCAGGTGTTTCCACTTCCAACCATTTTCCATGTTGTAATCGCTACTAAGGACTGAATAGCTAATCCCAGGAATGTAGATTATTTATGACAACTTGTAGGAATGCTTGCATGTCGTGCTCACTGGGATAGTCAGCATATTAAAATAGTGCATGAGGCTAAGCTGCAGCAGTGAGAGCCTAGACACCTGCTCTAATTCTCTCAGATCCTTGGTCTAGTCAGCAGGCCCTCAGCAACACTCCCACCATTGCACACTACCACACCCACCCCCCCCACCCCGAAAAAAAAAACACACCCACAAATCCTTGAAATAACAAAGTGTAGAGCTGGACGAACACAGCAGCCCAGCAGCATCAGAGGAGCAGGAGTAGAGATAATGGGAACTGCAGACGCTGGAGAATCCGAGATGACAAAGTGTGGAGCTGGATGAACACAGCAGACCGAGCAGCATCTTAGGAGCACATGCTGCTTGGCCTTCCGTGTTTATCCAGCTCCACATTTTGTTATCTCGGACGCTTGGGGACCGCTCGGTTCGCAATAAACAACTGCACCTCCCAGTTGTGAACCCATTTCAACTCCTCCTCCCATTCCTTAGATGACATGTCCATCCTGGGCCTCCTGCAGTGCCACAATGATGCCACCCGAAGGTTGCAGGAACAGCAACTCATATTCCGCTTGGGAACCCTGCAGCCCAATGGTATCAATGTGGACTTCACCAGCTTCAAAATCTCCCCTTCCCCCCACAACCAGTCCAGCTCATCCCCGCCTCCCTAACCTGTTCTTCCTCTCACCTATCCCCTCCTCCCAACTCAAGCCGCACCTCCATTTCCTACCTACTAACCTCATCCCACCCTCTTGACCTGTCCGTCCTCCCCGGACTGACCTATTCCCTCCCCACCTATACTCTCCTCTCCACCTATCTTTCCCTCTATTCATCTTTGATCCGCCTCCCCCTCTCTCCCTATTTATTTCAGAACCCTCTCCCCATCCCCCTCTCTGATGAAGGGTCGAGGCCCGAAACGTCAGCTTTTGTGCTCCTAAGATGCCCCCTGACCTGCTGTGTTCATCCAGCTCCACACTTTATTATGTCGGATTCTCCAGCATCTGCAGTTCCCATTATCTCTGATCACAGGATATTAACTTTGTCTCTTCACAGATGCTACCAGACTTTGAGTCTCTCCAGTACTTTCTGCTTGTATTTTATCCGTAACAGTGGGATTGATGTTCAAAATCCTCATTCAGAATGAGAGTCAATTGTCAAATTGTCACACTTACTTAATGCATCAGCAAACCCCCCCAACCCCACCATGAAAGCAGCCTCACACCCAGTTCTGCCGTCACATATCTATTCAGCAATGGGAAGTGCATCTGCAAAACACACTACCCCACCCCACCCACCTCCCCCTCTCTACTAGGATAAAGGCACCTCAACCACAGTCAGCTGCAGCAGAGGCCAGGTTTCTTTCATACTGAGCCTGAGGGAACAACCGGTAAGCTATGTTGTGGAAACCATGGCACAGAGAATATTCCAGACGGTGCAATGTTACTACCTTATGTTGCTTCTGAAATCTCCCTTGACTCAACTCCTACTTTCTTCTATGATGTGCATGCTAGAAGTTGTGTGACCATAAACCTCTTAATTTGCACCTGCTCTCCCCTTCACTCATCGTGACCATAGCTTCTGCAGAGCCACAACAGCCCCAGCAGGAGACAGATATCCCAATATCTGTTGCCACGTTTGTGTGAGAAGGTCACCAAATCTTCTGACCTAATGTAGATGCAGCAACATTCCCAGTCAAATTTAGCATCTCACCACAACACCATTCCCACCTCACAATACTTCCATAACTTTGCAAAGACAGATGTTAGACTAATTTACCTTACCTGCAAGTTGAACTGCTGGCCCTTTAAATGGTGTGACCAGAACCAATCTTTGAATTGGGCAATTCAGGGTGATCATCCTGAATCCTCAGCTTTTGGGGGCCCCATTGGCACCAGGGTCGGGGGCTGACCTTTCGAAAAGCGAGTGTAGAACCATTTGATGTTTTGTTTTGCAAAGTGCAACGTGCAGACTCAGTAAACTTCATTCACGGAATGGAAGTAACATCTGGAGAACCACTGGGACAGGTGTGAAGCACAATGCGGTTTGTCCCAAGCAAGGATCTTGACATAAAGTACTTTTTCCCAGGGCCTGCAACCTCTTATGAGCAGGTCTGGGTGTGACCTTCTTGTAGCTTTAAGTGTATTATCTGCTGAATGACAAGCCAGTATGTTGAGTGGGGCAGCCCAGTTTAAGTCTGTAAACTCTACAACTGTTCAATGTTATAGCCTGACAGTTGAGAAGCCTGTGGAACTTGCATGACACAACTTCCCAGGAAACAGAGGTTCACAGGTCACACTGGAAATGGATGGAAGCACTGAATTCCCATTCACTGGGCCTGGAGTGCATTATGGCTCCAGTGGAAATACAGAACCCAATGTTCATACAAACAAGGTAATGCATTAATCACTATTCGAAAAATAAGTCTTTATACGAATGAGTGTTTAATACAAAAATAGAAATATTCACAAAAATTACAAATATAACTTCTAATCATTCCTAGTTCTCAATAGTGAAAAATGTAGATTAACTTCTTCAATTATTGTGCAAATGTCTTCCCTGAATTACATAAATAGCTATAAATTTTTGGAAATCCTTTTATAGATCTTCAAGATCAGATAAATCTACAACAACTTTGATAAATAATGTATCATCTTTGATAAATGTTGCGGTTTTCCCACTTTCAAGCATAGTGTGAGACACAAACTTTGGACATCCAGATGCAATATTCATTTCAGAAGTTGGTCTTTGAAAGCTAGTGCTGCTGGCATCAGCTTTAAAGAGTTCTACAATATGGTTTTTCTTTGGACCCTGGTCAAGCAGTAAGAGGGTGACTTTTTGCTTGAATGGCCACACCAAGAGAGAGTCATAATCACCTTTCATAACCACAAAAAACAACGATAAGTGTGTTCCTTTGCCTGTGCCATCTCCGTTCAAGTATGCTCTAGCACATAACCTATATCCACAGCGACTAGTGTAAAAGGGCTGGCTGAAAAGAGAAGGAGTACGTCCCTCTGCTGCTTCCTGCTTCCTTGCTCTGTAATTGTTGATCTTCCAAATCAGTTTACCATTGTAGCCAGTAGCTTCAATAACTCGAAATCTTTCATTATTCTTCTCCAGAAGCTTCTTATGAGCATTTAGTAATGATTCATGTTGCTTCAGGCAGGGTTCAAAAGTGGCTAAAGTAAAAAAAAATGCAAAATACAATCCAACTTTTACCTTTAAAATGTTGCCAAATTTCAAAGTATTATTAGCTGCAATACTACATATATTTTGGTTATTAATAACTATCAAAATTATATTCAGAATTTCAAAAACAAATCAAATAGATTCTAATACAGACTGATTCAGTTTCTGCAATATGTTATAAAAATGGTTGCTGTATTAGCAATTCAATTGGACTGAGAAAGCAAGAAAGTACACTGTCAGGGTTTACAGGAATGAAAGAATGAGAAAGCCAAGAGGATCAAAAGATCCTGCATCGCAGCACTTAAACAATCAAGGAATCTAAAACAATAAATATGGTTAAATCACTTCCTCAGATGCATAAACCCATAACTTGAGAGTTCAATCTTAAATTTAAAGACAGAGATTTCAGGATAAAAATCAGGAACTTATTTTTCCCACATGTTAGAATCTTAAACTATCTCCTCCAAAAGACTGGATGCTAGGATAACTGAAATTTTAAAGACCAAGAATGGTAGATGGTGTTACATAAGAATATCAAATATGGAACCAAAATAGGAATAGAGATTAGTCACAATTTAATTCAGTGGCAGAACAGAATGTTCTGACACACCCAGAGTCACAGAGAACTCAGGGCCTTTCAAAAGCCAAATGTATCAGGATCAAAATCTCACAACAGCCCAGGAATACCAGACAATGTATGTTTTCTTTGGACCTCTGAAATTTGAAACACCAAATTTAGGGTCTCAAGTTTGTCATTAATTAATCCATTTGCTGCATTTTAGATGTGTTACATAGGCTGTAATCTCTTGAGTTAGAAAGAAGCACACTCTACCTAAATAAAACAAAGAACTGCAGATGCTGAAAATCTGAAACAAAAACAGAAATGGCGGGAGAAACTCAACAGGGCTGGCAGCATCTGCGGAGAGAAAGGGCTTGAAATGGACATCAGTTGCAAGCTGGTTGCCTGAGATGGAGACTGAGAGATCCAGGAAGGTGAGGGATGTGCTGGAGATGGCCCAGGTGAACTGAAGATTGGGGTGGGAGGTGTTGGTGAAGTGGATGAACTGTTCGAGCTCCTCTGGGGAGCAAGAGGCAGCGCCGATACAGTCATCAATGTAACGGAGGAAGAGGTGGGGTTTGGGGCCTGTGTAGGTGCGGAAGAGGGACTGTTCCATGTAACCTACAAAGAGGCAGGCATAGCTGGGGCCCATGCAGGTGCCCATGGCCACCCCCTTAGTCTGTAGGAAGTGGGAGGAATCGAAAGAGAAGTTGTTGAGGGTGAGGATGAGTTCGGCTAGGCGGATGAGGGTGTCGGTGGAGGTGGACTGGTCGGGCTTGCAGGACAGGAAGAAGCGGAGGGCTTTGAGGCCATCTGCATGCGGAATGCAGGTTTATAGGGACTGGACGTCCATGGTGAAAATGAGGTGTTGGGGGCCAGGGAATTGGAAGTCCTGGAGGAGATCGAGGGCGTGGGTGGTGTTACGGACGTAGGTAGGGAGTTCCTGGACCAAAGGGGAGAAAATAGAGTCCAGATAGGTGGAGAGGAGTTCGGTGGGGCAGGAACAGGCTGAGACGATGGGTCGACCAGGGCAGGAGGGTTTGTGGATTTTGGGAAGGAGATAGAAACGGGCCTTGCGGGGTTGGGGAACAATGAGGTTGGAGGCTGTGGGTGGAAGGTCCCCTGAGGTGATGAGGTCATGAATGGTGTTGGAGATGATGGTTTGGTGCTCGGGTGTGGGGTCATGATCGAGGGGGCGGTAGGAGGTGGTGTCGGAGAGTTGGCATTTGGCCTCAGCGATGTAGAGGTCAGTGCACCATTCTACCACTGTGCCTCCCTTGTCTGCGGGTTTGATGGTGAGGTTGGGGTTGGAGCGGAGGGAGCGGAGGGCTGCCCGTTCTGCAGGGGAGAGGTTGGAGTGGGTGAGAGGGGTGGAAAGGTTGAGGCGGTTAATGTCTCGATGGCAGTTAGAGATGAAGAGGTCGAGGGAGGGTAGGAGGCCTGGGGGTGGTGTCCAGGAGGAGGACTTGTGTTGGAAGCGGGTGAAGGGGTCAGTGGAGGGAGGGTTAGGTTGTTGTGGCTAGGTTGTTGTTGTTAGGTTGTGGCTGGATTGGTTTGGGAAACTTGGTTGGCATGGATGAGTCAGACCAAAGGGTCCGTTTCTGTGCTGTCTGACTCTATCTTCTGGAGAAATGTCACTGCACTGACAACATTAACTTAACTTTGTTACGCAGATGCTGATTGACCTGTAAAGTTTTTGTTGTAACATAATCTCCTTAACTGCGTTGGAATTAGCAATATTTAAAAGGGACAGAAATAGCATCTTCTCTCAATCAACTTTTGTTATTACATTTTATGCTTTTGAACCGCTGTGTGATGAGGCAAAAAACAAACTTTTTGTACAAAACCCACTCCTTGTCATTACGGTCTACCCCCGTGGATTGTGAGTTTAATTTTCCAGTAGGATCAATTTAAGCAAATTTTGGAGTAGTTTAGCTCCATTTTGTCCTTAAAATTGATTAAACTTTGCCAAATTCACATTAAATTTTAAAAAAATACAAAATGACAAGGGAAAGAAAGTTGGAAGAAACACAGACCTAATGATGCAATGCTATTTTCAGCACATTCCACTTTTTCTTTTAATACTTTGATGATTTCCTTTAGGGCTGAGATTTCACTTTTCCCTTCTTCACTGAATCTTCGACCAAGTTGTTGTGATTGCTGCTCAATGCTTATTATTTTGTCAGTATGCCCAGCTAGCATTTTCTGTTTTAAACAACAGTGTGTTGACATAACAATTAGAACAAAATAGATCAAGAAAGAGTAGACAATTAGCACAGCAGTATTACAACTTTACAGTAACCAAGTAATACCATTTCAGGGTAGGTGCCAGAACAAGGGACTGGAGGATGAGGGGGGAGTCGGGTGTAGAAAGACAGAGGATCAGTCCCATTGGGCAGGGAAAGTGCGGTTAGGTGCAGAGTAAGGTAAGGAAGATCAGGTCTACAGTGGGAAGGTGGGGGATATTGGGTCCTGCAAGGTGAGGGTAGAAGAGGTGAGGGTTTGGTCAGGTTTGGAGCTAAGAGAAGAGGTGTCCAGCCACTGGGAAGTGGGGTTGGGGTAAAGTGGGGAAGGGGTGGTGGTCAGGTCATGGGTTGTGTAAGAGGTCTGGCTGAGGTGTAGTTGAGGGTGTCGGAGGTAAGTATGGGTTCAGTTGAATAGTTACTCACAGTTAGACTACATATTTAATAGTCTAACATTTCCTGAGGAACTATTTACTTAATTTCATCAAAACTCTCTAAATTGTCTGAGTTAAATGAAGATTTTTCAGAGTGTCCCAGGCATATGGGGATTATCCATTGGGAATCTTCAATTTCCCAAGTAATTTTTTTTGGGGTGTGCCAAGATGGGGATTCCACAGGTTCCCCATTTGCAATCTTCATCTACATTGGAATAACCACTGTCAGGCCATTGGAAAAACCAGGTCATTATGACTGATTATTGATTCTGTTATTGTTATTCTAATTGAACAGTTTTATTTAGAAAGAACTGTTCTTCTCTCTCATAAAGTAAAACAAAAACAATAAAACAAGTAAAATATCATGCTTTTTCTTTTGCAGAGAGCTGTTGATTTTAAAAGGACAACAATAAAAAAGGTAAAATGAGGAAAGAAGTAATAGAGGATATTTAAAAATGACTGTTACCCTTATTACCAATACTCGGATTCATTGAAATAAGCATTTTTAACATCCAGTATGGAGAACCTGGTTTTAATGTGGAATGTCTGTGGAATTTTATTTATTTTCCACAAGTTAGTTCACATCTATATTGCCCAGGCTATGACCTCATCAGTCACTAATGACCAAATCAGAGATACTTACATAACAACTTAGGTTACACGGCACTATTTACAAAGATGCTGATCTATGACAATTCAACACAGAGAAATTTTTTACCTGTGTCTTTGCAACTTCGTCATCATTTCTGGAAATGTGCCCATTTAATTGTTTCATCTCAATGTCAAGTTTGCTGATCTGTTCTTGTAATTGAGTGATGGCTTGATTCCTTTCACATAAAATGTTTTTTAGATCTAAAATCTAGCATTAAGAAATAAAGGAAAGTTTGAATAAAACTTAACAACATCAGGAAATACTGCAAATGGGCCAACTGTAGAATTGAGCAAAAATTCTTTTCAACCCTCTGTAAACGTACACACACCTAGTGTAGTTACCTATATTTCAATTTTGATTGTACATGCAGAATGTGCGATTTGCCTGGAATAAATTTTCCAGGATTTTCTACAACACAGCAGATAAGAGCATTGTGTGAAATGATTCTGTAAATTGCCCAAAATGAAAGATTTTGATCTGAGTGAATCCCCTCAACTATTTACATCTCTGGAATACCTCTGCAGATTTAATACTGTTTCCAAACAAACAGTGTAATGGATGGATTCTAGAAGATGAATACAAATTACACTATCAAGGTGACAATATTAAGGCAAAATACTTTAGATTAATGAGTGCAATTTGCCTTTGTAACTACAATAACTACACTCCAAAAATAATTTATCAGCTTTAAGTTCTTTGAAACTTTCAAAGGACTGAAAGCTGTCATATAAATGCAAATCCTTTCTTTCTGAAGCACTATTACAATAGCATGCATGCTAAATTGGAAAACCCATAACAGGGGACTCACAATGCATCATTGCCATTCATGCCATCAATGTGACGTAGTCAACATGCCAAGTTTTTTGCTGCCCATTTAGTACCAAGCTTGTAGTGCGCAGCTAAAACTAAATTCACTGTTGAGTTGCTTTACACCTCAGCAGAGGGAACCAAAATTGAGAGGGGCAAGGCTGAAGTTAGCCTACAGCGAGTAAAGTTGGTCCGCTTCTTGTGACAAGAAGGTGCCTTGTGCTGGAACACAAGAGCTAAATGTTCTTCCATAAGGCGCCCTGACATAAAAAACGGACTGAATAATGGCATAACATAGGGAAGAGAGTGTGCTAGAGGATTCTCAGATATTGGAAGACAGTTGGGCCAGACAGCAGTGCTGGACAATGCCAGGAGTCAACTCCAAGTGCCTGTACACAGCTGCATAAAGTTCAATGACCTCTCATGAGTAGTGAAAGCCAGTGCATTTGTCTTCAAATGCCACGTCCAACCAACTGGGTCTCAATCTCACATACTGCTCACCTACTAATAATCTGTAACAACAGAACTCGTACCTAACAATCACGGCTTCCCGCACCCTCAAACACTTAGCACTGCTGCAAGCTTCACACCCACATCACATCTACACAGCTGACAGCCACAACACACAGGCAGATTGCACCACACTCACGGACAATCCTCTCCCTCTCTCGCAGACAAAAATGGTGCACAACTGGAAACAAAGCAAATTAAAAAGTGTGGACAAGAGGCCTGTCCTTACTGCCGGGCAGGAGATGGTGCTTGGAGTGGGTGTCGTCAAAACTATAGAAGATGACAGTAATATTACACCTACTTCTCCTTCTCCCTTACTATATCCCCAACTACTGCCCACCCCAATCCAAAAATACTCTCTCTTCTGATTATAAGCTGTAGAGAGTGTAAGTAAGCAATTCTTACTTTCTCCAACATTGCCTCTCACCACAACTTTTAATGCTCAGCTTTCTTACTTTTCGAATACTCAGGAAGTGCAGCCATTGGAATATCAGGTGGAACAGCAACAATGATGAGAAGAATACCATAACTTCATTTATAGAGCACATACTGGCATTGCCTGTAAAAGTGGCAGATAGAATTGATGCAATATAAAGTTCTGAAGAGGAACTGAGTACAAGTGGCCTCTATTGGCCAGGGTAAATGTTGCATCGCTACACCACTGGGTGGGTTCCCCTGAAGTCTACCACAGAGACCGAGATGAACATTTTGATGGGGTGGGCTACAGAAGAATGTTAAATGGTGTGCACAATATAACACTTGCTGCTTTGACAGGCCCGTCAGAAAGCCTTGTCAAACAGCATCTTAGGAGCAGGAAAGTCAACGTTTTGGCCAGAAACATTGACGGTCTTGCTCCACAAATGCCGTTTGACCTGCTGTGCTTTTCCAGCTCCACATTTATTGACTCTAGCTTCCAGTATCTGCAGTCCTTACTGTCTCCCTCTGTCAGAAATCCTGCTGCTGGATACAAAAAAAACACAGAGGGACCCAGTTACATAAGGCTTAGCACAGAGCTTGCAGCATGAAACTGGTGGTGAACTCATTAGCACACCTCTGGACCTAACCATGACAGAATGTCTTGTAGCTGTGATGCCTCAACTTTCACCGCAGCCAAAGAAGAGACCATCCTTTGTGTGTGTTAACTAAAGCTGAAGGTTTGCTTGCTACCCTACAAGTCTGAATAGTTGTCAGCGTGACTGTGGGTTACTGTGTCAAGAGCGTTTCAGCAGGAGTCCAGCTTTGTCCTTCGACACAATGCCAGAATGGCTGAGGTGCTGCCAGGGACTAGCAATGTTTCCGTAAGGCACAGTCTCTGTAAAGACTTGCTGTCTTCCCTTAGGATGGCAGTATCATTTGTTTGCCAAAGCCCTTGCCTGTCAGCCCGTCAGCTCTGCTGAAACAGTGCGGTCTGAAACCAGGCTTTCTGGGCTCAACTGTTCACCTTCTCTCTGCAGTGTCCGCCACTGAAACTCAGCAGCTCCCAGCCAGCATGCTGTGGCCACTGGGTTGAGCTCAAGGACGGGAAAAATAGATCCAGAAGACAAAGACAAAGGGAATGCATGGGATGATTGATAGGTGTTTGTATGCCGTTTTGACATGGTTTGATTTCTAAATTTGGTTTGGAATGTTTCTTTTGGATTTATTGCTTTGCATTGTGAACACAACAATGATACAGACAGAGAGACGGTGAGTTTGGGGAATGAGGAACTAAGGTTAGGGTGAGAGAGTCCATAGTCAGATGGATTGCTCATAGATAAAATGAGGTTGTGCAGTTCACCTCCTCTATCTTTCTCCACAGCCTCCTCTGGTCCTCAGCTACTCTCTGTATAGTCAGCAGGAAGGGCTGAGCCCTCATGATGATGAGATGTTTTAACACACAGAAGACCATCACAGAATTTGGCACACACTCTGCAGAGTACTACTGACCTCGTCCAGGGCACTCCTCAGATTGACCAGCAGCTAACAATGGGTCTGATTTCTGCCTCCAAAGTTCTGATTCCTGGGAAGACAGGACATTGGCCAGCTAAATTCTTGAAAGGCATTTAAATTCAGTTGGGCTTCCTCCTTAGGAGCAATACAGGTTCACTGGTTCTTCAAGTGGTCGGTTGAACACACATCAGTTGCACTAAGTCCGCTCGCTGTTTCAGCAGGATCCAGGTCTGCTCCATCTCATTTTGTACAAAAGCAAACCTTTCATGATTTCCACACTGCAAGGGTGATTGGATTGCACACTGGAGTCATCAGTCATGTTGTCAAAGGGCAGCCTTCACTGTCTACTCGCTAGTAGGTTTGTTGTGATGATTCAAATGCAGCCAGCACAGTGGGCTGCCTCAGAATGGAGGTACGTGATACTTGTAAGGACCGCAGTGCAAAGATATTGTGGCCACGGACCCCTTCACAGACACTGGTTGTGCAACCGTCACCCTGCTCTGAGGCTGCAGATGTGGACACAGCCATTGATAGATTTCAGTGAGGATGTCCTCATTCAATTGCTAATATCTCATGTATGGTTCCTTGCCGAGGTCCAGACAAGTTGCTTCCTGAATATACTGGATGTTGTGTAGTGACCCCTTCTCACCTTCTTCTGGTTCTTATTGTAGCCTGTTCTGGTCTGCATGCCCTCAGTTTATCCTCAGAGGAAGATGACTACTAGTTCACCCATGTGTGGGAGTAAGTGGTTTGTGGTTTAGAATTTTTACATCCAGCAGAACTCACAAAACTTTACAGACACCACCTGCCACAGAGGTCCCTGTAGAATTTAGCAACTTTAAAAAAGCTAGAAAGTGTCCAACACTTATACAATCACAACAGCCAATGGAAATAAACCAGAAACTATTTTTAAGTAGTTCATGATGCCTTAAAACGGCACTGCTAGTGAAGCAAGGTTTCCTTCCTGTTACTAATTGCATATTCAACCGTGCAAGAGCAAAAAAAGGCATTAGCTTGATTACTGAACTCCAAGCTGGCAACACTGATATCAAATCAGTGTTACAAGCTGCCTGATGATGTGAACTGCCCAGTCTGATGGGAACTTTCCTCACAAACACCAATGCCTTTGCCAATATGGTGTTTGGCTTGACTTACCCCATACATGTGTAAGTACTGCAGATGCCATTTTGGATTTCTAAGAGTGGTGCCTATAAATGAGCACCATACACCTAAATGCGCAGCCGTGTTTACCAAGTGGTACTTAATACTGCTACTTACAATTAATCAGAGACTATATGAGAACGCATAATTCACTTTACCAAGTAGTATTGGCTGGGTCATTAATTTATTTCCATTCATGTTGGCCCTAAGTTCTGAAAGCATGAGAAAAGCAGTGGAGATCATGGTGGTACTGAAATGGGGATCTGGGAATGCTCTCAGGAGGAGATTTTGAGGCACAGTAAGTAAGTTCCTATTTCTGAGTCTAAAGCTCCAGGTTCAAGTTCCACTCCAGAACTGATGGGCACAGAAGAGGGAGTTCAAAACATGGTCAAACAGGTTAATTTTCAACTTTTAAATCCTCCCCGTACACCAATGGAAGACAGTAGGAGCAGCAGATTCTCCTCATCAGCCTTACATGATGTGGAGCGGTGCCCCCTCATGTTTATAGCTTCTGGCTTTTCTGTTCCAGTAGAATCAAATTGAGGAGAAACGCCCCATGTGTCATTGACGCAGAGAAGAGAAATACTTTAAGGACATTTGGTGTCTGAAATCACTAGATGATCATGAGCTCTGGGATGACTCCTAAAAGGTTTTCTGGAAATGTAACATAAAAACGATACTGCTTAGAGAGTTAAAAACTGAAAGAACCGCGGATGGTGTAAATCAAGAACAAAAACAGAACTTACTGGAAAAGCTGGTCTGGCAGCATCTGTGAAGGAAAAAAACAGTTAACATTTCGGGTCCGGTTCTGAGGAAGGCTCACTAGACCCGAAACATTAACTCTGTTCCTTCACAGACATTGCCAGACCTGTTGAGCTTTTCCAGCAACTTTGTTTTTGTTCCTGCTTAGACAATTGTAAGTTAATTGAGGGCAACTCCTCAGCAGTCTGCTTGAGCTGATACAGAGCAAAGTTAATAGGTGACATTTTCCTCACAAAGGCCATTTCTCTCCCAAAAGAAGTGGAGGAGAGTTCCCAGAGGTTTGTCAATGTTGACTTCACTTCAGCACCTTGCTCAGCACAGCCCTGAGATGGATCCATGCTACTTTTCTGTTTAATATCTCACCCTGCTCACATCAACCAAAAAGGAAGAGAGTATTATAGCAGACAGCACAGATTAAATTCCGCAGCCTTGCCACCCCAGTCCCTCTGAATCTGGACTGGTAAACTGTTCTCAGAGGTTACAGGTTACACGTCTGCTGTCTCTATTCTGGTTATGTACTGTATTTGAACTGTCTTTTCTCAATAAAATTGCCTGTGATCTTCAACCCTTTCGGGTAATCTGTGACATGATCAAATTTTACAGCCGGGACAAATACAGAGGTCTGTGAACAGTGGATTCATTAATAAGGAATTGTCCTCTGTATTTGAGCAAAGCTGTTTTGAGATCAGAGACCTCTGAGTGGAGGATTCCTGGAACTGCAAACATTGGGGGTGTTTGCGCAGGTCAAAAAGGAAGTGTAAGTTTTTGAGCTTTTGAAACATTGTCCTAAGAGCTAAGCATCATAGTTCTCAGGAAACTCTAGGAGGCCTAACCTCTGGAAGGATTGCAGAGGGAGCCTAGAAGCAGGCCAGAGCATGACAATATCAGAAATTACTGACATCAAAAGAAATTGGTAGCAAAAAACATGCAAGTGCTTTTCAGGAAGCATTACCTGTTCTTCTAATTTAGTATTGATTTTAACAACGAGCAACAAATGTTCATTTAAATTAGAATATTCGTGTTCCCTTATCATCCGCCGCTTTTCCTGTAAAAAAATGTCAAAATTATGCATTGTTTTATGATTTTAAGTACAGAATATTGGTGATTTTAAAATTAATATTGTTGCTTACCCTGACTTGGCAACCATATTTTTTGTAGCTACATTCCACTTCAGCTTCTGGACATTCCATCAAGTGTGTGTCAAGCTACAAAAACACCACAAACATTTTGAAACACCAACTCAGTAGAGAGAATGATAACAGTTGTGATCATCTGAATGTGTTATTGGAACACCATGGTAAAATCAAATATGCATCCAAAACCAAGTTCTTCCAATTTAGAGGGGAAGTAGTATGGTTTGGGTCTTCTTGTGGGAATCAGGTTAAACAGAAATCCATAAAAACTTATAGCTATAGCGTGTTCCATTTTAAAACGTTCCTTGGTACATCTCAGCTTAAGATGCACTACAGAAAAAGTTTCCTTCGTCCTCATTTAATCACATTTTGAACAGATGACATTTCTTGTCCTTTCAATGAGAGAGTTCTATTTCTCAAAGCAGCCATTCACATGCTTTGAGCAGAATGAGATTATTCCATAATTGTAGTAAAGCCAGTTTTGTGTAAAGGAGATACACCATGGATAGCAACCCTTTAAATGCATATTAATTAGATTCATTTATTACTGATCAGCACCTCACCTGTCTAGACCCAGAAGTAAAAAGGACAGAATAATCCCTCAGTGATTTCGCAAAACTGTTGCAGTTGAATTGTTGACTCATTTATTTGAAGGTTAATGTATAGCCATGATTATTCATATTAATGAAGGCTTTCTCATTTCCATAGTACTGAGGGAAATATACATCATACCACAAGCTTCTATTATTAAAATTAGTGATGTTTTTTATGCTTGGGAGATAAATTCTACTGAATTATGTTTAATACTGAAAATTAATACCAAAGAACTATAGAAAACACATTAAAGTAAATAATGTTGAATACAGCAGTATTACTTGTTTTCATAACTATTTCCTCTAATGCAATGCACAATGATTTTAATTTCTTTAACCCAAAATTTAACAACAGGCTGAACATTATTATTAATATCAAGAAAGCAATATTGAGCTGAATTTTCCCAGCCCTAGAAATGTGTGAGCAATGGGTGAGTTAATTGGGAAAAATGGCAAGGTCAGAAAAATAACAGTCACTATGTCAAGAAAAAAACGTTTAACTTTCCACCCAGTGGTGAGATGAGAGTCATGACATTGAGCAACAAGAGGGCTATTTGTAAACATTTACATTTCATGAATGCCTAATCTCACCTTATTCATACAAAGTTTGCAGTTGTTTCACTCGTGAATCTGGACAGTGACAATTCCTGACATGAGTGACTGAATAGGCAATCGTGGCTCCAGATCACTGTTTGCAA
Source organism: Stegostoma tigrinum (assembly GCF_030684315.1). Taxonomy (NCBI): domain Eukaryota; kingdom Metazoa; phylum Chordata; class Chondrichthyes; order Orectolobiformes; family Stegostomatidae; genus Stegostoma; species Stegostoma tigrinum. The sequence goes on from NC_081362.1 coordinate 62,354,019, forward strand.
TTCTGGGGCTCCACGTCAACCAACAGTGCCCAACATCTCAGGGTACGCTCAATGGGCAGTGACTCTGCACCCCCTGAAGGTTGACACTGGTCACATACCAGCCTCACCATATCATGGCATATTTCTGACTAACAAATAGTACAGTTCTCCACTTCAATGCTGCATTTATGAGCTCACCACCACCTTGCATCGTAATGTTGTAATCAAAGTGCTGTGCGTGCAGGGATGGCACCCATCTCATGCATTGGTACAGGATGTATTTCACAGGTCTTGGCTTGCTCTCTTAGCTCTCACCTAAGATGTGCCTGCTCAGGTCAGCTCTGCCTTGATTTGCCTTTTTTGGGCTTTGTCACCTCATTTGGAACATAAAGGCTTAAAATTCTTCTGCCTCGCCTTATACCATTTAGTGGAGGCACAAAGCCAAGGCAGCTTGTCAGCTGCAATCAATCAAGGAGTGGAAATGTTGGTGTACCTCATTTTAGTCAGGGTCTGGTCATCCATTAGGTGGGGGCTGTCCATCCAATCTGGTCAGGGGGTGGCCCTTGGTTAGTCCTGGGGGCCTGCTCACTCAGAGTCAGGGGGTAGATCGGGGCAATCGTCGTGGTAGGGAAGCTGGAGAAGCCAAAGTGTAGATTAGAACCAACATAATGGGAACAAAAATGGTTATGGGATCAACTATGGGGGGAAGTGATGGTGCATTACAGGATTTAGGGTACAGTGGGATTAGGAGGGGGGCTGATTATCACGATCCTGACTTTGATGAGCGAGCCAATGCAGCACCGCAATTATAGATTAGCTAAGCTTGAGGACTGGAAACAGAAGGTGACGTTGGAAGATGTAGCTATAATTCGAGGAGCTGTATAGGATCATATGGAAACTAAGAACTGAGGCAGTGCCAGGGAGTGCAAGGAAGAAAGGAACATGAAGCTTTGTGTGTGTGTGTAAGGGGGGGGGGGGGCGCGTGGAGGGACAGGGTGAGATTAACAGACCGAACCAGTAACTCATGCGTGAAGTGTGACGTGATTTCCTTCCACCTTCATCTAAATTGCAGACACTCATTCGAAACAGAAAATGGTTGTGACCACAGCTGGCTTAGATGGAATAATTGTTCTTTCTGTCTGAGCAGCAGACTCTACATGTAGGTGATGGCACTGCAGTACAGGGTAAAGTGCCCTGCATATGTCCAACTATGTGGGATACAAATCCAGGTCACAAGCAACCTTAGCCATGTCATTGGTAACTGCAGATTGATCACAGTCATCCCTGCGAAGCCTAAGTAATCACCGCCAGCACCAAAGATGGCACATTAGGGCCACCATTTTCAAAGGCAATCTAAAGTCTCAGGCTGCACAAGGGCATGAAGGTAATTTCCTCTCATTTTGAATTGGGAGCATCAGCCAATACACTCCTCAAAAACCCAAACTGCCTTTCTCAGGCTGCGGTGTGGGGTGGAAGTATCAGGTTTTCAGTAATCCTACTGTATTTACAAGCTCCTACTGTTTATATGTCATGTCTTGTGCTGCATACATTGGAATGAGGTTCACTATATCAAAAATCTCTATCAGGACATTCCATAGCCCTCCCTGTCAGAATTTTCCATGCCCCACTGTATCGAGGATTATGAGAAACTATTATTTGTGTAAGATGTGAATGCTGACTACCCACATTAAATAATGATCTGCTCGGTTTCTGATATTTCGCACACTGGTTCCGTGGAACTGTGATCAATGTGACATGCCAAGACCAGGGTTATTGTCGATGCTGCTGTGATTATGTGAAAGTGCACAGGAACAAATCAAACACACCAGCAAGCTCTGCACCAGTAGCAACCTCTAGTGGCTGCCGAACAGTCTCCACATGAAAAAGTCACAGCTGAAGGTTCCCTCAGAAAGGAGAGGAAGTACAGGAGGCCCAGAGTCTACCATCCTCAATGCCATTTCCATGATGGCCATCCTATCCCAGTGATCATCGAAGCAACGACTGCACTAAATATTCATGCAACTGACTGCTTCCAAGGATCCATTAGGGACCCATGTGGGTTCCTCAATCCTGAACCCACGAGTGTATCAAGCCTATTGCCAAGGCAATTTGTGCCAGATCACACTGCTTTACTTTGTTTCTCCATGACAAGGACAGCTGTACGATATACAACGTAGATTGTTTTCTCCAGGTTCACTGCACTAGAGACTGTGCATAGGTCATGTTGAAAACACCATATCATTATGCAGCAGTTTTCATGACAGGGTTCCATTTCATCAACATATAATTCAACTGTGATGACACCTCACAGCCTAGAAGTCTGCACCAGTGACTCTGGAAGTTGCCATGATGCTTGTATTTTTGAGATCTCAGATTTCTGCTTTGTTTCGAGGACCGGATGCCTTCCAATGGTGTGACCAGTGGAAGGCATCTGATCCCCTTCCGTTAACCGTGGTAATGATTCTCACACAAATCTCACGACTGAGGCTGAGTGCAGATGCAATGCTGCTTACTTTTCCATCAAGATTATTAGGCCTCCTGAAAATGAGGTTTTGATGCTTAGATTGGTGTGACAGAGCCTTATAGTACAGTTCAGACAAAATGTGCTGCATTATCCTTGCATGCTGTGCTCTGCACAATTGGAACAAGCGATGTAGGGGTATCAGGGATGCTGATCAACTGAGAACACAGCATCCTTCTCCCAAGAAGGAGGATGGGGACATTGTTCAGGAGGAACATCACCTTCTCCATGATAGAATGGTGCAGTGTTGGGCACAACAAGCCAGATCAGACTTAACTGACACCAGCTTTCGAGAGATGTGAGTATGATGCAGTAGTCATCCATTGACTTTTGCTGTTGTTCAATAAAAATGAACAGTTTCAACAGGTTTCCCAGCATGTGGTACTGTCGCATTGAACAACGAGAAGTTATAAAGCTACGCTGGGCACTGAGAAAAGAGTAGCATTCCCTTTGACAGGGTTCACAAATGGTACAGTGCTAAGGATGGGTAGCCTATGTAGCTTCACTCCTGTACAAGGACAGCCAGATAGATAATAACATAAAATAACAATTTATGAATGTGAGCTAATAGTTATAATGCACTGTCATCCATGCTACCTATGTGTCCTCAGAAGCTTTCCATTTTTATTTCCCTCCCACAGGCTGGCAGTGATGGATCAGATGCAACTCCGGCTTTTAAATATGGTACAGACAGCACAAATCCTACAAAAGTATTTCTGCTATGCTTGAGTGTACAATACTGTGAACACAACACCAGTGATGTGCATGTGTAATGAAATGAGCAGTGGAGGATTGTGTAGGATAATTCGCTAGGGCTCATGGAGAGACAGCCTCCATGAAAGTGCCCAAAAAAGTAGGCCCAATGTGGTTTTATTAGCATCAAAAATTTTATTGGTTCAATGCTGAACTAGCTAAAAGCAGTGTGTTACCGAGATCATGTTGTGGTTGTACAGAACACTGGTTAGGATACTGCGTTCGATTCTGGTCTCCGTGCTATAGGATTCAGAAAAGATATACAAGGATGCTGCCAGGGTTGCAGGGTTTGAGCTACAGGGAGAGGCTGAATAGGCTGGGGCTATTTTTCCTGAAGCATTGGAGGCTGAGGGGTGACCTTATAGAGGTTTATTAAACCATGAGGGGAATGGATAGGGTGAATAGTCAAGGTCATTTCCCAAAGGTGGGGGAGTCCAAAACTAAAGGGTTTAAGGTGAGATGGGAAAAATTTAAAAGGGACCTAAGGGGCAACATTTTAACACAGACGGTGGTGCGTGTATGGAATGAGGTGCCAGAGGAAGTGGTGGAGACTGGTACAATTACAACATTTAAAAGGCATCTGGATGGGTAGATGAACAGGAAGGGTTTGGAGGGATATGGGCCAACTGCTGGCAAATGGGACTAGATTAATTTACGATATCTGGTCAACATTGATAAGTTAGACTGAACAGTTCTATGATCCCATAAGTAAACTGTTAAGAGAAATAAGCACAAAGAGAAAACTTGCTGTGCACCTTAGAAAGTGGTGCAAACTTCTAACAACAACTACATTATCAGCAAGCATTTGTATTTATCTTCAAAACTTGGGCAATTTCCTAATAATATTCCTATTTAAAGACGTGATTGCTTCTAAGTGTTATGTTCCTTCCTCTACACCTTTTTTTATACATATGTCTGAATGCAAGTAATAAATTTATCAATTATCAACAGGGATTAAGTGTGCAACATAACGTTTCATGGAGATGATCTTGTATTAGTCGTAATTACACAATTTAAGAATAAGAAGAATTAGCTTCCTTTTACTCATTCTAGATGTTAGGAGGAACATTTGAGTACTAAAAACCATAAAGTGTACGAATAATAATTTCAACATATATTAGAAAAACAAACAAATGGAACAATTTCACATTTATACTGAAAAATATATTCCTGGAACTTGGATAATATCACTTGAGCTTTATGCTTATGTTTCGAATAAGGTTCAAATTCTCTCTCATTCTTTGGCAAAGCAACAATTTCACAATTGAATAGCATTTGTGGAGATTCTTGCCTGTGAGGTGATTCAACAGCTAAATGCTGAGGCACCATTCACATGTTGTAAACAGGAAATACCCTTCGAACGATAACAGATTAGAGTTATAGTCCATCTCTTTCAGTTACACACACACAGCTATTAGTTCACCTGACAATTGGCCTATTAGTCTGTTTAACGGAAGAATACAACAGGTTAAGAGATATCAGACATCTCACTGGAAAGACATTGTTTCAGTACATAGCCATATATAAATGGGTGGCACAGTGGCTCAGTGGTTAGCACTGCAGCCTCACAGCACTAGGGACCCAGATTCGATTCCCACCTCGGGCGACTCTGTGTGGAGTTTGCACGTTCTCCCTGTGTCTGCGTGGGTTTCCTCCGGGTGCTCTGATTTCCTCCCACAGTCCAAAGATTTACAAGCTAGGTGGATTGGCCATGTTAAAATGCCCGTAGTGCTCAGGGGTGTGTGGGTTATAGGAGGATGGGTCTGGGTGGGATGCTTCAAGGGGCGGTGTGGACTTGTTGGGCGAAAGGGCCTGTTTCCACACTGTAGGGAATCTAATCTAAATAAAAAAGAAGTATAACCAATGACCTGTGTTAGCCATTTCCAAACAAGGAGATGAAAGGATATGACAATTATTTTCTGCTTTAACTCTCCTTACTATTAAGCTCATAAAGCATGCCTGGTACCACATAAAAGTATACTAACACAGGGTATCACTTTAATTTAAATTAAGCAAATATTATTATTGCTGATAAAAGAGACATGCCGCCAAATTCTGTTGTCTTGCACTCATCAGAACAGAACAGGATTTGGACATTGCTGGCTCAAAATCCACCTGGTTCACCGATATCCTTTAGGGAAGGAAATTTGCTGTCCTTAGCCAGTCACACCTATATATGACATCAGACCCAACCAATGTGAATGACTCCTCACTACTCTCTGAAATGGCAGTTTAAATCAGTTTAACAGCAATTAGGTATATTACCAGTGACACATGTTCCATGAAAGTTGTTTTAAAATTTATTCTGTATAACCGTTTGGTAATTTGTTCAGCCTTATTGCTCCAACTGTCATTCCCACTCCATCCATTCTACCTTTCTCTTTGAGTTATGGATAGGCTAAGACCTTTCTCATTGCAGCATAGGACGTTGAGGGGAGACCTCAAAGAGGTTTATAAAATCATCAGGATTACAGATAAGGTGAATAACCAAGGTCTTTTCTGTAGGGTTGGGGGGGGGGGGGGGGGGGGGGGAGTTCAAAACCAGGGGCATTTTTTTTAAAGAGATAATAGAAACTGCAGATGCTGGAGAATCTGAGATAACAAGGTGTAGAGCTGGATGAACACAGCAGGCAAAGCAGCATCAGAGGAGCTGAAAAGTTGAAGTTTCGGGCCTAGGCTCTCGGCCCGAAACATCAGCTTTTCTGCTCCCAAGATGCTGCTTGGCCTGCCGTGTTCATCCAGCTCTACACCTTGTTATCTCGCATAGTTTTTTAAGGTGAGAGGAAAAAGACTTAAAAGGGACCCGAGGGGCATTTTTTTCCACAAGAGGAAACGAATGAATGAATGAACTGCCAAAGGAAATGGTGGATGCAGACCGAAGGGTCTGTTTGTGTGGCCTGTGACTCTAAGTTTTTTGAGGTAGTGACAAAGATCGTTGATGAGGGAAAAGTGGTTGATGTTGTCTACATGGAGTTCAGTAAAGCCTTTGACAAAGTCCCTCACGGCAGACTGGTACAAAACATGAAGTTACATGGTATCGGGGTGAGCCGGTAAGATGGATACATAACTGGCTTAGTCATAGGAGGCGGAAAGTATTGGTGGAAAGATTCTGTTTGGAATGGAGAGTTGTGATTAGTGGTGTTCCATAGGAATCAGTGCTGCGATCTCTGCTGTTCGTAGTCTGCATAAATGATTTGGAGGAAAACATGGCTGGTTTAATTAGCAAGTTTGTGAATAACACAAAGATTGGCCAAGTTGCAGATAGTGAAGAGGATTGTCAGAGGATACTGCAGGATATAGAATATATGAGCAGAAAAGTGGCAGATGAATTTTATAAATATGAGGCAATGCATGTGCACACTATTTAAACAGGCAACAACACACTGCAGCAACACAGCACTATGCCTTGAGGAAGAAGAATATCTCGTCCACATTTACAAGGATAATGAGTATCCAAAAAAACTGGGTCAGAAGATGCCTACATGAACAACATCAGGAAGATACTACACGTCCCGACACATTCATCACACCACCCTATATCGGGAACACATTGGAACTCACCACAAGACTCCTATGACCACTGAGGGGCACACAAGCTCACATCAACCCTACGACAATTGCTCACCCGAACTAAAGACCCACTCCCCACCATGGACAGGACCAATGTCATCTATAAGATCCCCTGCAGAGACTGTGAGAAACACTACATCCGACAAACAGGAAGGAGACTAACAACAAGAGTACATAAACACCAACTGGCTACAAAAAGTCACAACCAATACTCACTCATCTCAATCCACATGGACAAGGAGAACCACCACTTCGACTGAGACACCACCAAGAGCCTAGGGCAAGCTAGGCAGAGACAAGCACGAGAATGCCTGGAAGCCTGGCACTCCACGAAGAAAGCCATTAACAAACATATAGTAGAGTGTATGTGGGGTGGAGTTCTATGAAGGAAAACTGGAAGTGAGGCAATCCAGCTCAACGGATTCCAGAGTTTAAAAACCAGGTGGGAAAACACACCGACGCTTCATCAGAGGCTGCACTGAGGATGTTACCAAGCATGGTAACGAAACGTCTGCGGAACAACAAACCAGCTCGGCGAGCTGACCAACCTCAATGAGGTAATGCGTTTCGACAGGTCAAGTACAAGTGGAAATTGCTCAGTGAATGGCAGAGCCCTTAGGAATACTGATATGCAGTGGGATCTGGGTATGCAGGTCCACAGATTGCTGAAGGTGGTAGAGCAGCCAGATAAGGTAGTAAAAAAGGCTTACGGTATGCTTTCCTTCACTGGAAGGGGTACTGAGTATAAAGGATAGGCAGTTAATCTGCAGCTTTGTCGACCTTTAGTTAGGCCACACTTGGAATACTGCAGACAGTTCTAGTCACCATGCTACCAAAAGGATGTGGATGCTTTGGAGAATATACAGAAAAGATTCACCAGGATGTTGCCTGGTATGGGGCTTGGCTAGACTGGGTTTGCTTTCAGTAGAATGCAGGAAGTTAAGGGGTGGCCTGATAGAAGTTTATAAGATTGGGAATGACATGGATGGAGGGGAAAGTATGAGGTTTCTTCCCAGGGTGGAGAGGTCAATTACTAGGGGATTCAGGTTCAAGGTGCAGAGTGGGGGTCATTTAAAAGAGATGTGCGAGACAAGTCTTTCACACAAAGGGTGGTGAGTGCCTGGAACACGCTGCCAGAGGAGGTGGCAAAAGCAGACGCAACAGCAACATTCAAAATGCACCTGGACCAATACAAGAATAGGAGGGGAATAGAGGGATACAGATCCTGTAAGAGAAGACAGTTTTAGTGTGGAAGGGCAAAATATGTTGGCGCAGGCTTGGAAGGCCAAAGGGCCTGTTCCTGCACTGTATTGTTCTATGTTCTTGATTCTATAACTACATGAATATCAAATTTCAAGGAAACAATAATTTATACTGAATGAGAAGAGGGTGCTAATTTGTTTTGATTTGACTTATTATTGTCACGTACCAAGATACAGTGAAAAGTGTTGTTTTGCATGCTAACCAGGCAAGTCATGCTTTATGTAAGTACATGCCACGTGCTAACTGGCATAGGGAAAAGAAAGTTAGGGAAGTATACACGTGGCTAAGGGATTGGTGTGGGAAAGAGGGATTCCATTTCATGGGGCATTGGCATCAGTTTTGGACCCTGGCGGGGGGGGTGAATCTGTACCATTGGGACGGTCTCCACCTGAACCGATCTGGAGCCAGTGTTCTAGCGAAAAGGATAAATAGGGTGGTTAGTAGGACTTTAAACTTCTGAGTCGGGGGGGGGAAGGGAAAGTGAAAGAGACAGGGAGTATGGAGTTAAATGGAAAGATTAGCAACAGGATAGCATGCGTACAGGTGGGTTTAAGCTCGAGGCAGACCAGGAATACAGCAAAAATGAAGGATAGCTTAAGACATCTTAGGATTTCCAATCTCTCTAATAATGATGAGAAAGTTAGCATTAAGGCATTTTATCTAAATGCTCGTAGTATTCGCAACAAAGTAGATGAATTAACAGCACAAATCCCCTTGAATGATTATGATGTGATAGGCATCACAGAGACATGGTTGCAGGGAGTTTAGGACTGGCAGTTAAACATCCAAGGATTCACAACATATCGAAAAGACAGGGGGTGGGTTTGCCTTGTTAGTTAAGAATGAAATTAAATCTACAGCACTGATTGACATAGGGTCAGGGAATGTGGAGTCTGTGTGGGTGGAGTTGAGGAACCACAAAGGCAAAAAAACTATAATGGGAGTTATGTACAGACCTCCTAACAGTGATCAGGACCAGGGGCGCAGGATGCACCGAGAAATAGATAGGGCATGTCAGAAAGGCAAGGTCATGGTGATCATGGGGGACTTCAATATGCAGGTGGGTTGGGAGAATAATGTTGCCGGTGGATCCAAAGAAAGGGAATTCATGGAATGTCTGCAGGGTGGCTTTTTGGAACAGCTTGTGATGGAGCCCACAAGGGACCAGGCTATTCTGGACTTAGTGCTATGTAATGAGCCAGACTTTATAAAAGACCTTAAAGTAAGGGAACACTTAGGAGGCAGCGATCATAATATGGTGGAGTTCGGTCTGCAGTTTGAAAAAGAGAAGGCAAAATCGGATGTAATGGTGTTACAGTTAAATAAAGGTAATTACAGGGGCATGAGAGAGGAACTGACGAAAATTGACTGGAAGCAGAGCCTAGCGGGGAAGACAGTAGAGCAACAATGGCAAGAGTTTCTGGGTGTAATTGAGGACACAGTACAGAGGTTCATCCCAAAGAAAAGAAAGATTATCCGGGGTGGGATTAGACAGCCATGGCTGACAAAGGAAGTCAGGAAATATATCAAAGAAAAAGAGACAGCCTATAAAGTGGCCAAGAACACTGAAATCAGAAGATTAGGAAGGCTACAAAAACAAGCAGAGGATAACAAAGAGAGCAATAAGGAAGGAGAAGATCAAATATGAAGGTAGGCTAGCTAGTAATATTAGAAATGATAGTAAAAGCTTCTTTCAATACATAAGAAACAAACGAGAGGCAAAAGTAGATATTGGGCTGCTCCAAATTAATGCTGGAATGCTAGTAATGGGAGATAAAGAAATAGCTGAAGAACTTAATAAGTACTTTGCATCAGTCTTCACAGTGGAAGACATGAGTAATATGCCAACAATTAGGGAGAGCCAGGGGGCACAGTTGAGTATGATAGGCATTACAAAAGAGGAAGTGCTAGAAAAGCTAAAAGGTCTAAAAATTGATAAATCTCTTGGCCCCGATGAGCTACATCCTAGAGTTCTGAGGGAGGTGTCTGAAGAAATAGCAGAGGCTTTGGTTGTGATCTTTCAAAAGTCACTGGAGTCAGGGAAAGTCCCAGATGACTGGAAAATTGCTGTTGTAACCCCCTTGTTTAAGAAAGGATCAAGGCAAAAGATGGAAAATTATAGGCCGATTAGCCCAACCTCAGTAGTTGGTAAAATTCTTGAATCCATTGTCAAGGATGAGATTTCTAAATTCCTGGAAGTGCAGGGTCAGATTAGAACAAGTCAGCATGGATTTAGTAAGGGAAGGTCGTGCCTGACAAACCTGTTAGAATTCTTTGAAGAGGTAACAAGTACATTAGACCAGGGAAACCCAGTGGATGTAATCTATCTAGACTTCCAAAAGGCCTTTGATACAGTGCCTCACGGGAGGCTGCTGAGCAAGGTGAGGGCCCATGGTGTTCGAGGTGAGCTCCTGGCTTGGATTGAGGATTGGCTGTCTGACAGAAGGCAGAGAGTTGGGATAAAAGGCTCTTTTTCGTAATGGCAACCGGTGACGAGTGGTGTCCTGCAGGGTTCAGTGTTGGGGCTGTAGCTGTTCACCTTGTATATTAATGATCTGGATGAAGGGACCGGGGGCATTCTGGTGAAGTTTGCTGATGATACGAAGATAGGTGGAAAGGCAGGTAGTACTGGGGAGGTGGGGAAGCTGCAGAAAGATTTAGACAGTTTAGGAGAGTGGTCCAGGAAATGGCTGATGAAATTCAATGTGAGCATATGTGAGGTTTTGCACTTTGGAAAAAAGAATACAGGCATGGACTATTTTCTAAATGGTGAGAAAATTCGTAAAGCAGAAGTACAAAGGGATCTGGGAGTGTTGGTCCAGGATTCTCTAAAAGTTAACTTGCAGGTAGAGTCCGTGATTAAAAAAGCGAATGTAATGTTGTCGTTTATCTCAAGAGGGTTGGAATATAAAAGCAGCGATGTGCTTCTGAGGCTTTATAAAGCTCTAGTTAGGCCCCATTTAGAATACTGTCTACTTTTGGGCCCCACACCTCAGGAAGGACATACTAGCCCTGCAGCGTGTCTAGCAGAGATTCACACGGATGATCGCTGGAATGGTAGGTTTAACGTATGATGAACGGCTAAGGATCCTGGGATTGTACTCATTAGAGTTTGAGGTTGAGGGGAGATCTAATAGAAACTTACAAGATAATGTATGGCTTAGAAGGGGTGTACGCTGGGAAGTTGTTTCCGTTAGGCAGAGAGACTAGGACCCATGGGCACAGCCTTAAAATTAGAGGGGGTAAATTTAAAACTGAATTGAGACGACATTTCTTCAGCCAGAGAGTGGTGGGTTTATGGAATTCATTGCCATGGAGTGCAGTGGAGGCCGGGATGTTGGATGCTTCCAAGGCAGAGATCGACAAATTCTTGATCTCAGAAGGAATTAAGGGCTATGGGGAGAATGCAGGGAAGTGGAGTTGAAATGTCCATCAGCCATGATTTAAATGGCAGAGTGGACTCGATGGGCCAATTGGCCTTACTTCCACTCCTATGTCTCATGGTCTTATGGTCTTACATCAGGGTATTAGAACAGATTGCAGAATACATTGTTACATCTACAGAGAAAATGCAGACAAAGATCAACTCTAACACATTGAGAGGTCCATTCATAAATCTGATAACAGTGGGGTAGAAGTTGTTCTTAAATCTGTTGGTACATGTTTTGTATCTGCTGCCCAATGGAAGTGTGCGGAAGAGAGTATAACCGGGGTGGGAGGGCTCTTTGATTATTTTGACTGCTTTCCCAAGGCAGCGGGAAGCATAGACTGAGTTGGCAAATGGACTCTGTTTGGTCAAGGTGTTGGCATGGAAGATGAAACAGGAAACAGTTAACCTTCAAGATTTTGTTTAAATTCAAATCAGGCAAGTCAACTTTGGTTGGTCAGGCCATGGCAATTGGGAAATACCTCCCAGAATGAGTGCCTAGCAGCTTTGTTTAATTGAAAAAGGCATAATACATCGTGATGTTCTCTTTGGACTAGGCCCTGCATATGAATGTATGTAGCTTCCAGCAAGTGACTATAGGTCAGGCACATTGAGAACCAGCTTGGTATTCTGAAATTGGTTTTTGGTGTAAATATTAGCACAATTGAAATTATTTGGGAAGTGTAGCCAATTGTGGAATCATATCTAATGGTAGGCAACATGTTCTGAGTTCTGCAAATATAGTTTGGCTGAGTAGAATCAAAACTCTGCCCATTGCAAACTACTGAAATGACATGCTGTTTGATTCGGTCCACAAGTCATACAGTCATAGAGGCACACAGCACAGAAACAGACCCTTTGGTCCAACTTTTCTGTGACAACTTGGCTTCCAAAAGTGGACTAGTCCCATTTGCCTGCATTTGGCCCATATTCCTCTAAGCATTTCCTATCCACGTACCTGTCCAAATGTCTTTTAGATGTTGTAATTATACTCACCTCTATCACTTCAACTGGCAGCTTGTTCCAGATATGTAGCACGCTCTGTGAAAAGCTGCCCCTAAGGTTTCTTTTTCCCCTCTCACCTTATACATATGCCTTCTCTTTTTGGACTCCCCTACCGTGGGGAAAAGGCCTTGGCTACTCACCTTATCTATGCCCCTCCCATTACTTTATAAACCTCTACAAGGTTTCTCCTCAGGTTCCAATGTTCCAGGGAAAAAAGTCCCAGCATATTCAGCCTCTCCTTATAACTCAAACTTCGCAGTTTCCGTAAAATCCTTGTAGATCTTTTTTGTCCCTTTTTCAGTTTAATAACATCCTTCCAATGGCAGGGTGACCAGAATTGTACGCACTACTCCAAATGTGGCCTTATCAATGCCTTTTCAGCCATAACATGATATCCCAACTCCCGTACGCAATGCTTTGACCGCTGAAGCCAAGCACTCCAAACACCTTCTCCACCACCCTGTTGATTTCTGACACCACTTTCAAGGAATTATGTATCTGCATCCCCATGTCTCTCTGTTCGACAACACTCCCAGCGCCTGACCACTAACTGTGTCAGTCCAGCCCTGGTGCATTATGCCAAAATGTAACATCTCGCATTCATACAGGTTAAATTCCATCTGCCATTCCTCGGCCCATGGCCCAGTTGGTTAAGATCCCCCGTTGTACCTTTAGATAACTTTCTTCACTGTCCACTATTCTACCAATTTTGGTGTTATCCACAAACTTACTAACCAATGCGTCCAATATTCTCGTCCAAATTATTTATATAAATGACAAACAACAGTGGATTCATCTGTGCCAGATCACACCAATTCATCTAATTTCCTCACGATAGGGTCAGTACTGCATCCCTTGCAGTAGCTGGCTTTCCCAAGGTGCAGGGCACGATAGATTCTACACATACTCCATTGAGAAGATCATATTCTAACATGGCTGATTTCATTAATGGGAAAGAGTGCCATTCTATCAACATACATTTATGATCATTGGTACCACTCATAGCACTGTGTGCCACGTACTCCGAAGATACTCATGATCCTGCTGAGTTTCAAGGGCCAAATGCTTTTGAAAGATAAACTTTGGCTGCCTTTTTCAACCACGATTGATGATTCCATGATGCAGCACCCTGATTGAGGTGGAGCACACTTACAATGTAGCCCATTCTTCAACCAGAGCCAGGTGTAGAGGACAACAAGCCTTCAGAAGCTACTTGGATTGGTCTGGGTGTGTCTGACAGTATCCTCTGGACAGAATGTACTACATCATCCTAGTAAGCTGTGCTATGCCCAAATGAAGGAGGAAAAGAGGGGTTGCGATGGAGGCCAATGAGCTTGGACAGCTGTCTTCTGAGAAGGAAGGTGAGGCCATAGAATAGGAGGAACATTATCCGCAGCACTGACAGAGTACAGCAGCATGGGGACTACAAGCCAGACAGGATTTAATTGACATCTGCTGGAACTAGAGGAGTTGGGTGCAGTGATCATTCATTTACTGTAAAATTGTCAGCACTGGCAACACAAACAGTCAATTTCTGTTTCAAGAGGCAAATGCAATTTCTCTTTATTTGAATTCTGTTTGTTTTCGGTGTTAGTGAATAAAGTGAATGTTTTGAAGTGACTGAAAGCTTTCCTGTATGGACAGTGATAAGATATGTCGAGCAGTAGGGAAACAGTAGCAGGACTACACAATGGGATGTGGCTAAGGATATGTAATTTGTCTGCCCTGGTGATTAAACAGCCATAGGGGAAGGAATGTGCAGTTGTACATGTAAGGAAGTGTCAGATCTACCACCTATCTGCCGTAAGTAGGACTGGTTTGTGGGCAGTGTCCCACTAAATAGTCTGCGGAAGGCAACCTGACCGCAAACGCTTGACCAGGTACACAGCTGTGGTTCTACGATGGCTTTGACACCAGGGATTCTGGGACATTCCATCAACAGGTGGGTGCTTCCACCTACTGAGAGTCAGAGAACTGGGCTAGATCAGACAAGGGGCACGTGTCACCTAGTTAAAGAGGTGAAGTTAGGACCTTGGCATGAGAAAACTCACTAGGCATTGTGAGAGAGACTCTCCCCGAAACTTCACAAAAATAACACGTAGTAATTTCTGGTAAGATTCAGCCTGCATCTTCACATATTTTGATGAGATAGACCAAGACAGGTGGAGAAAAAGGAAACTAAAACTTTTAAAATCAAGTATTATAACTGGCATTTAATTAATTTGGCTTTATGCAAATATTGCAATTTTGTTACTTAAGTATTGCTCACCTCATTTCTTAATAAACTTTCACCACAATTGTACGTACATTGGATCGGATAATTTGGACATGCAACTGCTTCATGCTCCTTTAAAAAAGAAAAATGCAAGACCTGTAAGTAACATCAAATTATTTGCATCATAAACAATCAGGTAACTATACCTACAGATTTATCGAATGGAGCTCACCATGTGAATAGCTCCACCCTGATTTTTCCAGCACGAAAAAAAATCTAATTCCCCTTTGGAACATCTTTCCAAAATTAGGGATAAATATTAGTTCCCCGATTGTGCTGTGGGATCTCTACAATAAATCTGAAAGGCCAGACTGGGGCCTTGGTATTAAAGTCTCTTTGAAAGGACGACGCATGTAACACTCCCTCACTATAACACTGTAATGTTGGCCGCCAGTACGTGTTCAAATCTTAAACATGGACTAGAATCCAGGAGTTTCTGTCTGAGTTAATGATGATAATGAGTCAAGGGACACAAAATAACCTCTTGTGTAGGCCCGCAGAAATCTCGACGAGCACGTGAAAACAAAGCCTGATATACAGAAAGCCAAGGCAATAAAAACATTATTATCTTTGATGGCACAAAATTATGTCAGAAGTCACACGATACTAGGTTATAGTCCAACAGGTTTATTTGAAATCACAAGCTGTTGCAGCGCTGCTCCTTCATCACGTGAAATGGGACCACAACCTGGTGTCATGTGACTTCTGATTTTGTCCACCCCAGTCCAACACTGGCACCTCCACATCACAAAATTATGTAGCAATCATGAACTGGTCAACAAAATAGTTGATGACCCACCGAACATAGTATTACCTTTATGTTTTTAAAGATCAGTTTCACTTTGCAATATTGGCAGGCTTCTTCTCTATATTCACATACTGTTTGTAAATGGCCTGTTAAATCTTTTCTAAGTAAGACAGCATCACAACCATTGACACACGCTACAGTTTCAAACTCGCATTTTTTAAGGTGATCCTTAAATAATAGAGAAAAAAATTATCAGCAAGTCATGAATTTGCATTTTGATTTGGTCAGTATTATTTCTTCATCAAGAAAAGAGCTGTCATTGTAAGTGAATTACACCCTTCTCACTTTTGACACCAAATGTCAGTATAAAACACAAGCAAGGTTCAAAGAACTTTGTCTTAGCCCCGAACTTAGAAAAATACCACCTACTGCACCAGGTTGAATTCTTCCATTTTCTTATGTCCTGTGCATGAATGCAAATTCAAATGAAATGTTCTAGTTTTGAATGGAAAACAATCTGGGTAATTTCCTGACATGGGCTCCGAACAGGTGAGCATGTAATTCAAAATGTAACCCATTAAAATGTGCATTCAGCCAGATTGTCATTGTCTATTTGCTGTAGTCCTAAACTCTCAAGGAATTAGTTTGATAATGTGCGCAACAAATCACGTAGCATTGTGGACTGTACTTAAATTTAGGTATCTTATATGGTCAGGCATTGTGTTAAGTCACTGCTGTCCGTAGTTTCCCCCTTTCCATCTCAATCATTTCTACTAAGGCAGATAGAATAGCAAAGTGACAAACTGTGATTTATTTCAAGAACTGAGATTTCTATGGAGAGTGAGGAACATAACTTTGGAGTATTGAAGAGAATGAGTTATGAACTGGATGTTTGGATATTCCCTGTTGCACACTGTCTTGCTATATTCGACATTGGCAGTGCATTTGAGCAGCTGTGTACATGTTACAGTGCGCACCACAGCTCTGCGAGATCATAGGTGTGCAGCAAGACGCCCTTGAATAGAGGCTTGAAGTAATCCAAATTAGCACCTTTCCGTAGTGAATGTAGTATTGATGGGGAAACCTTGATAGTGCACCTTGTGGAAAATTAATTCATAGAATAGAATCCCTACAGTGTGAAAACAGGCCCTTTGGCCCAACAAGTCCACACTGACCCTTGAAGCATCCCACCCAGACTCTTCTGCTTTAACCCACCTAAGCTACACATCCCTGAACACTACAGGTAATTTAGCCTGGCCAATCCATCTACCCTGCACATCTTTGGATTGTTGGAGGAAACTATTGAGCCACTGTGCTGCCTGGAGGGAAGTCTGCTGTTTGTTAATTTTTCCAAGTCAATTAACTTCTTCACATTGGAGGCAGTTTGGCTGACTGATGCAAAGACAAAACAAAATGAGATCACCTCTTCCTCATACTTATCCTTCATCTGATAATGATTGACATGAATAATATTTCTTAACATATGTATTTTAGGCTTTTCTATGTTGAGAATCAAAGTTTAATATGCCAGTAAGTCACCTCCTGGCTCCCCAAACCTGTTCACCATTTACAGGACAGGAATCAGGAGTGTGATGGAATACTCTCTATTTGCCAGGAAGAGTGCAGCTCCAACAAACACTCAAGACACTTGATGCTATGCAAGACAAAGCAGGGCACTTGGTTGGCAGCCCATTCACCACCTCAAATATTCATTCTTTTTAATGCCAACGCAAAGAGCCAGTGCACCATATCTACTCGATGCACGGCAGCAACTCACTAAAATCCCTTTGATGGCTCCTTCCAAACCCACAAACTCTACCACCTAGAAGGGCAAGGTCAGCAGATGCATGGGAACACATCCACTTGGCAGTTCCCCTCTAAATTACATACAATCTGACTTGGAAATATATCATCTTTCGTACGCTGTCACTTTGTCAAGATCCTGGTATTCCCTTCCTAACAACATTAAGTGGCTACCCACTCCACACAGACTGACATTTGTTTGAGAAGGCAGCCCACCAGCACCTTCTCCAGGGCATTTAGGGCTAGGTAATAAACATTCACCTATCTAGTAGTACCAACATCCTGTGGACAAGTGAGCAAAAAACCAGTTGCAAAGATTCAGTGATCAAGGTGAGATCAGAACAGAATAATATCAGCTAACATTTGTAATATTCAGGCAGAAGTATAAACGTAGCATTAAAAGCATATGGGTATTTGAAAATCAACTACCAAATAGATTTATGGCAAAGGCAATAGCAAACGAAATTAAGGACCTGGAATTGATAGAGCTTAGTTGGAGGAGAGAAAACAAAAGAGCATGAGCAAAAGGAAGAGATCTCAAGAACTGTAGATGCTGGAGTCAGAGATAATACAGTGTGGATATGGAGGAACACAGCAGGCCATGCAGCATCAGAGGAACAGGAAAGGTGACGTTTTGGGTCGGGACCCTTCCTTCAGCTCCAAACCGTGTTATCTATGAGCAAAAGGAAATTTCTTGAGGCTTGCCCAAAGTGATGTTCTGTGTTTCAACAGGACATGTGCTGGAGTTGCTTTTATTTACAGTATACATTAACAAGGTTAGACTTAACACTTGAGGAAAAAAGATGAAATTTGACCATGACACCAAATTAGGTGCATGGTAAACAATAGTGAGAACTACGCAAGGGAGGAAGATGCAGATAGACTGTGAAAATCAGCCAATGGCTGTGAGATATAGTTCAAAATGTAAAAATGTGAAGTAGCATATTCTGGAAGCAAGAATATGGAATATGAATTCACTTTAAACGTAAGATTCTAAGTAGATTAGGGAGACGGAGGGAGGTTGGTGCAGTCTCATAGATAACTGCAAATGTCAGCACAAGCAGATATGCCATGCAAAAGGAAAACAGAAAACAAATCATATAAATGAAAAAGTAATGCTAAACTTTTATGAGGTTTTAGTTAGGTAGCAGTTGAAGCATTACATGCAGTTGTAAACGTTATTAAGAAAGGATCTAAACGCAATGGAAAAGTTAAAGCATGGCTTTATTTGGTTGATAGCAGGAGCTACAATTATCAAAAGAAGCTTTAAATAATTTTTAAAAATAAATTTAAGATGTTTAGTTTGATAATTGGAACATTCAAATACTATAAAGAGTTTAACTATGTTAAATAATTATGGATTGTTTTCACTAGTTAGTAAGATGGCAAAAAACAAGCAAAACTTTTTTTTTAAAAAGCACAGAACAAAAGATTTAAAAATCTGTCTTTACACAGTGGGTGGTTGGACTGCATATAAAATTTGGTCAAAGGTTACAGACGACTCAGAAGAGCTGAGAAGTCATAAATGGTTTACTGAGTAATGAAAGTTCAAATATAACACATACTTAATCTGAGAAAATTAAAGCATCCCCAGGAGGAGTCTGGCACAAATTTGGCACAGGTTAAAAGAAAATTGCTTACTGAACATCAAGGGCAGATATAACTTCTTGCTGACAGCCTTTCTCCTTTCACATTCCTCCTCTTTCTTCTTCGAGCATTGCCTTGTTTGTGTGAGATCTGTTCATTCTCTCAGTCATGCTATATTCCATGAGGAATGCCTACTACTCCACATGAGTTTGGGAGCGACCTACTCTGCAAAAGCCTTTGTGCACTGACAAACTCCTTCAGCCATCAGTGTGTAGACATTAGCATCTTTAAAGAACTTTAGAAAGCACCAGTGACTTATGCAATCATAGTAACAGGCAGGAAAAAAAGCCAAGCAGCAACTCACCCAAAAGTAGTTAGCAATCCTTTTAAATAAGGGATAGGAGTTGTGATGGGCGCTGAAGCAGTGCTCAGGCAAGTACAATTAGAAGAAAGCATTATCTGGATTATTAAGATCCAAAATAGCAGTGCCAGAATCAAATCAATCTTACATGCTGATTGGTGTGAAGATCTGCCTAATCAGCATGGGTCATGGATCACATAGCCTAATGCTGTGCGAAAATCACAAATTAAGGTTGAAAGATGAATATCACAAGAGTCAAAGCAGCTGTTAGTCCAAATTTCGAGACACTACCCCAGCAATGATGCTAGTCAATAAGAAATTGATGTTGAATTGGATTAATGTAATTTGCTAAAAATTACTGAAATGTCAACGACATAATGAGAAATCTACATCACAGTAAGTAGAAGAGGACAACATTGTTATTCTGCATTATTATAGTCATACAGTGATTGGAAGATCCAGTACCAAAAAGCAATTTCAGCTTTCAATTAAGGACATTGTAACATTGTTGTAAACTGCTTTCCTAAATTTTACGAAATAAGAAAAAACGTAAAATTTTGTCAGAAATGCAGAACAATGCTAATGTTCACATATTTGATAAATATTTTTCATTTGGAGAAAGCTGGATATCATTATGTTCTTTGCAATTGAAATACAATTGAAACAAATGTTACTAAGATGTTCATACATATAAAATAAGAGGAAAATCATCAAGATTTTACACAATCAAGAGTGTACACAAATATTGTGTAAGTAGTTGTACAGTACTCACCCCTAAACGTCCAAATGATGTTTTTACAATGCAGGCTGGTGAATTTTTACAGTACACCATCAAATTCCATACTTCCCTCTTGCAACAATTATCTCTAAATATCTTTAAAAAATGCACATATTAAATCTTATTATTTTCTTAAAGTAGACTCTACAATATAAAGAGGAACTTGTAAAAAGTAGTCATTCATTCTGCAGTCAGAATAAGAAATGCTGGTTAACCCTGAATTTAAATGAAAGATTTCACTCAGAACCATGACATAACTTTCCCTTCAGAATTTAAATGGCCAGCTGAGTATTTCCAAAACTTAAATAAAATAACAAAACTGTGATGCTGGAAATCTGAGTCAAAGCATCTCATTTTCCACTTGGCAGACATTGCAGCCCTGGTGAATCAGTATCATAAACCTGAACACCTTCATCTCTGTCCTTTACCAACCCTCACATCCCAGGCCTGTAATGACATGCGCTGCGTTCATCACAGCCAACTCAGCTTCACACACTTATGGTCCCCATTATCAGTTTTCCTTTTTCCCTGAGCATACTATTATCAATCCCTTTGCCACATTAACTGTCATTCTGTCTCTCTGGACGCCATCTCCTCCTATTTCTCACTCCTCCTCCCACGTCCCTTCTTCAGCATAACTACCACCATTTCCTAGCTACAATCAGTTCTGAAGAAGGGTCACTGGACCTGAAACATTGGCTCTGCTTTTCCTCAACAGCTGCTGCCAGACCTGCTGAGTTTCTCTAGCAATTTCTGTTTTTGTTTCAAGTTTCCAATATTTTCAGCTTTCTATCATTCATTGATTTTTTAAAATCTTTATCAGTCATTAATTTGCCCTTCTGTCTTTCAAAACAGTGTTTGTTGCTTGGCCTGCTGTGTTCATCCAGCTCTACACCTTGTTATCTTTGTAATCGTGATGCAGGTTTTAACCTGTCTTTGTGTGTCATAAGCAGAGTTTAAAATAAGTTGTCTGTCGGACATTATTCATTCTTTAGCCCATCTAAAATAGATAAAGCTTTTAGTATCCAGGAGGAATTTGTTGCATCACTGAAGTTGGTATATTCTTTTGATGTGTCATTGGGTAAACTAATCATATTGAGTGATACTAAGCCAAGAAAGTTCCTTCTTCAGTCCTGGTGCGTGCTGTGTGAGCTGATGCAGTGGAAGGTGTCAGAATGAAGTGAGCTTGAATGCCTTCAGTGAAGCAAAGCACAAAAAATCAGTACCATTTTCTGTTGATATTGCTATTCAGAAACCATGCTGGACGTGGACCAGAATGGGCTCAGTTGTGATACTTCTCACAACTGTTTGTGAGAAGCATTAACAAAGGCACAAAAATTCGGGGCTGAATGGCCTGTTTCTATACTGCAAATTCTCAGTGATTCCATCTCACTAGTTTTTGGGACTGTCCATTCATTCTTTGAGAGCAACGTCTGAGGTCGCTCTGTCAATAAATGCCTGAAGTCTTCTGAACATTGAGCACTGGGCATGAGAGCCTAACAGGCAGACCTGCCGAAGATTCAAACAACTCAAATTGTGAGAAACAAGCAAAGGTTATGTTCCCCTCATTTGAATTAATGCACCCATATACATGTGGGCACAAATTGATTGGAGGGGGCAAGAAAGTTTGTATCCAATGTCAAGGTTTAATCAACAATGAGCAGTTCAGTTTCATGGAGGTACTTGACCCTCCACCCTAGCATATGCCTTTCATGAATGAATGTAACAGATCCTGCACTTCAAAGCAATTCACTGCATGTGAAATGCTCTGAGACATTTTGGAGAGATATGTGAAACTATTAGGTCAACGTAAGTCTTTTTTTTAAAATCTAGAAATAGGCAAGAAAATTTATAGAGGAAAAATATTGAACTGTGATAATGCTCCTGTAAAAATGAACATGCTGGGTTTGGGGTCACTTGCCATTACTCTGCACAATGTTCACTGTATCTGATTGAATACAAATCGAACACAATTAAAATAGCAATACTCCACCAGTCAGGGAACAAGTTTAAACAAAGCACAAAGCACAAAGCACAATCAGTCAAGGTCCCATGAGATTGTCTAACAGAATGTAAAAATCAAGTTTTAAAATTTGAGGCTTTAGTAAAACAATAATTAAGCCTTTTTTCTGTGTCTCTCTCATTCAATTCATCCTTCTACCACAGTACAGATTTAAGGTCAAATCCATATCAGCATGAATTTGATATCAAGGATGTGCATGTAGGGTTGTTGTAATGGGGGACTTTAACTTTCCTAATATTGATTGGAACCTCCTTCGAGCAGAAGATTTGAATGGAGCTGTTTTTGTAAGGTGTGTTCAGGAGGGTTTCCTAACGCAGTACGTTGACAGGCCGACGAGGGGAGAGGCCATTCTAGACTTGGTGCTCGGAAACGAGCCGGGGCAGGTATCAGATCTTGTGGTGGGAGAGCATTTTGGTGATAGTGACCATAACTGCCTCACATTCTACAAAGCTATGGAGAAGGAGAGGGTTAGGCAAAATGGGAGGATATTTAATTGGGGAAGAGGAAACTATGACGCAATTAGACATGAGTTAGGAAGCATGGACTGGGAGCAGTTGTTCCATGGTAAGGGAACTATAGACATGTGGAGACTGTTTAAGGAACAGTTGTTGCGAGTGATGAGTAAATATGTCCCTCTGAGACAGGCAAGAAGGGGTAAGATAAAGGAATCTTGGATGACGAGAGCGGTGGAGCTTCTTGTGAAAAGGAAGAAGGTAGCTTACATTAGGTGGAGGAAGCTAGGGTCAAGTTCAGCTAGAGAGGATTACATGCAGGCAAGGAAGGAGCTCGAAAATGGTCTGAGGAGAGCCAGGAGGGGGCACGAGAAAGGCTTGGCAGAAGGAATCCGGGAAAACACAAAGGCATTTTACACTTATGTGAGGAACAAGAGAACGGTCAAAGAAAGAGTAGGGCCGATCAGGGATAGCATAGGGAACTTGTGTGTGGAGTCTGAGGAGGTAGGGGAAGCCCTAAATGAGTTTTTTGCTTCTGTCTTTACGAAAGAAACAAACTTTGTAGTGAATGAAACCTTTGAAGAGCAGGTGTGCATGCTGGAATGGATAGAGATAGAGGAAGCTGATGTGCTGAAAATCTTGTCAAACATTAAGATTGACAAGTCGCCAGGCCCGGACCACATTTGTCCTCGGCTGCTTTGGGAAGCGAGAGATGCAATTGCTTCGCCACTTGCGAAGATCTTTGCATCCTCGCTCTCCACTGGAGTCGTACCTGAGAACTGGAGAGGCAAATGTAATTCCTCTCTTCAAGAAAGGAAATAGGGAAATCTCCAGCAATTACAGACCAGTAAGTCTCACGTCTGTCGTCTCCAAGGTGTTAGAAAGGATTCTGAGGGATAGGATTTATGACCATCTGGAAGAGCATGGCTTGATCAAATACAGTCAACACGGCTTTGTGAGGGGTAGGTAATGCCTCACAAACCTTATCGAGTTTTTTGAGGATGTGACTAGAAAAGTTGATGAGGGTCGAGCTGTGGATGTGGTGTATATGGACTTCAGTAAGGCATTTGATAAGGTTCCCCATGGTAGGCTCATGCAGAAGGTCAGGAGGAATGGGATACAAGGGAACTTAGCTGCTTGGATACAGAATTGGCTGGCCAACAGAAGACAGCGAGTGGTAGTAGAAGGAAAATATTCTGCCTGGAAGTCAGTGGTGAGTGGGGTTCCACAGGGCTCTGTCCTTGGGCCTCTACTGTTTGTAATTTTTATTAATGACTTGGATGAGGGGATTGAAGGATGGGTCAGCAAGTTTGCAGACGACACAAAGGTCGGAGGTGTTGTTGACAGTATAGAGGGCTGTTGTAGGCTGCAGCGGGACATTGACAGGATGCAGAGATGGGCTGAGAGGTGGCAGATGGAGTTCAACCTGGATAAATGCGAGGTGATGCATTTTGGAAGGTCGAATTTGAAAGCTGAGTACAGGATTAAGGATAGGATTCTTGGCAGTGTGGAGGAACAGAGGGATCTTGGTGTGCAGATACATAGATCCCTGAAAATGGCCACCCAAGTGGACAGGGTTGTTAAGAAAGCATATGGAGTTTTGGCTTTCATTAACAGGGGGATTGAGTTTAAGAGTCGTGAGATCTTGTTGCAGCTCTATAAAACTTTGGTTAGACCGCACTTGGAATACTGCGTCCAGTTCTGGGCGCCCTATTATAGGAAAGATGTGGATGCTTTGGAGAGGGTTCAGAGGAGGTTTACCAGGATGCTGCCTGGACTGGAGGGCTTATCTTATGAAGAGAGGTTGACTGAGCTCGGTCTCTTTTCATTGGAGAAAAGGAGGAGGAGAGGGGACCTAATTGAGGTATACAAGATAATGAGAGGCACAGATAGAGTTGATAGCCAGAGACTATTTCCCAGGGCAGAAATGGCTAGCACGAGAGGTCATAGTTTTAAGCTGGTTGGAGGAAAGTATAGAGGGGATGTCAGAGGCGGGTTCTTTACACAGAGAGTTGTGAGAGCATGGAATGCGTTGCCAGCAGCAGTTGTGGAAGCAAGGTCGTTGGGGTCATTTAAGAGACTGCTGGACATGCATATGGTCACAGAAATTTGAGGGTGCATACATGAGGATCAATGGTCGGCACAACATTGTGGGCTGAAGGGCCTGTCCTGTGCTGTACTGTTCTATGTTCTATGTTCTATGTGAACAGATCCCCTTATGATTTATGTAATCAGGTATGTTAAATACATGTCATAATTTGTCTTGAGAGCACTCTAATCATTAAGAGAATCTGAAACTTTCTCAAGCCCAGCCCATTTTCATGCCCAGGCACAATTTTCTTCAGAATTTCCTACTTTACAAAGTAACTGTACTTCCAAAGGATTTAATTTTCTTTCTGTCCTGCTAAGTCAATGTCATTGCGTTCAACATGCCACACAAATTGGACATGGCAGTTTCTTTTCAAACTTGAAGCACTGGAATTTATTGCTCGAGGCAGGTATTGCCAGCATAAGTTGGATTATTATATTTAATGAAGTTAATTTGAGATCCCTTCAATACAACAGCATCATAAAACAGGTATGTAACACCATTTCTGAAGAATGGTCCCGACCCAAAATATCAGCTTTCCTGCTCCTCTGATTTTGCCTAGCCGGCTGTGTTCCCCCAGCTCCACACTGTGTTACCCCATTCTCCCTCCTAGCTTCCAAAAGCATAACTATGGTAGCCAAGAAACTGAGATCAGGAACTCACTGCAAGGAACTGTAAAAGCCAAGTGGTTGCCCACATATTCATATGATATGTCATTGTAAGTACACAATAATTACTTCATCCAACTCATGTTTTCTTAAAAGACACAGGTATTCCTTAAAATGTTAAAAGCCTTTTGCTACAAAAAACTTCACTTTTACCTTCACAATTAACAAATGGCTGATTAAATTGTGACGATGCATAACTTTGAATTGTAAAATTTTTGCAAGTGTGGTTGCTTCAGAAGATAGTTATGGAGAAAATATGCAACTATTGCTTTTCATTAAGAGGAATTTCACTTCTTTTAAATTTACTATTTTACCTTTGTCTAATATATATATTTATACACATATATAAGATATAACTTTTATCTTACCCAATTTGTAATAATCTTTTCATGATCAATGGGACAAATAGCAATAGGTTTAGTCTCTCTAGAAGGCATTTTAAAAACAGAAAAGAAGAATTAGGTAAAAGATTTAAAATAGTTTCAATTGTTCAGAACACTGAAAATTATTCTTGCAAATCTTATTGTACATGATTCTACTGCATACTCCAATCTATTAGGATGCTCTCATATAATGCTTGCTACAAATAAAATTTCCATTATTTACTGGACATGCAATTCAAAGATCATTTATATAACTATTTATATTGAGTACCTGAACATTAACAAATATATCAAAGATCAGCATTCCTAGACGGGTCTGCTACGCTAAGCATGGTAACTAAAGGGCAGCTCACGAAGGAATGTGTTTAATCAATATTTTACTTCCAAACTTGAGTTGGAGGAGAGAAGAAGTCATAACATATCCATTTATGAATTATCTGCAAAACTTTAGGGCAACTTAAGGATAATAGTTCCTTCTCTCCAGTATCTTGCTGATTACAAATCAAATAAGTGAGGGACAATCAGCCTAACAGATGATTACAATTCTTTAATGAAATAAACATGTACAAGAAACTGACAACAAACCAACTCAGTTGGGTATTTCATTTTCACTGTCAATCAACAATTTAAAATTGAACAACTTTGAAAGTGAATATTAGAAGTTGTTACTTACATTAATTCTGCAATGCAATTTTCACAAAATCGATGTCCACATCCAGTCTGGTATGGATTGCAAAGTACAAATGAACAAGTGACACATTTGTACCTATTTTCTAATGGTTCAACAAACTGAAGATTTAATCCATCTTGATATGGGTCAAAGCCTAGAGAGAGTGATGTGCTGGAACTATCTTGACGAATGAATACGCTTGATTTGACACCATAGCTATCTTCGGAGGCCATCAGTTATATTGCTTGATAAACCTAACGATTGTTTAAAAATCAATTATTAGTTGAAATTAAACACAATCTGCTTTTGATTCATCAATTATCGTGTTATGCAATTAAATTATTTAAATATTAACATGTGGAATGTTGTTTTTTAATTTTCATGAATTGAGAAGATTAATTATGGAACAGAATAGACATGGCATTTCTCCAGTAATGAGCCTCTAACCATATTCTGATACTTGTAATGCGAGAATTTTTTTTTCAATTTCAGAGTTATTATTAACAGATGGTGGGATTCAGAAAGAATACTCTAACTTAGGTCACAGGTAATATGTTGGGTCATTATCTGGTCCAGTGATTGATGAAAGCAGCAACCCTCAAGCTAGGGTCCACAGAAACGTTTTGGAATTTACAATGTAGGGCCTGTCTTATTTGGTGGGGGCGGGGGGGGGGGGGGGAAACTAGGTGATTACTCAGAGCAAAAATAAGTTATTAAGCAAAACCAAATGAACTGCCTGTGCTGGAGATCAGACACAAAAACAGAAATTGCTGGAAAAGCTCAACATATCTGAAAAACCTGAAGAACTGAATTCTGAGGGCGGGTCACTGAACCCAAAACATTAACTCAGATTTCGTTCCACAGATGCTTCCAGACCTGCTGAGGTTTTTCTGGGTTTTTTTGCGTTTGTATAACTAATTAAGCAGTGGTCAGAGACATGCCTAGCTTCTTCGTGCTCCAGTTTTTCCCTGGCAGTGCTTGCTCTATCCTGATTCCTCGGGTTCCAGCTTTTTGTGCTTATATTTTCTGTAGCACCTTCTCTCTCATTTTTTCGTCCTTGCCTCCATGCTCCTGTTCTGTTTGTTGCCCCACTCTCCACAGGCTCCTGCTTTCTCGCTACTGATGGGCAATACTCTAAATGTCTTTTGCTTTGCTTTCTTAGTACTCTTGGTCTCAACATGCTTTCTCCATGATGCAGCTCTCTGAAAATAACTGTTCTCTCCTTGTTAACTTTTCCCAGGCTCCAGTTCTCTTGTTTTCCCCAGGCCCCTGCTCTATATGTGCTCTGGCAAAAAAAGACTCTGCAATGAGCAGCAGACACATTGGGCTGAATTGTATGAGATGTTGGCTAAGTGTGGTTTTTGGTGAAGATCACAAAGGCTTTCTGTCTGTTAACCCTACCAGGATTTCTCCTGCTATTTCCACAAACATGCTTCATTAACGGTGCCCCATTAACCATGGCAGTGCCACCTGTCATACTAGGTGCAGGTGTAAGTCACTGCCAGGATCTCCCACAATTCCTGGCCCTGGCAGCATCCTTAAAGCTCATATGTGCAGCCAGAACAGTGTTGGCAGTCCACAGCTGCTCTGCACCATATGCTTTATTCATCCCAGCAGGTCAGACGGAGGGTAATTGGCACTCTGCATTACCTTGGGGACTCGGATGTCCTGTTGGACTGGGGAAGGGGTAGCGGTGGTGAGGTAGTTAGTGTGCTTTTGATTGCAACCCATGACGTGTGCTACAAGATGTTGGTGACTAACGGAAAACCAGAGGCATCAACATCTTCAGAAAGTCAACCAAAGAACCATCATCTGCAGCTGTGGAACAAAGCATCACAAAAACCACTTAAGTAATTTGCCCACCTTTGTTCGAAGGAATCCCTGATTTACAAATGTCTGAGTTACAAATGCTCATATTTATGAATTTGATTACAAGTTTTAAAGATGCAACAGATGAACATTTCCTACACTTATGAATGGTTATTCTCCATTGTCTTGAATTGTGTTCTGACTTTCGAACAAATCATCTGTCAAACAGACCCCAGAACGGAACCCTGGGCCTGACTGTATTTTCTCTTATTTATCCCGTAACTGTGTTTGTCTCACTGTCTGTTTTTTATGTAAATGAGGATGAAAACAAAACAAGATTCATCTGAAGAGCTCCTTCAAAATTTTGAGAAGCAATGACCTGATGCATTCAGTTGAGACAGACGGTGAGCACAAGGGGGCATAGCTTTAAATTGAGGGTGAAAGATATAGGACAGATGTCAGAGGTAGTTTCTTTACTCAGAGAGTAGTAAGGGAATGGAACGCTTTGCCTGCAACGGTAGTAGATTCGCCAACTTTAGGTACATTTAAGTCGTCATTGGATAAGCATATGGATGTACATGGAATAGTGTAGGTTAGATGGGCTTGAGATTGGTATGACAGGTCGGCACAACATCGAGAGCCGAAGGGCCTGTACTGTGCTGTAATGTTCTATGTTAATTGAAGCCACAGTCTGGAAAGTTCGATTGATCTGAGTTAGGGCAGAGGTTGGACCTTTACCCTCTACTGTCTGCTTTAATTGATCTCTCACCTACTCTGGTTCCTTAAAGGTGCTTCCTAATCTGGCAGCTGAGAGGCTAACAAAAGGTCAACAGCTTCAGGAAGGGAGGTACTGAACCACTTTTCATTTAATGACAAACACATACCACAGAAAGATTGAAAGTTTCTATGTTCTTAATCTTTCTGCGGATTTCAAAGGAGCACCTTTGATGACAAACAATAAATGGTCCAAAAAATCTATAATGAGAGTTGCGGGGTATTAAAACAGTTGTTCTCAGTAGCTACTAGCTAAATATAATTTTCAGTTCTGGATTTGCCAGTGCTTCCATTTTGCATGGTTATATTGTAACATCATTTTACTTCCCCATTTATCCATACATATCTCAAAGGGCCAAAGAATGCATAAATCAGGACACAAAGAACAGGTGTAAGTGAGTCTGAATAATCCAGCCTTGAACATATTCAATGACCCAACCACCACTGCTCACTAAGGAAGAGAGAAGAAATCTTTCCTCTTCTTGTGCCTTAAGTGGGATACTCCTCATTTTTAAACAGTGCCCATATGCATCTAAATCTCAGTACACTGCAATATCATTTAACACTCTACTTTTGATGTAACTGAACAAAAAGGACTGTCAATATTAGTTGATAAAAAAATTAACGTTCTTCATTTCATCTCACAGACAATACAACCGTTGGTTGCTATGTCACAGCCTACTGTAAATTCACAACCTTTACTTCATGGAGTTGTTTCATGAGCCATTCTCAGTTTTGATCGACCTCATAATGTGAAGAGCAGCCAATTCAATTATTAAGAAATGAAAGCAGAAAATCAGGGAAAGGCACAGCAGATCTGCCAGGATCCAGGTTAAAATCGGCAATTGTAATTTTGGGAGAGAATCCTTCATCGCAACACCTTTATCGCTAAAGTTTCTATGTATGCTTTTACTTCTCAACCTGACCATCAGAATAAACACAAGCAGCTGCATCAAACAGAACAAGAAAGTTTCTAGCTGAGTCGACCAGATTTCAGTCAGCAACACGGGTACAATTTCTGAAACTCCTTTGTGGAATGTAAGCATGACTGGCAAGTCGAGCATTTATTGCACATCCCTAATTAGAGTCATATAACTTTGAAATGGGCCCTTCAGCTCAGATGTCAATACCAACCAATGAAAGCCAAACTACACTCATGCCACCTACTTGCACTTTGTCTATAGTCTACCGATGCCCTGGCATTTAAAGTACTTATCCAAATGCTTCCTACATGTTGCAAGAGTACTCTCCCAGGCAGCACGTTCCATATATCTACCACCCTCCAGGTGAAAAAATTCTCTCTCATTTCTTCTCAAACCACATGCTCTTCACCTTAGATTTATGCCCCTGAGGAAGAGATTCTCATGACCCACTCTATTCATACCTCTCATAATTTTGTACACCTCAATTTAACACACCCTCAGCCTCCATTGCTCCAAAGAAAACAAATCCAGCGTGTCCAGTCTCTCTTCCTAACTGAGATTTTTCATCCCAGGCAATATCTCGGTGAATCCCTACAGCCTCTTCAATGCAATCACATCCTTCCAATAATGTGGTGACCAGAACTGCGTGTAGTATTCCATCTGCGGCCTAACCAATGTTTTAGAAAGTTGAAACAAGAATTCTTTGCTCCAATTCTGTGCTCAGGCTAATGAAGGTAAGCATCATGGTGGAAGGAGTGAATGTTGGTGGTGGTGGATAGGGCATCAATCAAGTGGTCTTCTCGGTCTGGATAGTTGCTAGCTTCTTGCATATTGTTGGATTTGCATTCATCCAGGCAAGTGAGAGTACTCTCGTAGACTCCTGATATTCGTGCCTTGTAGATGATGGACAGGCTTTGGGAAATCAGGTGAGCTTTTCGCTGCAGAATTCCCAGCTCTGAGTCGCTCTTGTGCTTACCATTTATATCCTAGCCCAGTTACATTAGTGGATGGCGTTGCTGCTAGGCTACAGGTATTTGGCCAGGACATCACAGTCACGAAATCAGCCCAACAGCCTTCTGATAGAAGTACGTGTGTGGGTGACAAATGTGCAGAGGATTAATATGCTCACATTGAAATCACCTACTAAAACTTGAAATCAAGGCTCAGATATGAATAATGTGCATTTGGGTTAAATATTTGTGGGCACACAGAACCCATGGAACTGCGCACTAACAAGGAGACAAGTGATTCAACAGGGGCGGACAGCAATTTGGCAAAAACAAACAATAAAAGTAACATTAAGAGCAATGCTAAACAACAGTTAAGAGAATGATAAACATCTCTCTTTCACAACCTATGAATTGAAATTAGTCAGATGTTCCTGGCAATCAGGTAACAACTAAAGATTTAGAAAAATTCCAAACTGACATTTCTACCCAAACCACTGAAACTTAACCACTCTGTTCAAAAAGAACTCTCTGTGGTATTTTCACATCATTGTGACTCCAAACATTTGGTATGTGTTCCGATCACATTTTAAAATTCTAGTAATCCATTTTTCAAATAAATCGATATAGTAATGATCAGTCAGTGACCAAATAACTTTTAAGATTTGGAAATTAAACTTCTTGGAACCAATTATAATATTGATAAATTAATTGTTAAACTTGCAGTGAAAAAAAGGCTTCTGCTTTAGTGGCATTGACAAATCTGAGAAATTAGTCATTTAATTCAAGGACAAACTTGTGCTTTTTCAGACAGTTGTCAAAAGATGTTCTTACTGCAAAATGCTGTGGAGAAGTAATCAAGATAGTGATAATTAAGGAGGGGGTAGGCACATACTGATGTTTTTGTGTGACATCAAGCAGTTTAGGTGTATTGCTGTGCAAAAAGAGGTAATGAAATTCAGGAGTCAGATATCGATGTGATTTCTGTGTGCAGAAAAGCAAATATTGCAAGACTCTCTCCAGATCATTTCACTTTTGTCTGAATCACATTGCAGGCCATAATTACTGGTCCCAGGAGCAGCCACAGTACAGCTCCAGCCTGTGAGATTTATCAACAAGCTGTTTAATTCGTTTGCACTAAAATGTTACTCAAGTTGATTAGTTTCCCTTTCTTTTAGACATTGATCAGGCCAAGACTTTTCAGTGAATTGTAAACAAGATAGACTTTTTTCATTTTATATCAACAATAAACTACCGGGTGTCGTCACTAATTTCATATTTAGTGGCCTTCCAAAGGCAGCAAGACAGTAAAGGAATGACTATCTTCTTAGACTATAAGAATACAATTCAAGTGAGTTACCACCAACATAATGTAAGGCAGACTGATAACACTACCTTGTGACATGCTGTAGATTGTGTGGTTTTGGGTAACATGTTCAAACATGACACGTTATAAATCTTTGCCTCACAATTGTCAAAGAGTTCGGGGGTGGGGGATAGGATTCTGCTGTGGTGGTGGTGGTGGTGGTGAAGTTGTGAAGATTAATCTAGTCCCTGAAAAGTTGCTTCAGACATTAAACATGCAATGTTCCTTGTAAATGTATAGCATACCAATAATCTCAAAGAAATGTTACCCGCACGCACCGCATATATAACTGTGCAATAAATGTATATTTAGATAAACTTATTTACATGCACATTAAAATAGTGGACAATTCTATTAAAACATATTTATTGGCAGGATAACTGCAAAGCAAGAGAGAGTCCATTTTTGTTCACAAATTTAATGTTTAAAATACTGGATTATAAAGGCTTTATGTTGTTGTGAATATTTGCTTACAGTTCCAGGATATTGCTAAAATGGCCATAGCAACACTGATGTGGCCTTAATTCTATCTTGTAAACCATATGTCCACTTAAATATTCACCGTCACCATTAATGTACAACGTTGACAGGAATCTCTGTCAGCATTTATATAGAATCCCTACAGAGGAGAAACAGGAGATTCAGCCCAATGAGTCCACACTGGCCCTCTGAAGAGCATCTCACTTAGACACATCCCACTACCGTATTCCCGTAACCCTGCATTTCCGATGGCTGACACACCTAACCTACACATCCCCGAACACTAGGGGCAATTTAACATGGCTAATCCACCTAACTTGCACATCTCTGGACAGTTCATACAGAATTAGAAACAATTGTTTCCCTGTCAAGAAACTAAATTCGATTGGCACTGACTGAGCCCAAAAATATCCAATTAACTCTCCTTTCATGATATCCAATAACTATCGTTATTTTAGCCCCACATCCAACAAAAAATGTCTTCTTTCAGCAGGTTGATGCTTATTTCAAACATATTTGGTAGACTGGCCTTCTTGTAAAATGCAACAAAACTTGTCTTGAAAGTTCCTCAAGATTAACTTCCTCGATGTGACACCATTTCCCAAAAACAATTCTGCTCTAACTGGTTGAAATTCTTGTTACTTTACAAGATTGGATGGGGGAGGTGTTTGCTGGGAGATTAGTGTGGCGATGTTGGGTTGGGTAAAGAATGGTCTGATTTGAAGGATCAATGCTGTGTCTGTTCTGCGAAATGGTCATTAATCAATGTGCATGGCAGGTAAAGAGAACAGTACAATTAATGATAATAAAGTGTGAAGCTGGATGAACACAGAAGGCCAAGCAGCATCTCAGGAGCACAAAAGCTGACGTAATTAATGATCTTGTTTCAGTGTTATTTATATGATATGCCAAATCTGGGTCACCTTACATGATGCAGGAATACGCAACCCTTGAGAAAGATATCGAGAAGACTCAGTTGAAGGCCTTTCGTAACCTTTACAGAATTATTGGGCATACAGAGTATGTTGGGGTGACTATGCCTTCCTGTCCACCCCAAACTCTTTTGGTATAGCATGGGGATGGTACAGGGGGTAAGGCAAACAACAGACCACCTATCTTCAGGCCTATTGAGGCTTTTAACTGACTAAGTGACAATTAATAGCCTCAATCCATCTCAATTACCATAAAATGCCTAGAACTTGTATAGGGGCCTTTGAACTTTGGAAACAAATTTCCCAAAGTACAATTGTTCCCCTAAATTGACTTTGGTCACAATGTTTCTTGAAGGAAATAATGTGACTTATCTGTATCTATATTCAAGTCAATATGTGTATAAATCGGATTGTGACAAAATAGGCCTGGTGAACCAGCTGAATCTTCCTTTGTTTTGCATATTCATATACCCTATTCAAGAAAAATGGTATGGGCACTGCACAGTGATTCCTTTGCTGTCTCTGAAGCTGTCCAATCTGTGTAATATTAATGCTTTACATTTCAATAAATACATAAATATCCAAAAACACACAAGTGAGAAATAAAAATGTTTTACTGAGAAGATCTACTAAAATTTTAGTGTATTGTGCAATTTTAGCAAACCGACCTGTTACCTTTGCACCTGAAATCCTTGACTAGAGTGAAATCAGTTTGAAGGGAAATCAATTATTGTTCAATTTTTTTTAGAAGCAAGAGTGAGATAGATTCTTCGTGAGCACGGAGGTGAAAGATTATCAGGGTAGATACGTGTAATTGAGGTTATAATGAGATCAGCATGACTTTATTTAATGATGGACCAGGCTTGAGGGGTTATGTGGCCTACTCCTGCTCTTAACTCACATGTTTATATGTGATTATCTCCTGCTAAAATCTTCTCTGATACATTAAGGAACAGCACATTTATTTCTGCAATTATTGATGATTCATGATGTTGCAATCAATTTCAGTACCTGGGACTATCCAACAAAATACAAGCCTCTTCCAGAACAATTACGCAATGATACAGTCCTCAAAAAACACCAAATAACTTCTCAACAGTATGCTTTTGTAGTACCCAAATATTAGAATTTCTTAAACCAGAGTCAACCCTGGTTAAGCTGACACATTAAAAACACAATTTGTTGCAGCAGGGCATGTGACAATGCTTACTAGTAGTTAATGTACCCTTGCATGTTTAGATATTTTAACAATTTTGCATGACAAATTGCTATAAGTGTGAGCTGATAGCATTATTCTGTAGGAGGAGAAACAGGACATGAAGGACCATAATGAATAAGGCAAGCAGCTGCTTATCAGACTGAAGAACTGTGAAAATAACACCAGAAAAGGAAGTGTAAATTAGGCTGGCTAAATTCAATGTCATATCAGATACAGAAAGATAAAGAATGGGAAAGAACAAAAAAAATCAATCAAGAAAGAAAGAAAGAGAGAAAGATCATGAGTCTCATTTTGTCGCAGAACTTTTTTTTAAAACCCTCCAACAATTAAAACCTAAGGAATGAGATTCTATACTTATAATAATTACTTCTCAGGGCTGACAAGGTTGTCATTAGTAATTAATGTTTATCAAGTGTTAAAAAGATGTCTAAGAATAAAACGGGCAAGGTTTTATTTTCTATGATGAGTTTATTTTATATCCACTGATCAACTGCAACAAAAACACACATTTATATTATAATATAGTAAATGGATTTCAGATTGTCAAGCATAGAGTGATATCAAGCCATATAAAAGAAAAGTTAGGATAGGCAACCAAAAGCTTGTAGGTGTTAGGGCCAATGTAAAAAGCAAGTGATACAGGGTATAGAAATTTCAGGGAAGGAGTATCTGATCTTAGGGATAAAGCTTTTGAAGGTGCAACCACCAATGGTGGGGAAAAGGCAATCGATGATCAACAAGAGGCCAGAATTGTATGGGTGCAGAGATCCACAACAGCAACTGGTGATCTATTATGAAAGATTCCAAGGTGCTAGGATTGGACAAGGCTACAGAGATGTGGAGGGATGAGGTCATGTAAAGATTTGAGAATAAGGATGAGGTGTTGCCAGTAAAGCAGCAAATGTACTCAGTAAGCAGAAGTGTGGCAGGTAAATGGAATTTGGGAAAGAATTGAGCAGTAGAGGTTTGAATAACAAAATCTGACACCATTTAATGCAATTTAATAGCAAACTGGACAGTGAAATGTCAATTTCATGAAGCCACAGACACAGCTTGGACAGCTATTTCTGAGTATCTTGCCTGCTCCAGAAAACACAATTTAATGGACACCTGAATAACACAATATCATTGGCCACACTTTTTTAACAAGAAAATCCTGGCAAATATGTTGGTATTCAAAACCTAGAAGCAGAATTAGAACTGCTGAATTACTTGGTCTAACTTTATCACGATTGTTTTGAGGCTCAAATGTCGTGGTCCAGTTACTATTCTGCATGTGTACTTTTTTTTTCTTATTGTATTATCCAATCAAAGAAATATTTTACTGCTTCATGCAAAATAAAGCTCTTAAGCTGATTTTGCAGGTATTAATTTCCCCCTTGCCATTTTACTGAAACAACTGTGCCTTCAACCATCTTAAAAGTAAACTCAAGAGTCCACGATTGGTCAAGGTTTGAAGGAGGTCTATGACTTTAATCAAATGATTCCAGAAACTAAATTTATCTCCATTTCAAATCAAGTGTTTTAGTTGTTCAAATACTTTGCAAAATGATTATTTTTAAAATGGTGCTTGTTGTACCTTGTTGTTGATTTAGCAAAAAATTTTACAGGGCTGACAGAAATTTTATTTTTAAAATTCCACACAACAATACTGAATGCTTAAAAAAGCAGCACTCCCTTCCAGAAAAGCATAATCAGACCTCTCAAACTCGCAAGAGGTGAGTTTGTCTCTATTGTGAAGGACAAAACAGTTGGAAAAACTAATCAAACTAAATGCAGACTAGTCACCAGGACCCGATGACCTGCATCCAATGATTTTACAGGAAGCTACTGCAGAGGTAATGGAGACATTGGTCAAAATATTTCAAAATTGACTGGATTCCAGGAGAGTTCCAGAAGATTGAAAAATCATTAATATGTTCCATTTCAAGAAGGGAGGAATATTTTATTGTTCGGGTTTGGAGTTTTAAAAATAGGCAAGTCTTGATACAATTGAGCAGGGTATTGGTGAGGCCGCATCTGAAGGACAATGAGTGGTTGCAGACCCTATATTTAAGAAATACTATATTAGCATTGGAGAAAATTCAAAAAAAGAGATTCACTGGGCTGATTTCTGGGATGAAGGGGTAGACTTATCAAAAATGGCTAAATGGTTTAGGGCTTTATTCATTAAAGTTTAGAAGAATGAAGTGTGAGGATCTTCTTGAAGCATACAGGATTCTGAAGGGATTTGACAAGGTAGATGTTGAGACATTTCTGCTAGTATGGGAGTCTTGATCCAGGGATATAGCTAGAGAATAAAGGGAAACTCAGTTAAAACTGAGTGCAAAGAACACTACCCAGAGGGTAGTGTGAATGTTTGGAATTCTCTCCTCCTGAGTGTTGTGGAAGCTACCTCACTGAAAGTATTTAA
Organism: Stegostoma tigrinum; assembly: GCF_030684315.1. NCBI lineage: Eukaryota > Metazoa > Chordata > Chondrichthyes > Orectolobiformes > Stegostomatidae > Stegostoma > Stegostoma tigrinum. Next base: position 62,391,237 of record NC_081362.1, read on the forward strand.
AAGGAAGTTGGCAGATTCTGAAAACATTGGGGAGTTGAGGTCTATGATAAGCCAGCAGGAAAGAAGAGTTGAAACTGGGTCAGATTATCTATGATATGAGATCATGGGAACTGCAGATGCTGGAGAATCCAAGATAACAAAGTGTGGAGCTGGATGAATACAGCAGGCCAAGCAGCATCTAAGGAGCACAAAAACTGACGTTTCGGGCCTGGAAGGGTCTAGGCCCGAAACGTCAGCTTTTGTGCTCCTGAGATGCTGCTTGGCCTGCTGTGTTCATCCAGCTCCACACTTTGTTATCTTGGATTATCTATGATCTTGTCAAAAGACATGGCAGACTTGAAGGGCTGATTGGCCTAATTCTGTCCTTATTCTAATGCTCCAAATAGTTTTCATTCCAACTGCACTTAACTGGCACTAGCTTTTCAAAATGTAATATTACATGGCTGGAATTTGGGACTGGACAGACTATTCATCCATGACAAACCTTTTCTAAGACTTTTTGATACGTGAAGGGTGAGACTGCGGAGTAATTGGAAATGCATGGGAAAGCAGGGCTGAATCAGCACGGCTTCATCAAGGGGAGGTCACAACTGACAAATCTGATAGAATTCGGTTAGAGGTCACGAGAAACTTTGACAAAAGACAGCCAGTGGACATGATCAATTATTGAGTTCCAGAAGGCCTCTGACAAGCTGTCTCACAGAAGACTGTGAAATAAAATTAAACCCATGGTGTTAGGGGCATGATGCTGGCATGGATAGAGGACTGGCTGATTGGCAGACGGCAGAGAGTAGGAGCAAAGGGGTCTTTCTCAGGATGGCAGCCAGTGGCTGGTGGAGTTCTGCACGCATCCATGTTGGGACGAAAACTATTTACATTACACATTAATGAGGTGAACAATGGAACTCAGAGGATTATTGCTAAGTTTACAGATAATACAAAATTAGATCGAGGGGCAGGTCCTGTTGAGAAGACGGGGAGCCTGCAGAAGGGCTTGGACAGGTCAGGAGAGTGGGCAAAGAAGTGGCAAATGGAAAACAATGTGGTAAAGTTTCAGGTTATGCACTTTTGGTAGGACAAATATAGAGACGTAAATTATTTTCAGAAGCCTTTCCCCGTTTAGAAATCTGGAGCATAAAAAGGGACTTAGAAGACCTGGTTCAGAATTCTTTAAGCTTAACATGTAGCTGTTACAGTTAGGAAAGCAAATGCAATGTTAGCATTCATTTCGAGGGGGCAAGAATACAAGAGTGGGTATGTACAGCTGATAGACTGTATAAGGCTCTGGTCGGACTGTATTTGAACTATTAAGAGTGGTTTTGGGCCCCATACCTAAGGAAGGGTGTACTTGCGTTGGAGTGGATCCAAAGAAGGTTTACAACAATGATCTGGGGGATTGTCATATGAGCAGCATTTGAGGACTTTGGGTCCATACTCTGAGTTTAGAAAGATGAGGGGAAATCTCATTGAAACGTATACAATACTGAGAGCCCTGGCTAGCATGGACATGGAGAAAATGTTTCCACTAACAAGAGATACTAGGAACTGAGGGCACAAACCCAGAATGAAGGGTTGACCCTTTAGATATGAGATGAGGAAGAATTTCTTCAGCCAGGTTATAGAACACATTGTTGCAGAAGACTGCGGAGGCCAAATCATTGAGTATATTTAAAACAGATGTAGATAGGTTTTGATTGGTAAGGAGATCAAAGATTCCAGGGAGAAGGCAGGAGAATGTAGTTACGAAACATATCAGCCACGATTGAATAGCAGAGCAGACCCAGTGGGCCAAATGGCCTAATACTGCTCCTCCACCTTACGGTCTAAGGTAACTCAAAATGAAATTTGTCCTGAAATCTGCAGGAAGAACACTTTCATTATCCAAGTTCTCCAAAAATCTTTTGGTTTTGTTATTACGATTCCAACAGATGACTTTTGCATTGTGCAACATAGTCCTAGAACATACATCACATGCATAATTCCACACTGAAGCACTTATAGGAAACTACTGAGGAAAGAACAAACTACAAAGCCTTCTTTCTCAGTAGCTGTTGAGTTCTTGTTAAAACTTAGGAATCACCCAGTCTATAGGTATAAATAAGCAGTTATTCAGTGACTGTAATCTTTAATAAAAATGCGATATTAGCAATAACAAAATCAAGTATTCCATTTAATTTTGCCCCAGCTTTTCCATTCAGTCTTTGAAACATAAAACAGATAAATTAATTCTTCCTGTCCATTTAATCAGCTTCTATCAACGATTATATTGTGTGTGAATGATGCAGACAGAAGAAAATGGGGGTTGGGAAGGTGTCAGAAGGAGGATGATAGAGTTTCAAAATTGACAAGCTTATGCCCAAAACTTAATAGCTAGAGCTTATCAGGCCTTCATAAAATCACAAGGGTCACAGACGTATTCTTTGTTTTAAACTATTCTGTTCATGATACTTCCCCTACACATACAAGAATAAAATGCCTAACATCATACAGCTTCATGTAAATATCATATTAATGAGCTTCAGAAAGTGGAATTAAGAGGATGGTAATATGAATAATTTAAGTCAAATTTGCTTCCTAATGTTATGCCTGGCAACATAATTTTATGTCAATTAAGTAACATCCCATAGTATTAATCATCTTTGTTCAACTCATAGATGATGCATATTTACAGCACAGAAGGAAGCCATTCAGTCTATCATGTCCACATTAGTGAACAACGATCTGACTACAGCAGTCTTATTTACCAGCTCCTGGCCCAGAACCCTGTAGCTGATGGCAACACAAGTGAATATCTAAATGTTGTTTCAATGTTATGAGAATTTCTGACTTAAGCACTCTTTCAGGCAGTGAGTTTCAGACTCACCTTCACCATCTGGGTTGAGAAATTTCTCCTCAAATCTCCATTTAGTCCTCTACTTCTTAGCTAATCTATGCCCCTGGTTATTATCCACTTACAAATGGAATAAGTGCCTTCCTACCCACCATAAGAAGGTCCCTTATAATCTTATATACCTCAATCAGGTCTCCTTTCAACCATCAATACTTCAATGAAAACAACTCCTGGTTATTCAATCTTTCCCCATAGCTCAGGCCATCCAGCCCAAGAGAATCCTGTTAAATTTCCTCTGCATTCACTTTAGTTCAATTGCATCTTTCCTCTAATGTGGTGACTAGAACTGCACACAATACTCTAGTTGTGACCTAACCAGCAACTAATACAGTTCCAGCATGACGTCCCTGCTCTTGTATTCTATGCCTCAACTAATTAGAGCAAATGCCTTCTTAACCATTGTTACAACCAACTCTGCTATTTTCAAGGATTTGTGGATATATACACCAAGGTCCCTCTGGATCTCCAATAATTTCCAGGGCCTTAAGATTCAGTGTAATCCACTGCCTGGTTAGAATTTTGAAGTAAATTACCTCACACTTTACTAGGTTGAATTTCATTTGTCACTACTCTGTCCACCTGACCAGTCTGTTGATATCCTTCTGCAGATTAGGAGTATCTTGCTCACTATTTACCAGCCTAGCAATTTTAGTGTTATCTGCAAACTTCTTGATCAAGCCCCTTACATTTAAGTCCAAATGGTCAGTATGCCACAAATAGCAAGAGCCCTTGAACCAACTCCTGGGGAATCCCACTCGAAACAGACTTCCAGTCACAGAAGCATCCCTCAACTATCACCCCCATTCCCTGCTTTTAAGTCAATTTCAGATCTAACCTGCTATTTTGCCTTGAGTCCCAGGAGCTCTGATTTTCTTGACCAATTTGCCATGAGGGGTCTTATCAAAACCCTTTAGTAACGTTCACGTCGATGACATCAAATGCATTACTGTCATCAATATTCCCGAGGAAGGGTCACCGGACCCGAAACATTAACTCTGTTTGTTCCTTCACAGATGCTGCCAGACCTGCTGAGCCTCTCCAGCAATTTTGTTTGTATTCCAATATTCCCACATACCTTCTCAAAAAAATTCAATCAAATCTGTCAAACCTAATCTTCTCTGAACAAATCAATATTGACTATCCCTGATTGATCGATGTCTCCCCATGTTCAGGTATATTCTATCGCTCAGAATTCTTTCTGCCAAAACTGCCCATCTTTCAACAGTTCTCAATCACAGCTATGATATCATCCTCCTGTATGCCTGTGCCCTTAGCTTGTCCATCTTATTCCTCAGGTACCTGCATTAAAATAAGTCCCATTTATCTTCACAAAACTCACTTGTTTCTTACCTAGTTTAAGTTTCCTTTGCCTTTCAGCACTTTAACTTCTAATTTAACTCAGCTCTCTCTCCTCTGAATTACTTGTCAGGTTCCCAGACTTCTTTAAGCCTAATTTAAATATACCACAACAGCTACACATTAGCAAACCTCCCCTCGTGTTGGTCCCATTCCTGTTCAGATGTAAACTGTCCAACTTGTACAAGCCTCACCTCCACCAGCAATTATCCCAATGCTTTTGGAACCTAAATCCCTTCCTCTAGCATTGTCACGCCAGCCATGCTTTATCTGTTCTATTCCTATACTCACTACTGCTTGGCACCAGGAATAATATGGAGATTACCACCTTTGAAATGCTGTTTTTCAATTTCTTACCTAACTCCCTAATGTCTACGTGCAGGATCTCGTTTCTCTTTCCTTCTCTATCACAAGTCCAAACGTATGTGTAGTGTGTGCAGGATGGTTTTCTGGATCAATACATTGAAGAATCAACGAGAAAACGGGTCATCCTGAACTGGGTAATTTATTATCAGAAAGGAAATTATTAGCAATGTAGCTGCATGGGGACCCCTGGAAAAGAGTGACCATAATAGCATAGAATTCTTCATTAAGATGGAAAATGATATAGTTGATTCTGAGACTAAGTTTCCTCTATTTACATTCAGAAACCATGAATGTACGAGGCTTGAAATGGCAATGATAAATTGCTGAACATTACCCAAAGGGATAATAGTGGATTGGCAACAGCAAACATCGGGGAAGTGCATGCAGAAACTGCCATAATTGTTCATTCATGTCTAGCACCAAAATAAACAAAAAAGCAGGCCTGACCATGGTCAGCAAGGGAAATCAGGCACAGCATAAGGTCCAAGGAAGGGGCATAAAACTTGACCAAGGAAAGCAGCAGACCTAAGAACTGGCAATAGCTTATGTTTTAGCAAAGGAGAACCCAAGGATTGATTACGAGGACAAAACAGAGTAGGAGCGTAAGCATGAGAGGAACATGCAAGCTGATTGTAAAGCTTTCACAGGTATTGTGAAGAGAAAAAGATTAGTCAAGAAAAATGTACCTCCCTTACGGTCAGAAACAGGGGACATTATAATGGAGAATGAGGTGATGACAGACTAATTAAATACAGATTTGATTCTGTCCTCACAAGGGAAGATACAAATAAGTCCCAAAAATTGTTGAGAAATGCAGGGTCTAGAGAGAGGGACGATCTGAAAGAAATCAGTATTAGTCGAGAAATTGTCTTGGGGAAATTGATGGGACCTAAAGCCAATAAATCCCTGAGCCTGATCATCCACAGCTCATTGTACTTACAGAAGTGGCCCTAAAAATAGTGGACGCATTGATGATCATTTTTCAAGATTCAATAGTTCCTCTGGATTGGATGGTAGCTAATGTAACCCCACTACTTTATAAAAGAGCTAGAGAGAAAACAGAGAATTATAGACTCCATTGTCTGACATCGGTAATGGTGAAAATGCTGGAGTTTATTATAAAATGTTTATTACAGAGCACTTTAAAACCAATGACAGGATTGGACAGAGCCAGGATGGATTTACAAAAGGGAAATAATGCTGAGTTATTCAAGGATGTAATAAGTAGAATTTAAGACAAGGAAGCAGTGGGTGTGGTTTACTTGGATTTTCAGAAAGTTTTTGATAAGGTCCCATTTAAGAGATTAGCATGAAAGTTAAAGCACATTGGATTGTGAATAAAGATGGAAGAAGAACTGGTTGGCAGACCGGAAACAAACAGTAGGAATGAATGAAATGTGAGGCTGGATGAACACAGCAGGCCCAGCAGCATCTCAGGAGCACAAAAGCTGACGTTTCGGGCCTAGACCCGATGAAGGGTCCAGGCCCGAAACGTCAGCTTTTGTGCTCCTGAGATGCTGCTGGGCCTGCTGTGTTCATCCAGCCTCACATTTCATTATCTTGGATTCTCCAGCATCTGCAGTTCCCATTATCACAGTAGGAATGAATGGGTCTTTTTCCAAACGGCAGCTAGTAACTAGTGAGTTACCACAGAGATCGATGCTTGGACCTTGCTGTTCATTACATATGGTAATGATTTAGACGAAGGAGCTCAATGTAATATTTTCAAGTTTACAGTTAACACAAAGCTGGGTGGGAGGATGAACTATGATGACGATTCAGAGATGCTTCAGTATGATTTAAACACATTGGATGAGTGGGTAAATGCATGACAGATGAAGAATGATGTGATACATGTGAGCTTACAAAAATAGATATTGCTGGATAAGCCCAGAAGGTCCAGCAGAATCTGTGGAGAGAAATCAGAGTTAATTTTTCAGGTCCAGTGACCCTTCCTCAGATTTTGATACCAAATACAAGAAGTCAGATTATTAACTGAATGGTATCAGAATAGGAGAGGGGTAAGCACAATGAAACCCGGGTGTCCTCATATACCAGTTACTGAAAGTAACTAGGCAAATACAGCAGGCGCTGAGGAAGATAAATCGTCATGATGGCCAAAATACAAGAGGATTTGGGCCCAGGGGCAGGGATGTCTTGCTGCAATTGTACAAGGCCTTGTTGAGACTATGCCTGGTGTATTGTAGGCAGTTTCGGTTTCGTTATCTGAGGAAGGATGCTCTGGTAATGGACAGAGAGCAACAAAAGTTTACCAGACTGGTTCTTGGGATGGCAGGACTAATATTTGAAGAGACTGGATCAGTTACGACTACATTCACAGGAGCTTAAACAAACAAGGGGATATCTCATAGAAATCAATAAAATTCTAACAGACCTAATAAAGTAAATGCAAGAAGGGTATTCCCAATAACCAGTCAGTCCAGAATCAGTCACAGTCTAAGGGTATGGGGTAGGTTATTAATAAGAGATGAGAAGAAACATCTTCACCCAGACAGATATGAGCCTGTGGAATTCTCTTGCCACAGAAAGTGGTCAAGGCCAAAGTGTTGAATGTTTTCAAGAAGAAATTAGATAAAGTTCTCAGGGCTAAAGGGATCACAGGGTACGGAGGGAAAGTGGGAACAAGGTGCAGAGTTATGTGATCAGTCATGATTATATTGAATGGTGGAGCAGACTTGAAATGTACTATTCCTGCTCCTATTTTCTACATTTCTGTGGAAGATAACCAAATGCTATCTTAACATCGAGCTGGCTTGTTCTCGTTCAGATGTTTCATCACCATGCTAGATGACATCATAGTGGAACCACCAATGAAACAATGTTATTCAACTCTGCTGGGAATTTATACTGTATATTCTGTTATTAGGAATAGTGTCATTTCTGGTTTTGATGTGTATGGGTTTGTATATGGGGCCCACTTCTATGTGTTTGTTGATTGCATTACAGGTGGAGAACCATGCCTCTAGGAATTTCCGTGTGTGCCTATGTTTGGCTTGGGCTACTATGGTTACTTTGTCCCAGTTAAACTGATGGCCTTCATTGTCTGAGTGTACCAATATTAAGGAGAGTTCATCATGCTGTTTTGCTGCTAGCTGATGTTCATGTATTAGGATGGCTGTACAGGATGGAAACTAGCTGTCAGAATACATGAACACCAGCCTGGAACAATTATTCTGAATTGTTGAGCTGGCTATGATCACAGCTGCTCTTTCTGTAGAATTTTGCTGGTTTCTCCATTATGATAAAAATGCAGTGGTTTCCTCCTGTGCTTACCTCTTTGACTTAATTTTGTTGGCAACTTTTTTGAAAAAGACAAACAACCAATTCATAAAACAGTTAGACCTTAAAAGGAAACACGCGATAGTATTATGAACTTACTGGATGTTAAATGAAGAACCAAAACCTTCCATGAAGTCAAAGCACATAGATTCACCAACTATCTTTCCTCATTGACTTAGATGCTGTCACAAAAAAAAGAGTTAATTTGAGGCAAGGTTGGATACAGAGCACCCCTGTGAAAGCTATTATGAAGTTTCTGTTTGCAATCTTAATTGCGTTTTAATTTCTAGGTTGCGATTCATCACTCTTTGAATAACAGGATTACAAACCTTTAAGTGCAACATGATTTATATACCCTATCATTCTATTTTCTGTATTTTCTTTGATGTTGCATTCATTTCCGTACCAGGCAGCTTAAATACATTTTACTCCTAGGCTTCAATAGGCTGGAGTGTTTGCATGATTTCCATCCAAATATGAAGGGACCACAAACTCCCTTTGGTTATTAAATTTGCTGAAAGCACAAAGGTAGGCAGAAAAGTAAGTTATCGAGAATATTGTTGCATAAGCCTGAAAGGGTTTACTCAAAAGCTTTGGAATAGCTCAGCCCACTGAGAAATATATGATTGTCTGAGAGGAGCTAGTTGGATGTCCTACATTAGTTTTAGTCAGTTCCACATTAGTTTTAGTCAGTTCTACAGACTACAAATATGCAGAATAGACTTAGCAAACACCTGTTAGGAGATAACAATATATCTTGTCTACTGTTAAGATAACAAAGTGTGAAGCTGGATGAACACAGCAGGCCAAGAAGCATCTCAGGAGCACAAAAGCTGATGTTTCAGGCCTAGACCTCTCTGATGAAGGGTCGAGGCCTGAAACGTCAGCTTTTGTGCTCCTAAGATGCTGCTTGGCCTGCTGCGTTCATCCAGCTTCACACTTTGTTATCTCGGATTCTCCAGCATCTGCAGTTCCCATTATCTTTTGTCTACGGTTAATGTCAGTTTGCTCATTTGACTGGACAGCTGGTTTGTTATGCAAAGCAACATCACTGCTCTGGCTGAGGTTACCACGAAGGTATTACCTTCTCAAACTCATCCCTTACCCGAGACGTGATGACCCTCAAGTTAAACTCACCACCAGTTTCTCTTAGAGAGATTAGCCCTACAGTTTGCTGGGACTATATTGACTTTGTGTAAGAAAGCTAATAGAATGTTACTATTATTTGTGAATGGAAATGAAAAAAGCAGAGATGTTATGCCTCGACTGTACAGGGCATTGGAAAGGGTCTTGTGACACAGTGGTAGTGTCCCAAGATCTGGGTTGAAGTCCCACTTGCCCTGGAGGTATGTCACAGCATGTCCAAACAGGTTGATTAAAATAACTACAGAACATTAATTAGACCACATCTGGGGTACAGTGAACAGTAGTGGCCTCTATAATTAAGGACAAATGTAGATATGTTGGAAACAGTTCAGGGAGGTTTACTAGCCCAATATGAAGAATAGGCAGGTTGCCTTAGGAGGATGGGTTGGACAGAGTCGGGTTATATCCACTGGAAGAATAAGATTCAAATTGATGGAAGCAAACTTGACAAAGCAACTTGATCCTGAGGAGTGTTGACAGGGTAGATGTAAAGACAATGTTCCCTCTTTGAGGAGAATCTAGAACTAGGGGTCGTAGTTTAAAGATCAGGAATCAGCCATGATCTTACTGAATGGTACAGCTTAAGCTGAAGGGCCATGTGGCTTATTGCAGATTTGAAAAATTGCCCACAACCACCTGACCAATGGGCAATTGAAGTCAAACAAAAATGAAAACTAGGAATACTAAATTGGTCAATTGATCTACAGAACAGCACGGCAGGTCAATTAGTTTTAAAATTGAAGAATACTTCATTTATTGACAATCCCACTTGTCATGCGTGGTGGTGGAGAAGGCAGCCTCATTCAAGCTACCAATTGATAGGAGAATATGGGAACTGCAGATGCTGGAGAATCCGAGGTAACAAAGTGTGGAGCTGGATGAACACAGCAGGCCAAGCGGCATCTCAGGAGCACAAAAGCTGACGTTTTGGGCCTAGACCCTTCATCAGAAAAGCCTTTTCTTGACCTGCTGTGTTCATCCAGCTCCACACTTTGTTATCGCTATTGATAGGAGATGGTTTACATTCAAGTTTTCTTAACACAGAGACCTCAGCATAGCTTCATGTTTTTAGAAGCTGTAAAGTGCCTGCTCATTTGGAGCCCATTTTACCAATACCCTCCTTCTAGAGACTCTGTATCAGTCATTTATACATATACACATACAGTTTGCATTAAAGTGTGGGACGTGTAAAAGGCTTTTGCTGCATCCTGCTAAATGTCAACAATAATTACAGAAAAATCTTCCCACCAACCCCTAGACTGCTGTGGTTCGGTTGATGGTTCCGAGTCGGCAGGTCTAGAGTTCAAGCCCCACTGGAGGGCTTGAGCACAAAGCAGGTATTCTAGCGCGGTACTGAAGGTGGGAGTAGTACTCCGTTACTGGAGGTGATTTTTAAAAAAAAATGTTGAGAGGTTAAAGTAAGGCCCTAGAATCCTTTTCACGGGGGTGGGGGCGGGTGGTGATGCAAAAGATTCCGTGACATGAAAATGAGGAAGTGGCTTATTCCTACAATGTCCTGGCCAGTTTTCAATCCCTCAATCAACAGGAGATTCAACATTGCTGCTAGGGAGTTTGCTGCAAATTAGCTGAGTTTCCCCAAATTGCAACGAGGAGCTCACTTCAAATAGCTCCCTGCCTCCCCACCTACACTCACCTTTACCGGCTCCATCCCCACTTCTTTGACCAATCTGTCTCCTCTCCACCTATCTTCTCCTCACGACCCCCCCCCCCCCATCCTCCCCATTTCTGAAGAAGGGTCCAGAACCAAATTGTCAGCCTTTCCTGCTCCTCTGATGCTGCTTGGCCTGCTGTGTTCATCCAGCTCTACATCTTGTTGTCTTAGATATTGGGAACTGCAGAGCCCCTCTCTGATGAAGGGTCTAGGCCCAAAACGTCAGCTTTTGTGCTCCCGAGATGCTGCTTGGCCTGCTGTGTTCATCCAGCCTCACACTTTGTTATCTTGTTCTCTGAAATGGTTGTAAACTGTTTTGGGCGACCCCCACGGCCTTATTTTGTTGACTAGTGAAACACTGCAACGCATTTAAACAAATGTGCATAGACTTTCTCATCCCCCTTGCACCATTATTTAAAAGAGGGGGAAACTATGCTGTCGGTTGTGAAATTCGGGGCGTTAGTTCTTTGTCACCAGACTTAACTCAGAAGAACTTTCATTATTTTCGATTTCGTTTGTTCTCGCCTTGGAAACCGTTGATTTTTGTTTTGAGAGCCAGAATGAAATGAAACGAGCTCAGATCCACAGAAGGCAGCGAGGGGAGAAGAAAGTTCTTGCCTGCCGCAGACTGACGCCAATGGTAAATGATTGGAAATCCCCGCACTTTCCGCCTGCTCCCGGAGAGTAACGGCGGTACCAGCAACAACAGCACCACATCCGCTGCTCTCCACCCAAGCCGAACCTTCGCTGCACACGTACACACGAACCGGACTTATCAGCATCAAGCAAATAAATAAGCAACGTTGCACATGAATTTTAACAGCTGCATTTTATCTATACTCCAGCATGGCATATGGACAAACAGCGCACGAATACATACTTAATAAGATTAATAAACAAAAGTGTGCCACTAAATGATAGCAGCTCTCACAGGTCCAAGCATATTTAAGAACCTAAAAAGAAACAGGAACGTGAGTAGGACATTTGTCTCTTTTGACCTGTTCCTCCATTTCCAATAAAATCGCCGCCTCTCAACTTCAATTTTGCCTTCCGGCTGATGGCTGTATTTCTTGACCTGTTTAGCTTGCAAGGATTTCTCATTTCTGGCCTGAATATATTTAATGGTGGAGCACCACAGCTTTTTAAGCGTAGAGATTTCCAAAGACTTTGATCCGTTATTATGAGACTGCAATCCCTCGTTTTGGTGTCCAGACTAGAAACAGCATGTCCCATGGCTTAATTTGTGGGCACCATATTGAAAAATAACTGTGATAGCTTTAATTTAAGGTGCTGTACAATCAACATTGTTTTTGAAAGTAGTGGGTATTCTAGAAGATTTTGTTGGTTGGAATAAATTGTTAGGATAGACAATAGGTGCAGGAGAAGGCCATTCGGCTCTTTGAGACAGCACCACCATTCATTATGATCATGGCTGATCATCCACAATCAGTATCCTGTTCGTGCCTTATCCCCATAACCCTTGATTCCACTATCTTTAAGAGCTCTATCCATCTCTTTCTTGAAAGTATCCAAGACTTGGCCTCCACTGCCTTCTGGGGCAAAGTATGCCATATATCCACCACTCTCTGGGTGAAGAAGTTTCTCCTCAACTCTGTTCTAAATGGCCTACCCCTTAATGATAGGGAATATGGATATTTTGTCACTATTGGATTAAAAGTGGTATTCACAAATCTCATGGTCTCCTATGGTTTATGTTTATGATATTTGACTGCTGTTGGAAGAGATGATTAGAATGTCAGTGTCTTGTGAATGTGAGTTAGTACAGAGCAGAGTGCAGTAACGTGTCAGAGTAGTTAATATTCCAGAAGGATAAAATTAAATAACTGGAAGAACTTCCTTCCACAGAGTCAATCTTGCAAAGTAATCATTGTTTTGACATCATCTGTTGCCATTTGATTATTAAAGAGACTATTATGATGTCAGACCTGCCTCATTTTCTTGGTACTATTTAGAATACGACTTTGATATACACAAAACAATCAAAATTGTCCAATATACCCTTATACGCACAATTAAGTTTTTTTAAAAAGTCTTAAGTTTTCAAAAATAATCCAATGAGGCACATTTCACCATTAAAAATTGTAGTTTCATCTGTTTCAGTTCATTTAAAGTTGTCGTCACAAATCTTACTCACTGGACAATTTCAAACCTAAGAAATTTCTCATCAGATTAGCAAGTAGCAATGGTTTTTAAAAAGTAACTGATGGTAATTTCACATCACGTGTAAAATCAAGTGATAGTAATACTTCAGCCCAGCATTTCTTCAAATTACTTTTTTGGAAAGCACACAGCTTTGATTAGACACCGAAGAATGGCATTCAATTGTTTGGGTATCTAAACATGACTGATGCATAGTGAGAAACTGTAGGACTGCATCTAATTCAGGTAAATGATTCTGGGCAACTGATAAGGTCCAGAACCCTGTCATTTTGAGGCCTTACTACTCAGCCTGCCTGACTGAGGCCTCAGAATCAGGCTTTGGGAAGTTGATAAAAAGGTGAGTTGCAAGAGGGGATTGTAAACGTGGAGGGTGGGTTTCTGGGTGCTGGCAACCTAATTATTTCTCTAGGCTCCAGAAAAGCAATCCACTTCAATGTTTTCATTTTAACAGGTCTTTTCTGTTTTGTCTGTGATGCGGATGATACATTGCATGGTGCAGACCCAACCAAGGCCCCAAAAAAAAAACCATTTGCAGTACTGTATCATAGGACAACCAATTTCCATATTAAAGTCGAGATTGCAACGTTTAAAATGGAGTCAACCACTCTGTTACTGTTAACAGGGCAGTTAGCCACCAACCTCATTTTCAGCCTCTTGCCATCTATTAATTCCATGTAAAAGCATCGAAATCAACTGTGTCAAGTCCAAGACTAGGTCTTTGGGTGTGGGTGAAACTTTCAAATGTACAACAATCATAAACTTATATTAATATAGCACCTCAAATACAGGAATTCTCGAGGATCATCATGGACAAAATCAGACAACCAAAGCATGTAATGACGTAATAGGGAAGATGACCAAAAGCATAGACAGAAGTAAATATTAAGGAGCATCTGAAACAAGCAAAGGTGGAGAGGTTTAGGAATGAAGTTTCAGAGATTACAGCCTCAGCAAATGAAGGCACAGGCACCAAGAGTAATGCCTTTAAAATCAGGGATGTTGATGAGGCTAGAATTCATGGAGTGCAAAGACCTTGGAAGGTTTGTCAGACTGGAGGAGATTACAGAGAATAGAGTGGGCATTAGAGGGAACTGAATACCAGGATGAGAATTTTAAAGTTTATGAGCTGTTGAACCAGGATCCAGTGTGTTGCTATAGGTAATTTACCAGTGTATGTAATGTGAGACGAAGATTTGTTTTGATATTATGTAAAGCTTTTTTTTGTAAATTCGTACTGAAACTAGAAGAAATGCAATGGTTCAAAGTTATTCATTTCTAGTTGCTCCAGGGTTCAATTTGTCAATGTACAATTTTAGCTGACACAGTGCTTTGTTTGCTGAAACTATAGGATGTATGATTTATATGTTTCCATGGCCATGTTAGGAAACACTGAGCTAAGGTTGTTTTGAGATGAGAAAATGGAACAGTGAAGACAGGATAAGAAACAAATTGGTAGCTTCAGTTTTGGAGGAAATACTTTCTTTCTTGGACTCTTGTTCATAATAAAACTTGCTAGGAGGCATATTTTTAGGTGAGAGAAGATTTTAAAAAAGACATGAGGGGCAACTTTTTTTTTAATACAGAGAGTGATGAGAGTAGGGAAAGAACTTCCAGAGGAAGCGGTGAATGCGGGTACAGTTAAAAGACACTTTGGGCAAATACGTGAGTAGGAAAGGTTTGGAAGAATGTGGGCTAAGTGCAGGCTGGCGGGACTAGTTTAATTCTGGATTATGGTCAGCATGGACTGGTTGGACCGAAGGATCTGTTTCCTTGCTGTAAGACTCAAAGATAAATGGATGTAATATTGTAAGTTTTTCTTCAAAAATTTGCACAAAAATTCATGGTTGGAAAAGATAAACAGAGTTTTGACTCTACTTGAGGAAACAAAACACAGTTGTTTCGGTTTTCTGCACATCCATTATTTAAAGATGTTGTGTGTATCTGGTTTTGGTCATGTAAAACAAATGGAGAAGGTTGCAAACTGTAGTCTGGTATCAGGAATCATAAGAAAGTAAGAACTAGAAAAGACAATTCAGTCCTTTGAGCCTGTTCCACCATTTAATATGGTCATGGCCAATGTCTTCTCAACTCCATTCTCCTACCCACTCCCCAATACTAAATAAAAATCTGTCTTACACATCTTTAAATTTACTCAATGTCCCAGGATCTACCGTACGCGAGTGAATCCCACAGAATCATGATAATTTCTCTTCATCTCTTTTTTAAACCTGCGATCCCTACAACTATCACTTCTTGTTCTAGATTGCCCCACTTAAGGAAACCTACTTTCTATGTCTACTTCCTTAGTGCCCATTAGTATCTTATGTACCTCAATTAGATCTCTCATTCTTCTAAACTCCAGACAGGATAGGCCTAAACTGCTCACTCTCTCTTCATAAGACAAACCCCTCATCTCTGGAATCAATCTAGTGAACCTCCTCTGAACTGCCTCTGATACAATGACAACTTTCCTGAAGTAATGTGACAAAAATTCTTTGCAATAAAGCAGGTACTCCAAACTTGTTACATGGATGCATTAAGATGCATGAAACTTAATCTTGTAGACAAATTTAATAATGTAATTGTGAAGTGTAAGGGTTTGAGTTTCTTATTTGGTTAAAAACTTATTTTGGACGTCTGAATTTCAGTTGCATCTTTTCAAAGCAAAAGATGAATTTGAATGATTCATTATCAAATCTAACAGTAAAAGATCTTACATGTGGTTTTCAGCATAAACTTGGACATAGACAATTTAGATTTAGATTTATTGTTTCACAAACTTTTAGTGATTTTTCATGTGTTATATGCAAAACGTTGCCACACTGCAGCACCATCTTGAAACACTGAATGAAGTGCAAGATCTTACTGCAATAGAGTTCATCTTTCTCTCTTCTTCTTGTTACTCCTCTGCTGCTCCTCCAGTCACTGCTTAACATTAGCTGTACTCTCTGAAATGGCCTCCTGGGGGTCTGTAATGGGATCTGAGGTCTTGGTTACGAAGCTTGGCCACCACCAACCCCACAACCTCCCCATCAAAGCTGGAGCCAGGAGCCTGGGTGATGCATGGGTTTTGTTCCTCCTGTTCCCCATCTGACACAGCCACCAGACTGCAACAAATCTCTTTCAGTGCCATTTATCTGTGCTGCAGACCTCTATGACTCTATGACCAGTATGGAGACGATGGGTCAAAGAACATTTTTCTGTGCTGCAGACCTCTGTGACCAGGCAATCTGCCTGGTTGACTCTGGGCAACCTAACTGACATGATATGCAGCGTCACCAATGGCAGATCGACCACATTTGCTCCAAATCTAGATTGCCAAATTAAAAAAGAGTCCTTACACCTGAAATAACAATTGGCAGGAAATTTGGAGTTGCCAATCTGACTGCTGAACGTATATGAAAAGTTTCTGTCTAGTGTTCCTTAACAAGGTGAGGTCTGTTCAGAGGTTGGTGATTTACCTCTGAGAGCCTTGTGTTACTGTGGTCACCCAGGCGCACAACAACATCATTGACACTTGCATTGTCTGTCTGGGCAAGGAAAAGATCTTGGACAGAATATTACACACCTATCTGATAGATGTACTTTGGGAGGGGATCTGCATTTGGATCTGAGTGCTCTACACAAATACAGTAGCTTCCCAATCAGATCTTGAGTCAGGCAGGGATGCCCTCTATCTTGCCTTGTTTGTGTGTTGCACAGAGGCTTTCGCTGAGTCCATCAGAACAAACACAGGCTCGAGATGGGTGACAATCGCAGGCAGCAGAGGCCTCCTTTATATGGATACATCACTGCTCCCTGCTCAGATCCACTGTCGGTGTACAGAATTCATTAGCATCAGCAACCAGTTCAGTCTGGCCTCAGGAGCCTATGCTGATCGGGCCAATAGTGCGATCAAATTCTTAAGGAGCTGGATGACTGATCTGCTATCTTCTGCACCATCATATCAGATTACCTGAAAACGCTAAGCATATGATTCGGAAGGGCCAGGCTAAAAATGGGGAGGAGCATATCACCAAGGTGAGGCAGAAACTGGACATGTGAGAGTACAGACCCCTTTCCAAAGTAGATAAAAATTTGATCATCATGTGAGAGCTGCTCCTGTTGTTTATGCATGTGGCACAGGTCTGGCCCATTCCCTGAGCCTGCACCACAGCTGTCACCTAAGCCATCTTCCACTTCCTCTGGAAGCCAAAGATGGATCGGCTGGGCAGAGTCACCATGTCAAAATCTCTGCATAGAGTGTGAAAGAATGTAGCCAATGTCAGCCTCACCCTGACGGTCACGTTTGTGTGTGACTGTATCAAACCATACCTAGACGTTCAGTATGTAATCACCTAGTGTCACCATATGCTGAGGTTCTATTTGTCCTTGGTGTTGTGAAGGATGGAACACTCAAAGTAGTTTCCTACATTGCATCAGTGGTCCCTCATGGAAAAATGTGTACTGGCAAACATCTTTGACCCACACATCCATAGGCAGCAGTCAGTACGTAACTTCATCATAGGAAAAGAAGATGGTTGATCTGCTGGATAGTTGTTTGAGCAGAACCATCAAAGTCATTCGGCAGAATGCCTCATTGGCAGAATTTTCCAACAAGCACCAATACATAGCTTGGCTGGTGGAGAGAAAGGCACTACCTGTTAGATCTTTCATGTAAGCCTGTACTCTCTTGTGCCTTTGAAACAGCTGCAGTGGTGAATAGACTGGCACACATCTTATTCTGGAATGTGCCCTTGAAAAGAACCTCTGGAGTGAGATGCTAGGAACTGCAGATGCTGGAAAATCCGAGATAACAAGGTATAGAGCTGGATGAACACAGCAGGCCAAGCATCATCATAGGAGCAGGAAGGCTGACGTTTCAGGCCTAGACCCTTCATCAGAAATGGGGAAGGGAAGGGGGTTCTGAAATAAATAGGGAGAGAGGGGGAGGCGGATCAAAGATGGATAGAGGAGAAGATAGGTGGAGAGAAGACAGACAAGTCAAAGAGGTGGGGATGGAGCCAGTAAAGGTGAGTGTAGGTAGGGAGGTAGGGAGGACATAGGTCAGTCCAGGGAGGTCAGACAGGTCAAGGGGGTGGGATGAGGTTAGTAGGTAGGAAATGGGTGTGGGGCTTGAGGTGGGAGGAGGGGATAAGTGGGAGGAAGAACAGGTTAGGGAGGCGGGGACAAGCTGGCCTGGTTTTAGGATGCGGTAGGGGGAGAGGAGATTTTGAAGCTTGTGAAATCCACATTGATACCATTGGGCTGCAGGGTTCCGAAGCGGAATATGAGTTGCTGTTCCTGCAACCTTCGGGTGGCATCATTGTGGCACTGCAGGAGGCCCAGGATGGACATGTCATCTTAGGAACATGAGGGGGGAGTTGAAATGGTTCGAGACTGGGAGGTGCAGTTGTTTATTGCAAACTGAGCGCAGGTGTTCTGCAAAGCAGTCCCCAAGTCTCCACTTGGTTTCCCCAATGTACAGGAGGCCACAACAGATACAGCAGATGCAGTATACCACATTGGCAGTTGTGCAGGTGAACATCTGCTTGATGTGGAAAATTTTCCTGGAGGCCTAGTTTGCGGGTAAGGGAGGAGGTATGGGGAGCAGGTGTAGCACTTCCCGAGGTTGCAGGGAAAAGTGCTGCGTGTGGTGGGGCTGGAGGGGAGTGTGGAGCGGACAAGGGAGTCATGGAGAGAGTGTTCCCTCCGGAAAGCAGACAAGGTGGGGAGAAAAAAAATGTCTTTGGTGGAGGGGTTGGATTGCAGATGGCGGAAGTGTCGGAGGATGATGTGTTGGTTCCGGAGGTTGGTGGGATGGTACGTGAGGACGAGGGGTGTGAGGGATGAGTTGCGGGAAATGTGGGAGACACGGTCGAGGGTGTTCTCGACCACTGCGGGGGAGAAGTTGCAGTCCTTGAAAAATGAGGACATTTGAGATGTACGGGAGTGGAATGCCTCATCCTGGTGCAGGTGCAGCGGAGGCGAAGGAATTGTGAATAGGGGATGGCATTTTAGGTTTTTCAAGGACTGGGCTTATATTGAAATGAGCATAGCTTCTGGTCTACATTTAGTGAATTTCAGTTTTGCATTTGGTTTGAGGCATACAAGACTGCAAAATGCTCAACTGAGAAATATCACTTTTCATTGTTCTGTTATGTCAAACTGGAACTGTTTTGTCAAGTACTCGCAGATAATTTATGAATAAAGTTTAGTTTTGCTAATAAAACAACGGGAGTCATTAACACTTCTACAAATGGAGTAGATGAATATAGCAAGATTGCTTTAGTTTGTGACTGACTGAATCCAGACCTTCACACTGACAATTAACTCAGTCCAAACTAGGAGTACTTAAGAGTCCAAGAGAATAAAATGTGAGGCTGGATGAACACAGCAGGCCCAGCAGCATCTCAGGAGCACAAAAGCTGATGTTTTGGGCCTAGACCCTTCATCAGAGAGGGGGATGGGGGTGAGGGTTCTGGAATAAATAGGGAGAGAGAGGGAGGCGGACCGAAGATGGAGAGAAAAGAAGATAGGTGGAGAGGAGAGGATAGGTGGGGAGGTAGGGGATAGGTCAGCCCAGGGAAGACGGACAGGTCAAGGAGGTGGGACGAGGTTAGTAAGTAGGAGATGGAGGTGCGGCTTGGGGTGGGAGGAAGGGATGGGTGAGAGGAAGAACAGGTTAGGGAGGCAGAGACAGGCTGGGCTGGTTTTGGGATGCAGTGGGGGAAGGGGAAGAGCTGGGCTGGTTGTGCGGTGCAGTGGGGGGAGGGGACGAACTGGGCTGGTTTTGGGATGCGGTGGGGGAAGGGGAGATTTTGAAGCTGGTGAAGTCCACATTGATACCATTGGGCTGCAGGGTTCCCAAGCGGAATATGAGTTGCTGTTCCTGCAACCTTCGGGTGGCATCATTGTGGCACTGCAGGAGGCCCATGATGGACATGTCATCTAAAGAATGGGAGGGGGAGTGGAAATGGTTTGCGACTGGGAGGTGCAGTTGTTTATTGCGAACCAAGCAGAGGTGTTCTGCAAAGCAGTCCCCAAGCCTCCGCTTGGTTTCCCCAATGTAGAGGGAGCCACACCGGGTACAATGGATACAGTATACCACATTGGCAGATGTGCAGGTGAACCTCTGCTTAATATGGAATGTCATCTTGGGGCCTGGGATAGTGGTGAGGGACGATGTGTGAGGGCAAGTGTAGCACTTTCTATTAAGTCACTGTCAAATAAAAAAAGTTTCCATTATAATCCTTTAATACAAGATTATTAAGAGGCAAAATAAAATTTATTTTACAAAACTTGTTTTACTATAATCCACATTTATTAAAACATTTCATGTATTGATCACATTTTCTACGCACAGTGTTTACTTAAGAATTATACAATTTATACTCACAAAACAGGGGGAAGGTGCCGGGTGTAATGGGGTTGGAGGGCAGTGTGGAGCGAACAAGGTCCGCTAGCAACATTTTTATTCATCCGAATAGGGAGCCAGGAGGAACAGGGATTCTTCTGGATCTGTAGTTTTACTGTGGGATGCTGCTGGCAATACTTGACTTCCCTTTCAGCTGCATTCTTTCATATCCAGATTTACTGAAAGTCTGCTATATACACCTCTCTTCATCAAGATCAGTGCATTTAGCTCTTGGGGTGCCACTCATTCTCTTGACAGACCCTCACAGCTTGATGATGCAAGGAGACCCAGTGAATGCATCTGTGTGCTGTCAGCATCATTGAACTCACATTTGAACTGGGGTGTAAACACTATCTAGGCCAATGTTTCCATTACAAACATTGGCATGATGAGATAGGGTTATGGCATTATAAAATATTTTACACTGTTTTGTGAGTATAAATTGTATAATTCTTAAGTAAACACTGTGCATAGAAAATGTGATCAATACATGAAATGTTTTAATAAATGTGGATTATAGTAAAACAAGTTTTGTAAAATAAATTTTATTTGGCCTCTTAATAATCTTGTATTAAAGGATTATAATGGAAACTTTTTCTATCTGACAGTGACTTAATAGGTTCTGTACTAGTAGCTTTTAATATTGGCAGGACTTAAAAAATCCTGATCAACTGGAATTTTTTTATTTAATGCATTTTTCTAATCAACCTGTTCAGAGATTATGTTACACACCTCTGGAGCATGTGGAACTAAAGCCTGGGTTTCTGGGTATAGAGGTTAGGACATTACCATTGTGCCATTAGAGGGAAATTATTTTTAAATATTCTGGTAGAAAGGTTATTCTGATAATTTTTCAATGGCTAATGTTTCAAATATCAATGCCCCGAGTGCAATATGCAATGAGTCCTTAATTAAAGTCTTCAATTGCAAATTTGATTATAGCATCAAAGATTGTATAGTGGTTATGAATCATTGTTTTAAAACATTAACAGCTGAACCTCCATCTCCTCAGAAATTTTCTGTTGTTTGTTTCCAGATTTCAAAACTTTTTAAATTATGCTTGGCGAAGGTATGATTGGGGGTAAGAGACTCCAACACGGGGTGATAAATTGTACCAGCTCCTCGCTGGTTAAATACGCTGACTAACCTGCTTTTTTTCCGCCAGAACTCGGTAGTTATCATTGGCAGAACTATTTATGCGTTCGTGTGGTATTCCTGTGTCCTCTATATTAAACCAGGTAATCCACGGCCTGTATTACTAGAAAATGAAGGAGTGCCCTACTATTTTAATCCATGACCATATTATTGCATAATAAAAGGAATGAATGGTCTGCAAATGTTTTTAACCACTGACATCACCAGCAGTATTTTCTCCATGTACGTTGCAGGAATATTTAGAGACACAATGTACCCTTGACTGATGCCATCAGGTAATATAAAGTTAAATCTACTGAGGAAACTGTAGCAAGTAATCGAGAAATAACAAGATTCTTTCGCACAAGAAGTTCACAGGACCTAGAGTTTCCACATTTTGCTACTTCCTCCTGTGAACGTTTACAGTGCAGTGGTTTGGCTCAGGATCAGCTGCTGTTCCCCGCGAGGGTGCAGGGTCAGCTGCCCGGCCTCATCACAATAACAATAAGCCAGTCTGTGACCACCACAACACTGGGAATGACCGAGAGAAGACAGACAACGTTAGGATTGTACACTTCAGCGCCATTTTAAAGGCGACAGGCACTCCCTCCTTTTCGCCCTCAGATAGGAAAACGCCTGAATTTCGCTATAACGG
The DNA here is from genome assembly GCF_030684315.1 of Stegostoma tigrinum. Taxonomy (NCBI): domain Eukaryota; kingdom Metazoa; phylum Chordata; class Chondrichthyes; order Orectolobiformes; family Stegostomatidae; genus Stegostoma; species Stegostoma tigrinum. The sequence goes on from NC_081362.1 coordinate 62,413,333, forward strand.
GTTAGTGATTACAACCGTGCGTTTAAAACAAAAGCCTTCAAAACAACCAGCAACCCTGCAAGTCAGTCGGTGAATCTGAGGTCACTCTTGCGATTTCTGTCAGGTCGCCAGCGCTCAAGCAAGGGGCCGCATAAATCACGGTCAAAGCCGCCTTACCTCCCGGAGCTGGTCTCGGGGGAAACCTTCGCATTACAGTCGGTGCAGCGCTCTCCGCTCACAGTGCACCATCAGCCAGGCGCTTTCAGGAAGTGGCAACATGTAAAATCGAAACCGACAGTAAAGGGAAACGCGACAGCAGTCACCCACGTACAGCCAGCCTCTGGATTTCGAGTTAGCCCTTTCCACTCTCGGCCATTAGAGTTTTAACCATTCAGAATCACCACAGCTCAGTCACCCGGACAACACGCGTCTTTTTTTTGCTTTCACCTCCACTTGCATTTACTGTCAACTATTGGCGTGATGAGCTCACCCCATTCATAATCTAAATTTGTCGCTGTAATCCCAATCCCATGTCAATGGAGGTTCTCCACCTCCAGTATTGATGAGAGATCACAATTACTCTCGCTTGGATCCGGGATTTAAAATGTGTTGATACAGAATCACAGAATGGTGTTAAGTACACTGTGGTCCATTTGGTTGCCACCCCCCGAACCTCACTTCAGCTGGAAAAAGACGCAGCACGATGTCTGAGATCAACAGGACGGATCACCTGGCAGCAATCCAGGCATCAGAAAAGACTACTGCAGCAACAGCCCTATCAACACTGCAAAGTTCCCCTCACTAAAATCTGGGGGTTAGACTGGGAGAGCTGTCTCACAGACTAGTCAAGCAAAGGCCTGACATAATCATACTTACAGAATCATACCTTACAATGTCCCAGACATCAACGTCACCAGCCCTGGATATGTTCTCTCTCACCACCAGGTCAGAACCAGCAGGAGTGGCAGCACACTGGTATACACTCAGGAAGGAGTTGCCCCGAGGAGCCCTCAACATTGACTCCGACCCCATAAAGTCTCACAGCTTCAGGTTAAACATGAGTGAGGAAACCTCCTGCTGATCACCACGTACTGTTCCCCCCCCCCCCCCCCCACTCAGCTGATGAAACGGTACTCTTTCATATTGAACTTGCAGGAAGCACTGAGGATGGCAAGGATACAAAATGTACTCTAGTGGGGGATTTCAATGTCCACCACCAAGAGTGGCTCAGCAGCAGTACTACTGATCGAGCTGGTCAAGTCCTAAAGGACAGTGCTGCCAGACTGGTTCTGTGGCAGGTAGTGAGGGAACCAACAAAAGGGAAAAAAACATATTTAAGCTTATCCTTACCAATGTGCCAGCTGCAAATGCATCTATCCATGACAGTATCAGTGACAGCAACTTCCATAAGTCTCTTGTGGAGACCAAGACCCGCCTTCACATTGAAAATACCCTCCATTGTGTAGTGTGGCACTATCACCGTGCTAAATGGGACAGACTTCCCACAGATGTAGCAACTCAAGACTGGGCATCCGTGAGGTGCTATGGGCCATCAACAGCAGTAGAACTGTACTGCAGCTCAATCTGTAACCTCACAGCCAGGCATATCTCCTACTCAACCACTACCATCAAAGCCAGGGGATCAACCCTCATTCAATGGAGTGTGGAAGAGGGCATGCCAGGAGCAGAGCAGCACCAGGCATGCCTGAAGATGAGGTATCAACCTCGTGAAGCCACTAAACTACTTGCATGCTAAACAGCATAAACAGCAAGTGATAGACAGAGCTGAATGATCCCACAACCAACACAGCACATCTAAGCTAAACAGTCCTGCCACATCCAGTCATGAATGGTGGTGGACAGTAAACAACTCACTGGAGGAGGAGGGTCCATAAATATCCCCATCCTCAATGATAGAAGAGCCCAGCGCATCAGTGCATAAGATAAGACTGACGCTTTTGCAGCAAACTTTAGTTAGAAGTGCCAACTGAATAATCCATCTCAGCCTCCCCAAGTGGTTACCAGCATTACAATTACTAGTCTTCAGCCAATTCGATTCACTCCACACGATATCAAAAATACAGTTGGAGACGCTGGATAATGCAAAGACTATGGGTCTTGACAATACTCCAGTGATAGTACTGAAGACTTGAGCTCCAGAACATGATGCTGCCCTAGCCAAGCTGTTCCACACATTTACAACTCTGGCATCTACTGGACAATGTGGAAAATTGCCCAAGTATGTGCTGTACTTAAAAAGCAGGACAAATCCAACCCAGCCAATTAACGCCCCATCAGTCTACTCTCAATCATCAGTAAAGTGATGGAAGATGTCATCAACAGTACTATCAAGCAGCATCTGCTCAGCAATTACCTGCTCAGTGATGCCCTGTTTGGGTTTTGCCAGGTTCAAATATAGACGAAAGAGCTGAATTCCAGAGGTGAGGTGAGACATCAAGGCTACAATTGACCGAATGTGGCATCAAGAAGCCCTAGCAAAACTGGAATCAATGGATATCGGGGCAAAACTCTCCGCTGGTTAGAGACATACCTGGCAGATGGGAAGATGATTGTGTTTGTTGGAGGTCAGTCATCTCAGCTCCAGGACATCACTGCAGGAGTTCCTCAGTGTAGTGTCCTCAGCCAAAACATCTTCAACTGCTTCATCAATGACCTATTGCCCCATCCTCAAATCAGAAGTGGGGATGTTCACTGATGATGGCACAATGTTCAGCACCATTTGCAACTTCTCAGATACTGAAGCAGTTCAAATGTAACAAAAACTGGACAATATCGAGGCTTGCATCAACAAGTGCCAAGTAACATTCACTATGCCATGACCATCACTAAGAGACAATCTAACCACTGCCCCTTGACATTCACTGATGTTATCATCACTGAATCCCCTACTATCAACATCCTGAGGGTTACTATTGACCAGAAATTCAACTAGACTTGACACACAACCACAGCGGCCATGCAAGCAAGTCAGAGGACAGGAACACTACAGTGAATAACACAGCTTCTGACTCCTGAAAGCCTGTCACACCATCTATGAAGCACAAGTCAGGCATATGATGGAATACTCCCCACTTGTCTGGATGGTTGCAGCTCCAATAACACTTAAGAGGCTTGACACCATCCAGGACAAAGCAGCCCGCTTGACTGGCAGTACATCCACAAGCATCCATTCCCTCAATGACCGATGCTCAGTAACAGCTGTGTTTACTATCTACAAGATGTACTGCAGAAATTCACCAAAGATCTTCATCAGCACCTTGCAAACCCACAACCACTTACATGTGGAAGGACGAGAGCAGCAGATACTTGGGAACACCACCACCTTCATGTTCCCCTCCACATCACTCACCATCCTGACTTGGAAATATATCTCCGTTCCTTCATTGTTGCTGTGTCAAAATCCTGTAATTCCCTCCCTAATGTCATCGTGGGTCAACCTATAGCAGGTGGACTGCAGTTGTTCAAAAAGGCAGCTCACCACCACCTTCAAAAGAGCAACTAGGGATGGGCAATAAATGCTGGTGAGCTAGCGACGCCCACGTCCCACAAATGAATAAAGTAACTTACATTTTTATAGCACCTGTAGAGCAAAAAATTCCAAAAGGTCTTCACATAGAGGCATAAGAAACAAAAGGTCAACTAGCAAAAGCAGAAGAAATTAGTAATGGGGTCCAAGCACTTAAGATATCCGTTTTAAGGACAGTGTAAAGTTGGAGCAAAGACCTGAAAAACTAGATGAGTCAAAAAAAGGAATTGTACAACCTGACGGAGCGGGTCTAGATGAATGAAAGCAGCAAAATGAACTGGCGGGTTTTTAAAATTTGCACACGACACTGATTGTGAAGATATGTTTGCTTTCCTCCTGCTGTCGCGTTCTTTCAGCGTGCTGAAATAAAACACAGAACTGGTGTTGCTGGAGATCTGAAACAAAAACAAATTGCTGGAGAAACTTAGCAGGTCTGGCAGCATCTGTGGGGAGAGAGCAGAATTAAATGTTTTGGTCTGGTGACTGTGCATCAGAACTGCCAGACATTTGTCACTGTGCTGTTGCTTTGCCTAATTACACCTTTTTTCATTATATTTTTTCCTCTTCTGCTTTTTTTTAATGGACTTAGCTTCCATTTGAGATATGGAGGAGGTGTGTGACATGATGTAATACTTTGCTTGTTCCAGCTTTGTGAAAAACCAAAATAGACAGTGGCAGCATAGTTTATAGCTGAGATGAGACTGATGTTCATAGTGGGAAAGACATTGGGACAGATAGAGACTGACTAGGGCTATGTGGAAAGGAGAAGCTGAGATGAGGAAAAAGAAGTTCAAATGCAAGTAAAGCTGGAGTTAGGAATTTGGCAGCAATGAAAAGGGCTCGAAAGATGAAATGGTGCTTACTGAGGACAGAGACGAGGGTGAAAGTTAGGGCCAACCATTCAGGAGAAATGTTAGGAAGCACTTCTACACACAAAGGGTGGTAGAGATTTGGAACTACCTTCCACAAATGGGCAGTTGATACTACATCAGTTTTAAATTTGTGATAGATATTTTTCATTTATGCAAAGGTATTAAGGGATATGTGGCAAAAGCAGTTACGTAGAGTTAGAATACACATCACCTATGATCTCACTGAATGGTGGAACAGGCTCAAGGGGCTGAATGGTCTATTTCTATGGTCCTATGAATAAGCAAAAATGGGTTAGACACCAAACAGGATTGCAAACATAGAATGACGAACAAATTGGATTGGAAACAATGGGGGTCACAACTACATCTGTTGTGGGAAGCTGTTATAATCAGTAATTGAGAACAAAATGACTGGCCATTCAAACAAATAATACATGATTGCCAGTGATAATGTTACTGGATTAGTAATTAAACATTTGGACAAGCAGTGGAATTTATATTCACATTTGCAATTAAAAGCTAGATTCAGTAATACTGAACATGACATAACTAGATTGTCCAAAGAACCTACGTGGTTGAATAATGCCCAATGTTATGAAAGGGAACAGAGATAATCTCTGATAACAAGATGTAGAGCTGGATGAACACAGCAGGCCAAGCAGCATCTTAGGAGCAGGAAAGCTAACCTACAGAGAGGCAGGCATAGCTTGGGCCCAGGCGGGTACCCATGGCCACCCCCTTTGTCTGTAGGAAGTGGCAACAATTCCTCTTCCGTACCTACACTGGCCCTAAATCCCATCTCTTCCTCCGTAACATTGATGACTGTATCGGCACCACCTCGTGCTCCCACGAGGAACTTGAACAGTTCATCCACTTCACCAACACCTTCCACCCCAACATTAAGTTCACCTGGACTACCTCTAAGACCTCCCTCAGCTTCCTGGACCTCTCCGTCTACATCTTGGGCAACCACCTAGAAACCGATATCCATTTCAAGCCCACCGAATTCCACAGCTACCTAGAATACACCTCCTCCCAACCACCTTCCTGCAAAAATGCCATCCCCATTCCCAATTCCTCTGCCTCTGCCGCATCTGCTCCCAGGATGAGGCATTCCACTCCCATAAATCTCAGATGTCCTCGTTTTTCAAGGACCCAACTTCCCCCTCTGCAGTGGTCGAGAACGCCCTTGACCGTATCTCCCACATTTCCCGCAACTCATCCCTCACACCCCGTCCCCGTAATAATGACCAAAAAAGAATCCCCCTCGTCCTCACATACCACCCCACCAACCTCTGGATCCAACGCATCATTGTCTGACACTTCCGCCATCTGCAATCCGACCCCACTACCAGACATTTTCCCTCCCCACCCTTCAGTTCACCTGGGCCATCTCCAGCACATCCCTCACCTTCCTGGACCTCTCAGTCTCCATCTCAGGCAACCAGCTTGTAACTGATGTCCATTTCAAGCCCACCGACTCCCACAGCTACCTAGAATACACCTCCTCCCACCCACCCTCCTGCAAAAATTCCATCGCCTATTCCCAATTCCTCCGCCTCCGCCGCATCTGCTCCCACGATAAGACATTCCACTCCCGCACATCCCAGATGTCCAAGTTCTTTAAGGACCGCAACTTTCCCCCCACAGTCATCGACAACGCCCTTGAACGCGTCTCCCGTATTTCCCGCAACACATCCCTCACACCCCGCCCCCGCCACAACCGCCCTAAGAGGATCCCCCTCGTTCTCACACACCACCCTACCAACCTCCGGATACAACGCATCATCCTCCGACACTTCCGCCATTTACAATCCGACCCCACCACCCAAGACATTTTTCCATCCCCATCCCTGTCTGCTTTCCGGAGAGACCACTCTCTCCGTGACTCCCTTGTTCGCTCCACACTGCCCTCCAACCCCACCACACCCGGCACCTTCCCCTGCAACCGCAGGAAATGCTACACTTGCCCCCACACCTCCTCCCTCACCCCTATCCCAGGCCCCAAGATGACATTCCACATTAAGCAGAGGTTCACCTGCACATCTGCCAATGTGGTATACTGCATCCACTGTACCCGGTGCAGCTTCCTCTACATTGGGGAAACCAAGCGGAGGCTTGGGGACCGCTTTGCAGAACACCTCCGCTCAGTTCGCAACAAACAACTGCACCTCCCAGTCGCAAACCATTTCCACTCCCCCTCCCATTCTCTAATGACATGTCCATCATGGGCCTCCTGCAGTGCCACAATGATGCCACCCGAAGGTTGCAGGAACAGCAACTCATATTCCGCCTGGGAACCCTGCAGCCATATGGTATCAATGAGGACTTCATCAGTTTCAAAATCTCCCCTTCCCCTACTGCATCCCTAAACCAGCCCAGCTCATCCCCTCCCCCCACTGCACCACACAACCAGTCCAGCTCTTCCCCCCCACCCACTGCATCCCAAAACCAGTCCAACCTGTCTCTGCCTCCCTAACCGGTTCTTCCTCTCACCCATCCCTTCCTCCCACCCCAAGCCGCACCCCCAGCTACCTACTAACCTCATCCCACCTCCTTGACCTGTCCGTCTTCCCTGGACTGACCTATCCCCTCCCTACCTCCCCACCTATACTCTCTCCACCTATCTTCTTTACTCTCCATCTTCAGTCCGCCTCCCCCTCTCTCCCTATTTATTCCAGTTCCCTCTCCCCATCCCCCTCTCTGATGAAGGGTCTAGGCCCGAAACGTCAGCTTTTGTGCTCCTGAGATGCTGCTTGGCCTGCTGTGTTCATCCAGCCTCACATTTTATTATCTTGGAATTCTCCAGCATCTGCAGTTCCCATTATCCCTCCCCACCCTTGTCTGCTTTCCAGAGGGACCACTATCTCTGTGATTCCCTTGACCACTCCACACTCCCCTCCAGTCCCACCACATGCGGCACCATAGGAAGTACTACACCTGCCCCCACATCTCCATCCTCACCCCCAAACCAGGCCCCAAGAAGACTTTCTACATCCAGCAGATGTTCACCTGCACATCTGCTAACGTGGTATACTGCATCCGCTGTACCCGTAGTGGCTACCTCTACATCGGTGAAACCAAGTGGAGGCTTGGGGACCGCTTTGCAGAACACTTATGCTCGGTTCGCAATAAAAAACTGCACCTCCCAGTTGCAAACCATTTCAACTCCCCCACCCATTCCTCAGACGACGTCCATCCTGGGCCTCCTGCAGTGCCATAGTGATGCCACCCGAAGGTTGCAGGAACAGCAACTCATATTCCACTTGGGAACCCTGCAGCCCAATGGTATCAATGTGGATTTCACAAGCTGCAAAGTCTCCTCTCCCCCTAGTGCATCCCAAAACCAGCCCAACTCTTCCCTGTCTCCCTAACCTGTTCTTCTTCTCACCTATCCCCTGCTCCCACCTCAAGCCACACACCCATTTCCTACTTACTAATCTCATCCCACCCCCTTGACCTGTCAGACCTCCGTGGACTGTCCTATGTCCTCCCTACCTCCCAACCTACACTCACCTTTACTGGCTCCAAACCCGCATCTTTCACTTGTCTGTCTCCTCTCCACCTATCTTCTCCTCTATCCATCTTTGATCCGCCTCCCTCTCTCTCCCTATTTATTTCCGAACCCCCCTTCCCCTCCCCCATTTCTGAAGAAGGGTCTAGGCCCGAAACGTCAGCTTTCCTGCTCCTAAGATGCTGCTTGGCCTGCTGTGTTCATCCAGCTCTACATCTTGTTATCTCGGATTCTCCAGCATCTGCAGTTCCTACTATCTCAGAGATAATCTCTGCTTTTTCAAATTTCCAACTGACTGCAACAAGAAATGGATTTTAAGTTAAAAATGCTTTAAGCCTTTGAGCTCCCTGTCTTTCAAGGACAGGCACAATACAGGCTCTCTTGAAAAGAAACAATAAATATTTATTTTCTCAACTCCTGAAGTGTAAGTGCAACAACATCCAACATTTATTCATTTAAGACACACACAAGAAAAAGGTGATTAGAACAGTAGAAGCATTTTCTTAGATTTTGTAAAGATTCAAGAAAAAAGTCACTTCAATTTGTAGTTCCCAAGATGGTAGTTAGAAACCAGTAGACTTAAGTATTCTCTTAAATCACCAAAAACAATGGGGCCTGAAATTTCCTGGTGATGAACTCATAGTAACTTAATCCATGCAACAGCAGATTTTTGGTTTATTCAGACAAAGGTGTTGTCTATCCCCTGTACTGAAGTTAGTATCCACTAATAAAAGCAACAGCCCTGCTTCTCTGCTTGTAATGAATCTTCTAGGGTGGATTCTTCCTTCTCTTGGAAAGATTCCTTCCCTCTGTGGTCTTTGTCTCAGTCTACCTGCTCTGGGCTGTGCTCATGAGTTAACATATTTACTTTGACGAGCCAATTTCTGTCATGACCAAAAGTCAAAATAATTTCAAATTAAAGCCGAAGGAACAGCATATGCTGTAAATCAGAAACAAAAACAGTAATTGCTGGAAAAGCTCAGCAAATCTGGAGGTGTCAGTGGTGAGAAATCAGAATTAATGTTATGGGTCCAGTGACCCTTCCTCAGAACTGATGGTAGCTTGGAAAATGTCAGTTTATATGTAGAAGGTAGGTTTGAGGGAGCAGGTAAGGAATAAACGATGGATAGAGTTAATATTTTATTTCAAAATAATTTTATCTCATAGACTCCACTTCAGACTTTTGAGGGCTACTTTCTGATTTTCAGGGACTACTTTTTTATTCTCACTAACTCAATTTTTGGGTGTTGCAACCATGTACTAACAATACCTTCTGTATGCGTGTTGACAAATGTTGACACACAGATATGGAAATAGAAGAATTCAATCAATATCCTCAGTAATAATCAATAGTATTGATCTGAAACCACAATACACAATGAAACCAATCATTTCCTAAGGTAAGAAGTCACATGAGTCCAGGCTACAGTCAAACGGGTTTATTTGAAATCACAAGCTTTTGCAGCACTGCTCTTTCAGCATGAAGGCACCTCTACATCATGGCGTTCATTTCCTAGATAACCCTATGTTTAACCTGATAAAGAGTATGAACAAAGAAAAAATAAAGATGAGACAGTGGCAATGTTTTTTCCCAAAATAATTGATACACTGTTCCACTCATCAAATAAAGTTAGGTTAAATACATATTCCACAGACAGGTGAGATCACAACTGGTGTATGTCCATCATATATGCACAATGTTCGAACATCCTTTTTATTTAATCTACTTTTCTCACTAAGCTGTTCAGAGATGTTAATACAAACCTCTGGAGCAGGTGGGACTTGAATTCTGGTCTCCTGAGCAAGGACACTGCCACTGTGCCACTGTTAACCAAGAAGTTACTACCATTTCTACTGTATCTCAGAATTAAATTGAAAATGAACACAGTGCTTACGACAGATAACATGGTCTGAAGCTGGATGAACAGGATGAGGCTTATTATAGTAGGATTCTCTACATTCTTCCATTCCGCTATCCCTAACCCTATCGCAGCTCCTGAGCCTATACAGCCTCAAACTAGAGATTCCATATTTATTTACCTCAATGATTTAAAGCCTCACTTGGATTGAAGTTAGATAAAGATTTTGTTTAATAGGTTTAAAACTGCTCACTCCATTGCAGCAAATCCCCACCCCTCTTCTACCTCACTTACCTTATAGGCTGCTTTGCTCCACACCAATCTTAGATTATAAGACATAGGTGCAGAATTAGGCCATTTGGGGCACTGGACCAGCCAATGTCATGGCTGATATGTTTCCAAACTCCATTTTCCTGCCTTCTCTCCAGAACCCTTGATCCCCTTACTGACGAATGTCATGGCTGATATGTTTCTAAACTCCATTTTCCTGCCTTCTCTCCAGAACCCTTGATCCCCTTACTGACCAAGAACCTACCTGTCTCTGTCTTAAATACAATCAATGACTTGGCCACTACAGTCTTTAGCAGGAATGAATTCCATTTATTCACTATCATAGGACAGGAGAAATTCCTCCTCATATTTTTAAGGCGACAGGAAAATGATTTAAAAGGGACCTGAGGGAAACGTTTTCACTTAAAGGGTGGTGCATATAGGGAATGAACTGTCAGAGGAAGTGGTAGATACAGCTACTACATTTTAAAGACATTTCGACAGGAATCTGAATGGAAAGGTTTAGACGGATATGGGCAAAATGCAGTCAACTTTAGTTTGAGAAACCTGCTCGGCACGGACGAGTCAGACCAAAGTGTACATTTCCATCCTCTGTGGCTTTATCTCAGTTACAGAAGGTCATCCCTTCACTCTGGGTCAATGCCCTTGAGTCTTCATCACTCCAAGTAGTGGAAACATCTTCTCCACATCCACTTCTCCAGGCTCAGCAGAGGTGGCAGCACAGTGGTATACAGTCAGTATGGAGTTGGCCTGGGAGTCTTCAACATTGTCTGTGGACCCCATGAAGTCTTGTGACTTTTGGTTAAACATGGGGAAGGAAACCTTCTGCTGACTACCACGCACTGCCCTGCCTCAGTTGATGAATCAATACTCTTCAGTGTTGAACAACACTTAGAGGAAGCACTGAGGATGGCAAGGGCACAAAGTAAACTCTGGCTGGGATATTTCAATGTCCGCACCAAGAGTGGCTTGGCAGCAGTACTACTGAACAAGGTGGTCAGGTCCTAAAGGGCATAGCTGCTAGACTGGGTCTGCAACAGATGGCGAGGGAACCAACAAGAGGGAAAAGCATACTTGTCCTCACAAGTTGCACGTGCATCTGTCCATGACAGTATTGATAAGAGTCCTTATGGAGACAAAGTCCCACCTTCACACTGAGAATAACTTCTATCGTGTTGTGTGGCACTATCACCATGCCAAATGGGACTTTGAACAGACCTAGCAACTCAAGACTGGGCATCCATGAGATGCTGTGGGCTATCAACTGCTGCAGAACTGGACTGCATCACAATCTGAAACCTCATGGCCCAGCATATCCCCCACTCAACCATTACTATTGAGACAGGGGATCAACCCTTAGCTCAATGGAGGGCATGGCAGGCCCAGCACCAGGCACATCTGAAGATGAGATGTCAACCTGGTGAGGCCTCAAACAGGACCACTTGCATGCCAAACTGTGAAAGCAGCAAGTGATATACAGAGCTAAGTGATCCCACAACCAACGGATCAGATCTAAGCTCTGTACTCCTACATGGACATCAACATCCAGTCATGAATGGTGGTGGACAATTAAACAACTCACTGGAGGGGGTGGCTCTGGAATTATCCCTATCCTTGATGATGGAAGAGCCCAGCACATCAGTGCAAAAGATAAATCTGAAGCTTTCGCAGCAATCTTTAGCCAGAAGTGCCAAGTTGAAGAACCATCTCAGCCTCCTTCACTGGTCCTCAGCATTACAGATACCAGTCTTCACCCAATTTGATTTGCTCCAGGTGTTATCAAGAAACGGTTGGAGACACTGGCTACTACCCAGCCAATGGGCCCTGATAAATTCTGGCAATAGTACTGAAGACTTGTGTTCCGGAACATGGCACTGCTCTAGCCAACATATTCCAGTACAATTACAACACTGGCATCTACCCAACAATATGGAAAATTGCCCTAGTATGTGCTGTACATAAAAAGCAGGATTTTACCCAGCCAATTAACACCCCTTCAGTCTACTGTCAATCATCAGTAAAGTGGTGGAAGGTGTCATCAACATTGCTATCAAGCAGTACCTGCTCAACAATAACTGGCTCATTGACACCCAGTTTGGGTTCCGCCAGGGCCACTCAGCTCCTCATGTCATGACAGCCTTGGTTCAAACATGGATAATAAAGCTGAATTCCAGAAGTGAGGTGAGAGTGACAGCCCTTGAAACCAAGGCTGCATTCGATTAGGTGTGGCATCAAGCAACCTTAGCAAAACTGGAATCAAGGGTAATGGGAGCAAATTTTTCTCTGGTTAGAGTCATACCTGGCAGTGGTTATGATTGATAGAGGTCAGTCATCTCAGCTCCAGGACATCTCTGCAGGAGTTTCTCAGGGTAGTATCCTCAGCCCAACCATCTTCAGATGCCTCATCAAAGACCTTCCCTCCGTCATGAGGTCAGAAATGGGGTGTTCACCAATGATTGCACAATTTTCAGCACCATTCACAACGCCTCAGATAGTGAAGCAGTCCATGTCCAATGTAACAAGATCTGAACAATATCTAGGCTTGAGCTGACAAGTGCTAAGTGATATTCACGCCACACAAATGCCAGGCTATGACCATCGCGAACAAGAGACAATCTAACCACCACACCTTGACATTTGAGATAACTCGTTGTAGAGCTGGATGAACACAGCGCCAAGCAGCATCAGAGGAGCAGGAACTCTGATGTTTTGGGCGCAGACCCTTCTTCAGAAATTTCTGTAGAAGGGTTTAGGCCCGAAATGTCAGCTTTCCTGCTCCTCTGATGCTGCTTGGCCTGCTGTGCTCATCCAGCTCTACACCTTGTTATCTCATTCTCCAGCATCTGCAGTTCCTACTATCTCTGAACCACCTTGACATTTAGTGCTGTCACCATCATTGAATGCCCCATTGTCAACATCCTGGGGGTTATCATTGACCCAAAATTCAACTGGACTCACCACATAAACACAATGGCTACAAGAGCAGAACAGAGCCGAGGAATACTACAGCTAGTAACACATCTCCTGACTCCCCAAAGCCTGTCTATCATCAACAAGGCACAAGTCAGGAGTGTGATGGAATACTCATCACTTGCCTGGATGAGTGCAGCCTCAACAACAAGGACCTCAAGGAGTTTGACATCATCCAGGATAACACAGCCCGCTTGATTGGCACTGCATCCACAAACATCCAGTTCCTCTGCCACTGATGCTCATTAGCAACAGTGTGTGCTATCTACAAGATGCACTACAGATATTCACCAAAGATTCTCAGACAGTGCCTTCCAAATCCATTACCTCTTCCATCCAGAAGGACAAGGGCAGCAGATATATAGGAACACCACCACCTTCAAGTTCCCCTCCAAGCCACTCACCATTTGAATTGGAAATATATCACTGTTCCTTCACTGTTGCTAGGTCAAAATCCTGGAATTCCCTCCTTATTGGCATTGTGGATCAATCTACAGCAGGTAGATTGCAGCGGTTCGAGAAGGCAGCTCACTACCACCTTCTCAAGAGTAACTAGGGATGGGCAATAAATACTGGTCAGCCAGTGATACCCACATGCTACAAATGAATAAAAAGAACTCTATCCTGCCCCCTTGTTATTCTGTAAGTTTCAATGAGATTCCCTCTTCATCCTCCTAAACTCTATCAAGTACAGACCAATATCCGGTATAAACTCACTGACTGCCAGAATTATCTTAATTATATATTCTCACACCTTGCTTCCTGTAAAAACTCTTTTCCACTCTCTCAGTGTCTCTGTCTCTATTGCATCTGTTCTGATGATGCAAGGGGCTTTTGAAATGTCCACCTTCTTCCTCAACCAAGGACTCCCACCACTGTGGTTGACAGGGCCCTCAACCGTGTCTGACCCATCTCCCATACTTCTGCCTTCTCACTTTCCACTCACACCTAGAACATCAAGAAGGACCCATTGTCCTTACTTATCTCATCACCAGCAACCACATCCAAAGGATTATTAGCCACTATTTCCACCACCTCCAGCTGGCTGCCATCATTAGACATATTTCCTGATCCCTCTCGTCAGCCTTCTGCGGGAATCATTTCCTCTGAGACATCCCGACCCACCCTTCCTCCACTCTCAACAGCCCCATGCCCACGGCAGTCTCATGCAATTGCAGAAGGTGTAATAGTTGCTCATTTACTTCCTCCTTCCTCGCTATTTTTGGTCTTAGACACACATTCCAGGTGAAGCAGTTCTTTACGTGCACCTTGTTCAATTTAGTCTACAGCATTTGTTGCTCACAATGTGATCTGCCCTATACTTGGGAGACAAAATGTAGGCTGGGTGACCGCCGCACAGAACACTTGTTTTCTGTCCATAGAAAAGACCCTGAGCTTCCTGCTGCTTGTTATTTCAACAGACCACTGAGTTTCCTGGCCAACACCTCTTGCTGTAGGCCTACAGTGAAGCTCAGTACAAGCTGGAAGGAAAGCATCTTATTTCTCATTTGGGGACCCTGCAGCCTTCCATCTCAATATCAAGTTCAATAACTTTGGTACTGAGTGCCTTCTTCTATCTTCTTTATTGACGGCCACATCCCAGGTACTGTCGTGACATGAGCTTTCATCATAGCCAGAGATAGTACGAACTGCTGTTGCTGGAGTTAGAGATAACATAGCAGAGAGCTGGAGGAACACAGCAGGCCAGGCAGTAGCCGAGGAGCAGGAAAGCTGATGTTTCGGGTCAGGACACTTATCCAGAAAACAGTCTTTTCTGATGAACAGTCCCAACCTGAAACATCAGCTTTCCTGCTCCTCTGATGCTGCCTGGCCTGGTGTTCAACCAGCTCCACACTATGTTATTTCATCACAGCTAACCCATTTTCATCCACTAATGGCCCCATTAGCAGCCTTACTTTCTCTATCCCCTCACCATTATCCATCCCTTTGTCTACCTAACTTCTGTTCTCTTTCTCTCCATCTCCATCTATCATTCCTCAACCACATTGTGCCCCTGCCCTCTGTCTTCAGCACAGACACCACCTTTTCCTGGTTCCAACCATTTCCGAAAATGACTCATGGGACCCAAAACATTGATTCTGCTTTCTATCCATGGATTGTGGCAGAGCTGCTGAGTTTACAGGGTCATAGATGCATACGGCATGGAAACAGACCTTTGGACCAACTCATCCAAGTTTCACAAACTAAACTAGTCCCACTTGCCTGCATTTGGCCCATATCCCTCTAAAGTTTCCTATTTATGTGCCTATCCAAATGTCTTTTAAATTTTGTAATTGCATTTCCCACTTCATCTGGTGGTTCATTCCACGCCCACCTCCAGTGTGAAAATGTTGACCATCATTAAGTGTAGTTTTAGCAAGACTTCCCTATTTTCACACTCCATTTCATTTGAAATAAAGGACAAAGGTATAAGTGTGGCTCCTATTACTGTACTCAATGAGCTTGGATGCTGGCCTTTTGTAATTCATGCATACAGACCTCTGTGTTGCAGCTTTCCATAGCTTCTCTTCATTTAAATAATATTCAGCTTTTCTAGGCTTCCTGCCAAAATGCATAACAATACATTTTCTTGTTCTTGGATCTGCTTTTGTTATCACTTTGATTTTGCAGGAATCAATAATGATTTTTCTGACCTGTCCAGTTTCAGAATCGTCATATTAAATAAACTCCAACTGCTATGACTCAATTCAATAATGCCATTGTTCATAAGTAACTCAACCTCTTCCTTTCCTTGAGTCATTCTTCTGAATTGCATCTGTAAGGATGTCGTTTCAAAGGTAATGCCTCCCACATTAACCCCATGAACAGTCAATACCGTTTATCTTGGCTTAATCCCACAATATTTATTGATGATTCTGTGATTTCCTTTAAAAGTCACTTTGATAGTTTTCTAGAAGATAAAAATGATGCATGTTTTAAACACGTTTGTAAACAACCTATTGCTGAAGGGGCAATTTTTGAATTTTCAATTTCTGATTCATTTTCCAAATGTTTTGGTATTTCTATTTCGCTTGCTACTTCTTTCACTACTGAAATTATAGCTTCCCTGGCTATCTTCTCTAAGATAATCCTGTTAAATTTATTAACATGACACACTCGCAAATTTTTTTCTCCTGTTCAGGAATACTCACTGCATATTCGTATCATTGAGCTTATTTTTGATTTGATAAGGTCCAACGAAACTTGTCTCGAATGATTCCACAGAGACAGGTAACAACACTAATACTTTATTGCTATCATCAAAATTTTGAACTGTAGCTTCTTAATCTCCTTATATTTTCAATGTATTTTCCACTTTTCATATGCTTTTTAGTCAACTCACGTTTCGCTCAGTTTTTCTCTGAAATTTGAAACATTGGCTAGAACTGAAGTCTCTGAACTTGGATTTATCAATTTATCTTTAATTAATTTAAGTGGTCCTCTCACTTCCTGTCCATATATTATTTCAAAATGACTAAATCCTGTGGACATATTAGGAACATCCCTAACGGAAAATAATTTTTAAAATCTCAATCATCAGGACATTCTTGACAATAAGATCCAATCATGCCATCTTTCTAAAGCACCTTGATTGTGGGTGATAAGCAGTAGATATAGATTGTTTTATTCCCAAACTAACTATTGTTTCTTGAATAGTTGCAAACTAAAATTTGAATCTGATAAGATTGTATTTCTTTGGGTAATCCATATATGGAGAAAAAAATTGGCTTGCTACTTTTCCACGAGAATTTTTGCAGTTTTTTTTCCCAAAAGGAAATATCCATAATCGTTAAAAGATACCAATTCTTTCTCCTGACTTTAGTAGGAATCCTACACAATCTATTAAGATCCTGATAAACCTTTTTTCAAAGTTGGCATCAGAATTAAAGGTGCTGACTTAATTGACGGTTGGTGTTTCCCCTCTGCCTGACATGAACGGCATTCCTTGCAAAATTTGATTACATAGTTTCCTAATAGCCATTGAAATTTCTAAGAATTTGTTACAATACTCGTGTGCAACTATCACCCTCCCATTCTTCATTGGCTGATATTTGAGATGTCTCTATTTCCTCATTAATAATTTGTTTTTCACATAATAGTATTCAGATATTGTTTCTGATTCAATTTCTCAGCGGGTTGTTGGTACATCAATTTCAGTTCAGAATCTGTTTGTTGCATTACTGTTAAAGAAGGCAAGCTTAGCATATCAAACTCATTCTTTTTACTTTCACCTTTTTGAATATTATATCTGATAACGGAATTTACTAATCATTTTGTTCTGGTCTCATGCTAAGGGTCTGAGATCTAGTAACAACCCTGTCAGGAAACAACCAAGAATGTTCCTCCTGTAACGATTGTTTTTTTTCCCCTACCAGTTGTTCCACTGCCCTTAGCAAGGCCAATATTACTGAATCTGCCTATTAATTTCCCCGAATAAAGTCGCTGTATTCTACATGAATCTGTTTCACATTGCCAACTATAATTTTTCCATTTACCAAAGTGTATAATGAGACTAGTATGTCATTCAAGGCAAGCTCATTGAAGTAGCTTACTTTTATTCCTCTCAGCATGAAAAAAAATGTATTTCAAAAACAAATAGGAACACAGAATCTTCTGGAGTTTCTTTTAAAAAAAAGACATTGATATCCTGTGACCCATTGCTTTAATTTTATCTTCCATTTTTATACTGGTTAGTCTTGGCCATGTTCTAATTGAGCTCAAAACACCAGTATATGTGTGACTCTCAGTCAGTGTGGTGGAGAACTGTGTTGGTGAAGCCCAGAAATCAATTCAATGAGTTTCAATAGACAATCGGGACTAAATTGAAACAAAAATCAGAAGAACTGCAGATGCTGTAAATCAGAAACAAAACAGAAGTTGCTGGAAAAGCTCAACAGGTCTGGCAGCATCTGTGAAGAAAAATCAGAGTTAATTAAAATTTTGGGTCCAGTAACTCTTCCTCAAGACTGATGGTATTGCTATAGAAACCCTGTCGGAGAGAAACATCCTCTCTCCAATGGGATTTCCATTCCAATACCATCAGTTCTGTAGAAGGGCTACCTGACCCAAAAGGTTAACTCTGATTTTTCTTCACAGATGCTGCCAGACCTGCTGAGCTTGTCCTGCAACTAATGTTTTTGTTCCTGGCGAAGCAATTTTAACTTCTAGGTTTTACATTGCCAAGATTCACGGTAAGTGAGATGTACTTCCACATGAAACAATCTCAGTTGTATTCAAGGGACAATGTATCAATGAAAATTAAAGCTTGTCAAACAAGGATAGCAACTACGTTCAATGATGCATGACCGAAATTACTACTGCAGGTATTCAGGAGCAGGAAGCGGATACATTCCCCAGAAATGAGCAGGAGAAACCTCTGGTTATCATTGACAATGACTGCAGGTAGTGGGATGTAGAACAGCAAGATTGTGCCCGTTCCTTGATGCAATTACAGAAGCATTTCAGTGGCCTAACCACAAAAGGGAATGTGAGTACACGATGATTCATGCTAACTGAAATCCATACTACCTCTCACATCCATGCTTTGCTTTCCATGCATTTCATCAACTTCCCTTCATCAATCTACCATTGTCATCTCAATCTGGATTGCAGTCGTGCATCTGTCTCATAATCACCACCTATTTAACAAATGCAGATTGCCGATTTATACACGACAAAAATGCTAAGCTTCTGCTTTCTTAAAAATTCTTTATGAACATTTCTACCTTTGTTTTAGTGTGGTCTCATGCTTGCTTTTCTTAAGTTTTCTTGGATTTTATACATACCCTGACATCTTTGGGACTCAACTTTGATTTCTTTTTAACGCAATCCATACCTGGAGTTTCCTTTGGTGTAATTCAAATTATATTGAAAATTACAGCCAATTTGTAGATACCAAGTTACACCCAAATATCTTCTAATCTCAGAATGCACCTGAACTTTACTTGGGCATAAAGCAGCCTGAAAAATCAGAAAACAATAAAATGTCAAATCCAAAACAATGTAATAGTCTCTCTCATTCATGCAAGTTCAGATATAGTGTGACTGACAGCCTCCAAATGTAAAAGCTTTCCAATTTTTAATGTTATAATCATTTTACCACATAGATGCAAGCTAAGAAACAGATTAATCTATCATTGGGAAAGCTCTTAGATTTGAGCATTGGGGACTGAGAGTGGAAATTTGCTTCAATCGGTTGATTATGAACATAAACTTTTAAAAAGTGGAGAGCACCTTGTCACATTGTCATTGAATATGTAACTTATACCCAAAATCTTGCAATCTTTTATATGTTTGCATCCAATTTACGAGTTACACCCAGGCATCTTTTCAATTATCATAAAGTGTCTGAACTTTATAAAGGCATAGATCAGCCCAAATCATCAGAAGACAAAATACTGCCAAACCTAAATCAATAGGTTTCCTCATTCACACAAACCAGTCAGTGAAAATGACAATGTCCAAAAGGGGAAACTTTCCCAAATCTAAGACGGTAGGTTTGTCTTATGAGGAAAATTTTTCCGATGTATATTAATTACAGTTTAGATGAATGAGAGGGGATCTCATTGAAACATAAAATTTTGATGCATGTTTCCACTGCTCAGGGGGTTCAGAATGATGGGTCATGGTCTCATAATATATGAAGGGCTACGATGGACTGGGACCAGGAGAAATTTTTTCAGAGCATGGTGGATCTGTGGATTTCTCTACAGCATGTGGCTGTAGAGGCCAAGTCACTGAATGTATGTGAGAAACAGCTAAGATTTCTAAATACTAGAAGTGTCAAGGTGCACAATGAGACAGCAGTGTCGAGACAGAGAATCAATCACAACTGTTTTGAATGCAGTGTGGGTCCAATGTCTTACTCCTGCCCCTATTAGTTAGTAAATTTGCAGACAACACTAAGGTCAGTGGAGTTGTGGATAGTGACGAAGGATGCTGTGGGTTGCAGAGAGACATGGATAAGCTGCAGAGCTGGGCTGAGAGGTGGCAAATGGAGTTTAATGTAGACAAGTGTGAGGTGACGCACTTTGGTAGGAGTAACCGGAAGGCAAAGTACAGGGCTAATGGTAAGATTCTTAGCAGTGTAGATGAGCAGAGAGGTTTCGGTGTCCATGTACACAGATCCTTGAAAGTTGCCACCCAGGTTGACAGGGCTGTTAAGAAGGCATACAGTGTTTTAGCTTTTATTAATAGAGGGATCGAGTTCCGTAACCAAGAGGTTATGCTGCAGCTGTACAAAACTCTGGTGCGGCTGCACTTGGAGTATTGTGTACAGTTCTGGTCACCGCAAAAGGATGTGGAAGCTTTGGAAAGGGTGCAGAGGAGATTTACTAGGATGTTGCCTGGTATGGAGGGAAGGTCCTACAAAGAAATGTTGAGGGACTTGAGGCTGAGAAGAAGGTTGAGAGGTGACTTAATTGAAACATATAAAATAATCAGAGGGTTAGATAGGGTGGATAGGGAGAGACTTTTTCCTAGGATGGTGACGGCAAGCACGATGGGGCATAGCTTTAAATTGAGGAGTGAAAGATATAGGACAGATGTCAGAGGTAGTTTCTTTACTCAGAGAGTAGTAAGGGAATGGAACACTTTGCCTGCAACGGTAGTAGATTCGCCAACTTTAGGTACATTTAAGTCGTCATTGGACAAGCATATGGACGTACATGGAATAGTGTAGGTTAGATGGGCTTGAGATCGGTACGACAGGTCAGCACAACATCGAGGGCCGAAGGGCCTGTACTGCGCTGTAATGTTCTATGTTCTATTTTGGAAGCTTAGTTTCTGTCTTTCTTGCAAAAAGATTTGTCACTCCAAGAACAAAATTACACAGACTTGAGCATAACTACAGGAACTAGAAAACACTTTGCTGTGCAATATTCAGTTGTAAATTTTCAGCTATAGAATTAACCATTTGCGGAGAACAAGGGGTCTCAATATAAAGTAGTAAAGTATAATTATAACAATGTGTTAACTTCAACCTATTAAACAAAACTTCATAAAATACAAAAAGTGTATTTCCAGATAGAAGTTTAATACAGCAAAAGGAGCAAGCACACAATTTCTCACACTAAAAAATACTGCTTAAAGTACATGCAGAATGTCTGACTTAACAGATAAATAAGGAAGCTCTGACTGTACATGCACAGTTGTTACACATACTACAAACTAAAACTAAAATAAGACAAAATTCATGACATTATATACAGTAAACTACTTTGAGGTTTTATAGGTTCTTCTTTGTGCTATTTTCTACAAATTACAGTATAATTTCATTTTAGTATTTTTAAACATCTTACACTGAAAAAGAATTAATGCATATCAATACACAGTCTCAAGCCATTTTTAATAAAAATTAACTATTTAAAAATTCCCACACCAGCTCCCACTATTTCCCTACATGGCACAATTTGCATGTGCTTTTTGCTGGGAGAGAATTATTCTGTGGACTGTCTTCTAGTACATGATCATGGTTAATGGCCTTCTGCCAAGAGACAACTGGAGGCACATTTCTAAAGTAAGGCAATTGTGCCTGGGCGAGCCTGGCCACTTTCCCCTCACAGTAAGTATTCTATCGTATTCCACTATTCAATCTACTGGCTAGACTGAAAACTAAAAGTTCACACTCAAAGATGTTCAGTAGTATCCAGTTATGGATACCATTACAACTCAGACCCATGATCTCCTGACTTGGGGATAACTGTTCTAGGACCTATTCCTGGCCATCATTCTCAATAATTTTAATAACATCGATTTGATAACATGATGAATGTACCCTTAGTGATGTTCATCTGTGTGTGAAGAGGACGCAGTACTTGTACCTTCGGAGATAATCACCTCAGTTTAAAAGAAATGTAACATCATGAATTTAAAATATCTATTTGTTATTCAAATGCAGCAATTGCCACATTTTAATAACTATTAATCATTTTATAAACACATGTTTAAAAAGGTAGGAGTAATGACAGGTTTTGATTACCTGAGATCAGGTATTTAACTTTAGTGAAATTTTAATCAACAGGAAGATTATCTGGAGTTATCCTAGACCAAATGCACCTCTTTGGTATGAAAACCAATAAAATGCAGCAACTATCTCACTTTCAGAAATGTTATATTTTACAAAATTCAAATTATATGCAATATATCTAATAAATTAAGTTTAATTTTCTGTCCTACTGGTGTTTCAAAAAGGTTTATTTTGGAACTAAATTAAGTGCACTTTCTCGGGATCAGGTTTTCGATTTGTACAACCAGGAGTTAATGCTGTCAAATCCAAAAAGTTTTAACCATAAAAAATACAATTTCAAAAGACTGTATTTCATACAATACAATCTTAAATGTTTCCTTATGTTTTAATCTTTATTTACTGAATAGTCTATTCTGAAATATAATAAATTAGTACAGGGCAATAAAACAAGGATTGTGGTGCACTAGCTTGCAAAAATAACTGTGCTAAAAACATTTTTCTTAAGTTCCTCAGATGTCAATCTTATTGACCTTCATCTTCTTTACAAAAAAAAAGTGGACATACAAGTCATCAATTTAAAATGTTGTGTTGTCAGGATTTCAATTCACCCAAAATGAAGAACTTGCAGAGATGCAGTATATCAAGATACAATTAGCTAGTGTTAAACATTCATCTTAGTTGGTGAATTTTGGGCCATGTGAAGCATCTTTAATTAAACAAAGCCACACAAGCAAACTTTTCTGTTTTAGATACGTCATTAAACAAAGAAAAATTAAGTCAATGTAAAGATGAAGGCTGCGATTCTGATTGGATTCCAATCAGCGATGGAGGCTGCTGCAGTACTGGCCTAGGATTCAAGCGGGGTGGAATAGGGTTACTTGGGCGAATTAGTGGAGGTGGAGGTTGGTTAAGAGTTGGTCTTGGCTGTAAAAAACGAGTCTGTTGCTGGAGTGGAGGTGGCTGACGATGAAGAGCAGGAGCTGCAGGAAGCACTGGTCGAAGTAACGGTGGAGGTTGGTTTAAAGTAGCAACGCATGTAACAGCTACAGTAACTGGAGTTGGAGGTGGTGGGCCAGAAGCTGGAGGAGGTTGAACCTGTAAAAGAAATAAGGAGAAGAACTAGCCGTAACTCACAGGAAAACAAGTAGCCTTCAGGCATTTAAATTAGAATAACTTGTGCCTACAATTTGGAAATATGCCATTAACATGTACCACATAAATGATGAGATGTAACTATATTAAGAAACTAATATTACATATTCATAAAAATTACACTAATCCTCAAATAACAATTGTCCTCAGTCATAAGATGTGAGGCTGGATGAACACAGCAGGCACAGCAGCATTTCAGGAGTACAAAAGCTGACGTTTCGGGCCTAGACCCTTCATCAGAGAGGGGGATGGGGTGAGGGAACTGGAATAAATAGGGAGAGAGAGGGAGGCAGACCGAAGATGGAGAGAAAAGAAGATAGGTGGAGAGGAGAGTATAGGTGGGGAGGTAGGGAGGGGATAGGTCAGTCCAGGGAAGACGGACAGGTCAAGGAGGTGGGATGAGGTTAGTAGGTAGGAGATGGAGGTGTGGCTTGAGGAAGGGATGGGTGAGGGGAAGAACAGGTTAGGGAGGCAGAGACAGGTTGGACTGGTTTTGGGATGCAGTGGGTGGAGGGCAAGAGCTGGGCTGGTTGTGTGGTGCAGTGGGGGGAGGGGACGAACTGGGCTGGTTTTGGGATGCAGTGGGGGAAGGGGAGATTTTGAAGCTGGTGAAGTCCACATTGATACCATTGGGCTGCAGGGTTCCCAAGCGGAATATGAGTTGCTGTTCCTGCAACCTTCGGGTGGCATCATTGTGGCACTGCAGGAGGCCCATGATGGACATGTCATCTAAAGAATGGGAGGGGGAGTGGAAATGGTTTGCGACTGGGAGGTGCAGTTGTTTATTGCGAACCGAGCGGAGGTGTTCTGCAAAGCGGTCCCCAAGCCTCCGCTTGGTTTCCCCAATGTAGAGGTAGCCACACCGGGTACAGTGGATGCAATATACCACATTGGCAGATGTGCAGGTGAACCTCTGCTTAATGTGGAATGTCATCTTGGGGCCTGGGATAGGGGTGAGGGAGGAGGTGTGGGGACAAGTGTAGCATTTCCTGCGGTTGCAGGGGAAGGTGCCGGGTGTGGTGGGGTTGGAGGGCAGTGTGGAGCGAACAGGGGTGTCACGGAGAGAGTGGCCTCTCCGGAAAGCAGACAGGGGTGGGGATGGAAAAATGTCTTGGGTGGTGAGATCGGATTGTAAATGGCGGAAGTGTCGGAGGATGATGCGTTGTATCCGGAGGTTGGTGGGGTGGTGTGTGAGGACGAGGGGGATCCTCTTTGGGCGGTTGTGGCGGGGGTGGGGTGTGAGGGATGTGTTGCGGGAAATGCGGGAGACGCGGTCAAGGCGTTCTCGACCACTGTGGGGGGCAAGTTGCGGTCCTTGAAGAACTTGGACATCTGGGATGTGCGGGAGTGGAATGCCTCATCGTGGGAGCAGATGCGGCGGAGGCGGAGGAATTGGGAATAGGGGGTGGAATTTTTGTAGGAGGGTGGGTGGGAGGAGTTCCCATTATCACTGTCCTCAGGGTCCACGTTTTGTTTTCCATTGTTTCCTAGAAATCTCTAATTTCAAATTAGAACCTTATGTGTGCTTTTACTTTTACAGTGTTGAACTGTAACCAGTAAAAAAATCTTTAGTTCATCTTCTGACCTTGGAATGGTGTCAGTCATAGCTCAAAATGTTGTTGGTTCAAGACATGCTTCAGGACTTGAGTACAAAAATTAAAGCTGACTAGTATAAGGATAGGGACTGAGATAATGGGAACTGCAGATGCTGGAGAATTCCAAGATAACAAAATGTGAGACTGGATTAACACAGCAGGCCAAGCAGCATCTCAGGAGCACAAAAGCTGACGTTTCGGGCCTAGACCCTTCATCAGAGAGGGGGATGGGGTGAGGGTTCTGGAATAAATAGGGAGAGAGGGGGAGGCGGACCGAAGATGGAGAGAAAAGAAGACAGGTGGAGAGGAGAGTATAGGTGGGGAGGTAGGGAGGGGATAGGTCAGTCCAGGGAAGACGGACAGGTCAAGGAGGTGGGATGAGGTTAGTAGGTAGGAGATGGAGGTGCGGCTTGGGGTGGGAGGAAGGCATGGGTGAGAGGAAGAACAGGTTAGGGAGGCAGAGACAGGTTGGACTGGTTTTGGGATGCAGTGGGTGGAGGGCAAGAGCTGGGCTGGTTGTGTGGTGCAGTGGGGGGAGGGGACGAACTGGGCTGGTTTAGGGATGCAGTAGGGGAAGGGGAGATTTTGAAACTGGTGAAGTCCACATTGATACCATATGGCTGCAGGGTTCCCAGGCAGAATATGAGTTGCTGTTCCTGCAACCTTCGGGTGGCATCATTGTGGCAGTGCAGGAGGCCCATGATGGACATGTCATCTAGAGAATGGGAGGGGGAGTGGAAATGGTTTGCGACTGGGAGGTGCAGTTGTTTGTTGCGAACTGAGCGGAGGTATTCTGCAAATTCCACATTAAGCAGAAGTTCACCTGCACATCTGCCAATGTGGTATACTGCATCCACTGTACCCGGTGCGGCATCCTCGACATTGGTGAAACCAAGCGGAGGCTTGGGGACCGCTTTGCAGAACACCTCCGCTCAGTTCGCAACAAACAACTGCACCTCCCAGTCGCAAACCAGTTCCACTCCCCCTCCCATTCTCTAGATGACATGTCCATCATGGGCCTCCTGCACTGCCACAATGATGCCACCCGAAGGTTGCAGGAACAGCAACTCATATTCCGCCTGGGAACCCTGCAGCCATATGGTATCAATGTGGACTTCACCAGTTTCAAAATCTCCCCTTCCCCAACTGCATCCCTAAACCAGCCCAGTTCGTCCCCTCCCCCCACTGCACCACACAACCAGCCCAGCTCTTCCCCCCCACCCACTGCATCCCAAAACCAGTCCAACCTGTCTCTGCCTCCCTAACCGGTTCTTCCTCTCACCCATCCCTTCCTCCCACCCCAAGCCGCACCCCCAGCTACCTACTAACCTCATCCCACCGCCTTGACCTGTCCGTCTTCCCTGGACTGACCTATCCCCTCCCTACCTCCCCACCTATACTCTCTCCACCTATCTTCTTTACTCTCCATCTTCGGTCCGCCTCCCCCTCTCTCCCTATTTATTCCAGTTCCCTCTCCCCATCCCCCTCTCTGATGAAGGGTCTAGGCCCGAAACATCAGCTTTTGTGCTCCTGAGATGCTGCTTGGCCTGCTGTGTTCATCCAGCCTCACATTTTGTTATCTAAGGATAGGGACTCATGTTTTTCATACAAGATGCCAAATCAAGGCCACCTGTCTTTTAGGGAGAAACTAAAAGATTCAGTTATATATCGATTAAAAAAGGCTTACCTGTACAGTTCAGATTCCCAGAAAAGTATTATCTCTGTGGCACAGCTGGGAAGAAGGGAAACCTCTGCCTGACTGACAGCTACTGAAACATTATAATGCCATTTTTCATCTGTGATCTCTTCTGCAATGGCTGAATGTTTATGTACACAAGGTAAATTACTATCAAATGCTTACTGTTACCTGATATTTTAAATATCTAGCTCACACTTTTAGCAGTTCCCCACAGACTGTATACTGGGTGATTAGGCAGGGAATTGTTTTGAGCTGACGAGGGCCTATTGGGTTTGGATAGGGCAGCATGTTGTAATTAGCATGGGAAAGGATCAGGGTGTAAGTGATGTGGCAAGAGAGCCTAAACAAAATAAAGAAATAAGTGAGACACACTTCCAGAGAATCAAATCAGGCTTTTCAAAACAGCCTGCATTCGCATTCAGCTTCCCTGGTTGCCAATTCCGTTCCGATTCGAGGGCAGTGAGCGTGACTGTCTCTCACATATCCTGCGACCACTACAGCAAAGATTTGGCCTGATGGGGCACCATCAGCAAAGGGGTCCTGCCACCCGCCTTGGCAGTGAAAACCCAACCGTTAACTATTTCTTTTTAAATGCTAAAGCACACATACAATGGAAATAAAGGATGAGATGAAAAATTTACTACCTCCTCCTCTACATCTGGACTTCTTGCTGGAACAGAAATCAAGGCAGGCTTTCCTTCATCCCCTGAGGTGGGAGACACTCCATTTGATTCTTGTGTTCCTTGTTCTGCCTCCCATTCCTGTAGGACTTCTTCAAGATTAAAACGACGTCTGTAGTTAACAAAAAAGTTCTTCACTTGTCCAACAGTCTTGTTTCCAATCACGTCTGCAATGGCTTGAAAGTCCTTTCCATATTTACGGACACCTGCAGTCACACAAGACCTTTTTAAGATAGTGATTTCTTCTCCCAATACTGAAAAGGCAAGACGGAAATATTTATAAGCATCTAAATAGAAAATTAGAAAAATAGTCAGTCAATCTAGGACCACAAGGTACAGGAGTAGAATTCAGCCATTTAGCTCACTGAGTCTGCTCTGTCATTTGATCACGGCCGATAAGTTTCTCAACCTCATTCTCCTGCCTTCTCCCTGTAATGCAGATGGAGGGGGTCAACAGAAAGGACACCCATTTTTACACATGTGAAAAGTTGTGCTATGTGCACAGTTTACACATTAAATTCACATGAATAATCTCCTGAACATGTTATGCGATTACCAATATGAAGGAATGGTGTTTAAAAAGTTTTATTCAATGAATCAAGAATCCCTACTTTAAATGAGTTGCGTGTAATTTCTGTTGCAGAGATAAACCATATGTGCCAAGAACAGTAAAACTTCAGGGTTGCTAATGGAAACAGATATTTGTCTAAAAAGGATGTAGACTGGCTCGGCAGAATAGTCTCAGTAATCTTTATCATTGAGATTATCAAGTATGAAATCTGTATAGTTGCAGTCGTGAAAGTTGGGTAAATTTCCTTATTAGTGTACAGATCTATAAGATTGTGTTGCAGCACTCCACGTTTAAAGTGAAGGGGCATTCTAGTGTTTGAACAATTCAGCACATGACTATCTCTACCTGCTTTTAAAAATCATCCTGCTCAATGAAAGAGGAATCCATAGTTTTAAGGATGCTGTAATTTTCCTGCGCCAATACAGGTTGGACAGTTAGTGACATTAGATTATTGAGCACTGTGTATATTATACATATACAGTAATTGGCTACCAAGAATTAATTCTAATATATTACTTCTAACATTAGGTTTTAAATTTTTGAGACATGTTCAAGAATCAAAAACATTGGGTAAACAGTTTTGGAGGAGTTCCTAAGCCATAAAGCTTGAGGGAGCTGAATTGGCACACTTAAATTTAAGTAAATGCATCTCTAGGTGAAGTGGCTGAAGGTGCAAAATTTGAATTTAATATAACATGCCAGTTAGGATCAGCAGCTGGGTACCAAAGCATACATAAACAATAATGCAGGATGGCCTGATTAAGAAATGCAAAGCACACAAACTATGCACAAAATAATGTAATAAAGAAGGCATTGTCACATCACCTGGTGGTCCAAACCATATCAATTCACTACTGTAAACCTCTTATGCAGAGTACACACACATTCATTGCAGTCCCTGGAAGGACAATACCTCTACATTGCAATTACTGCACAGGAACACATTTAGCAGCCCACCAGGGGTTATTATTCTGTGGCGTTTGCCTAAATACCATTGCGTTGTAACTAATAATGGGAACATATGTAAACTGTGCTCATTTGAACCTTAGCAAAGCAGCGCTTGGACTGACCAGCATTGCTCCCCAAAAGCCCAATAAAAAAACTACTTGACTACTACAATGGGACTTCAAATGTGTAAAATTTTACAACAGAGGATTTCTTGAAACTTTTATGAATATGTAAGTGCTAAATCAATTTCTTAAACTCAAAATTGCTGCATCACCAAATCTCTTATAGTGCTGAATGCAAAAATTGTAAGTCAAAGATAATAAAAGTTAAGAAATTTAATGTTAATTTTTGGAAATTTTATTTTTAAAGAAATAGAATACATTGTAAATTAAAATTATAAATGACTATTTCATTGGAAAAACAGATGAAGAAGTGGTGGAAAACTGCAGGTTGGACACTGGCTTTTACCTCTTGGTTCAAATTCAATTCACATTAACTGGTAAAAGCAGTCAACAGAAACTGGAATAGGTCTGTGGTGACTCAGGACTTCAGAAGAAAAATTATTGTGGTACAATCTTAGTCTAGTAGAGAGTGGGAAGAGGGCTCCCAAGCTCAGTAATGCCTATAATTCAGCAACCAAAAATTTTACTCCGGAGGCCACAGGATAGCTCTTGTGGGAAACAGAAAAATCTCACAGCAGCAGAGTAAATGGTGGCCTTCTCATGTCAAGGTTAAGGCACAACTGGTCACCTTTCATGAGTTAACCTACATAGAATATCTTTAAATGGGTCATGGCTGAGCCTGATTCTGACATCAGTAGATGTCTGGAGAGATTTTCTAGAACTGGCAATGAAGCAAAAATGACAGTTCTTGAATCCACCTCCAATTTGAGGCAAATTTCACTGCCAAACTACTTCTTTAATTAAAATAAATTTCAAATTGCTGTCAAAAACAAGTGTGGGTATTTCAAGATTCTGATAATTTTCATAAATCTTCCTCACAAGAAAGTTATGTGTTTAATGATTTCCTGCTTGTTATGATTTAAAATTTCACCGAGGACATCAAGGGATAGGGGATAGTGGGAAAAATGTAGGAGAGGTAGACAACTCGCTTTGATCTATCTGAGTGACGGGGTAGGCTCAGCAGGCCGAGTGGCTGACTCATGCTCCCACTTCCAATGCTTTTACAAACTTGTAACTGTGTTCACTGTTGTAATGAATACCTGATGTATCATTCAAGCAGAATGCTCGTATTTGCATAACTCAAACTTTTGAATAGCCAATGTCAATTTAAAAAGCAAATAAAATAGTACGGACTATACAACAAACAAGTTATTATCCTGAGAAATGAAAAAATGTTATTATCGTAACAATGCTGGTGGACAAAGAACATTTAGAAGCAGCTGAGTGTTATGTAAAATCCAACATGTCTGAGGTGCCTTGGGTTTTTTGTTTGATTGCTTCATTAATACTGTACCCATTAAATGCCAGAAGAACAGGGACATTTGTGAATCTCCAGATTCAGATGAAGCTCACCTTGTACTGCAAGCAGCTGCTCCTCCGTTGTCCAGCGTGCATTGATTTTCTGAGAGGTCTGTAAATGGAACATGAGGAAATAAAAGTCAACTGTATAGCATAAACCTCCATAAACTTTAAAATGCCTGAAATTACTTATCTGTCAAAAGTCATGTGAGAACTTCAGAAAAATTGCAGTGTGCTTTCTCGTTACTCAGTATTTGGAACCAGCAAGGAAACTGAACAAAATAAGATGGACACCACTACATTCCTTCTTCAAATGCACAAAACGGCCCAAAAGCATTCAACAGCATGGTATTTTCTCCCCAAGGGCACCGAAATCATTCAACCTCAAACTGGCCCAGTCAATTTTTACTCCAACATTCTGTTTGAAGAGAAGTATCTTTGTTCAAAGACAACACAGACTTCCCTCTAATATCAGTACAATGACAATGTTAGTACTGTTACACAACTCACAAATCAATTATTTCTTCAAGAAAGAAAAGGAAATCAAGGAACTCTGATTGCATTAATGTCCAGTGTTCTGCAGTTCTCTAGAGTAAAGTCACAAGTGTGATCTTCATTTTTTGGCTAAGAGAACTCAACTGAGCATAGTTGTTGTAAAGTTTCCAATTAAGGAAACACCAGACTGGGAATTGGAATTAATGAAATAAAGGTGAGAAATAAAAAAAATAGGCAGAGTTATGACCCTGGATTATTATAGATGAACGCCTATTGGTTGCCAAAAAAATTAGGCTGAATTGTGATGGCATCCAAACTCGACACTCAAGCCTTGAATCTAACTATGACAAGATCAGATAGGATGAGCTGAATAGTGAATTATCCGAACTTCAACAGTGTGAACAGTCTCTGGGGCCCGGTATGTTATGGCAATGGTATTGTGGGCAGGAACTCATGAGTGATGGTTGGGAGAGTTTGGGATAATGGATAGCTAACTTCGTAAGGTACTTTTGCTTCCCTGCGCCCATAAGGAAGTTAAATAGGCTGAATCAAAATTATCAATTTTCGTTTCTTCCGGCTCCTTCCCCTATTATGTTCACCTAGGAGGATAGCCACAATGGCTTCCCTGCTTAGGCCAATAAGTAAAATAGGTGTTGGATATGATTATGACATCACTGGCTGATTTGCATATTTAAAGGATGACCCAACTGATTTCATCCCACTTGCTAATCAGTGAAACAGGAGGGACATTGTCAAATAACTTTCCTGGGTGATTTTAAATGTCCGGTTTATGCCAGGTGGGCAGGGTTGAACTTGGCCAGTGTCTTGGTTCAGGTAGAAAGATGAGCAATGAAATGCAGTATGGAGTGGCCTGAAGGCATGTGTTCCACAAAGTCATTACATCAGTGGAAGAAAAAAAATCATGGATATATCAATAGACATAATGAACGTAAATTCCCAGCAACATTCAAACAAGAACATACATTCACTCAGTATAAAAGCAAAGCATAGAAAATTCTGTACCAAAATCATTATCATCCTGCAGACAAACATATTTATTCATCATACTTAACAAACTTTTCATCTTATTTTATGTATGCATATACTGATTTAAAAAAACAGATGCCATAATGTAAGAAAGAGATTTACAAATCCAAACAAATAAGGAATTCAGAAGACAGTTAGTTACCCAGGGAGTTGTTAAAAAATGGGATTTGCTATCAGATGGACTAATTATTATAAAAGCATCAATGTATTTAAGTAGGAGGTTAGAAGATACAAGGGAGAAAACTGATGTGCAGGATAACCACTGGAATAAGTTAGCTAGGGCAAATTCCCTGTTTGGGTGCTGTAAATTTTAAGTAATGAAAAGTCTTTATATTTACATGCTACAGTTACATACCAGGTTTTGCTTGGTCTCTCATATCTCCTACGTTAATTAATTTTTAAGTTTGTCACCATCTGTACATGGGTGTCGATGTGCTTCATTTATTTGGAAGTACATAAAACGCGCACTTCATGAGAATCAATATAATAATATATTGCTGGATGATAAAAAAAAATCAATACAGCTGGCCAGTAGAATGTTTTGCTCTATTAGTTCATTGCAGGCAATTAATTCAAATTTCCAGAAAAATTTTCATTTCCACACACTAATGGAGAACAAACTTTTTCAGGTAATGGCTTATAATAAAATTAGATACTAACTAACATAGTTTAATAATAATTACGTAAAATCCATTCCATCACAGATCAACTGACAGTTTATTTGTACTCTACAAATATGTGTTTGCAATTGTTGATTCCATTATTCACCCCACCTCAGGACTGTGATATTTGTGCAGCAAATAATGCATCCACAACGTTCAATAAAAATGTTGCTGAAATCTGCTTTCAACAATTCCTTAAGTCAAATAATCTGACAATCTGCAACTTACCTACATCATATTTGAGACTACAGATAAGTCTGATCAATAGGGGAATTGTGTTTATCTCTGACATCAAATTTCTTCAGCGAGAGCAAGCAATACTGTGCATTTTTTGCCTGATCCAGTTCTCAGACAAAACATTTAGCAAACTTGTAATTGGTTCACTACTTACATTTTCATGACTGTATTTAAAAGTGTGGTACCTGGGCAGCAGAGTGTATAACTCAAAAAAATGTACTAAATACTTGTTGAGGTTTATTGCATAACGCCAAAACACATTTCCCACCCATTTGCAAGGAAGAATGCTGATATCTGAAATACACACAGGGTATTTGTTGGAAATCAATACAGTCATAGAAAATGCTGGAATGTACATAGGCAGCAAAGTCATCTGAAACAGAAAAAAGGATTAATAAGACAAATAAAATAAAACTAAAAAGAATCTCAATGAAAATATTATTTTTGGAAGCTGGCCTGGCTGCCTCTTTAATAGAGCTAATAAGCAAAACATGTCTGTATTAGTAAGCATGTATGATCAAAACCTTTGTTTAAATTATTAATGTTCAAATATGTCTTCAGGAGGTGTATCCATAGCCCTAATTCTAGGCTTTTAAGACAACTTGGAAGCACTGATGTCCTTAAATTTGAATAGTTATTCAAGTATAGGAGTATCATCTTTAAAAAGAGTAACTTGTTAGTCAAAAATTCCTGCCAGAAACTGCAATTTTTTCCTCCAGAAATTACCTTTTGGATTACACATCCCAATTCTGGCAGTAAAATCTTAGAAAATAAAAATATTTTCCATGATTGAAATTGATGCCCTCCTCTTTTATTCACCCCCTTCAACTCAACAATAAGCAGTCAAGATACAGAAGTCAAAATAGACATCCTATTAAGGCTGTTTTCTTAAAAGTTTAATGATAATACATCTTCCAGAACTTAACATCCAGACAATCAGCAACAAACCTCACAAACATACTTCTGGAGTACTTCCCATCCCCTTCCTGGCTTGTTTACCCCAACTGTATAATACCCTAACAAAATACTGCCACTCGCTGTATGCAGCGAATAATGCATGCACAACGTTCAATAAAAATGCTGCTGAAATCTGCTTGCAACAATTCCTTAAGTCAAATAATCTGACAATCTGCACCTTTCCTACATCATATTTGAGACTATTGACAAGTCTGATCAATAGGGGAATTGTGTTTATCTCTGGCATCAAATTTCTTTAGTGAAAGCAATACTGTGCATTTTTTGACTGATCCAGTTCTCAGACAAAACATTTAGCAAACTTGTGATTAGTTCACTACTTACATCTTCATGACTGTATTTTAAATGCATGCAAAAGAATTTAGCATAAGTACAATGAATGACATCTTTCAGTCTCTGGATCATTGGAATTCAGACGTATGATTGGAGATGCCATTTGTGAACTTGTGGAAGTTCTGATGTGTGGACATTGTGGAAATGGCCCAGGTTTTTAAACTCTCTGCTTTCTGCTCCCCTGACGCTCTGTGGAGATTTTGAATAATTTTGCAGTATCTACCTGGGTGGCTGGTCAGAAAGTGTTTGACAGATTACAATCTGGAATAACATCTGGGTAAAGATACTTTTTACCACAGTCAACCCCCACAGCACCCAAGAGCTCCATGGCCCAATCTATCTCCTGATCACTGAACACTCCCTCAACCATACCTGACCATCTGACCGAGCCCAGACACCACACAGTCAAATATCTGACCGGGTCACAAACTGATGGCTTCCCCAACCCACTCCCAACCTGACTCCACCACTATTTATGACCAGCTAACTGTGCAACCCAGACATCATCATTTACACACCAACATGATTACTCTTGATGTACCACTTCACCCACCCATCCACTTTAATATTCAAACTGTACCTTTAAAAACTTACCACATAGCAGCTACTGCCATTAAAACAGATGTGTCCTGTCTCCTCCCCATCCCTGCAAGCCCCAATGGAGTTCCAAGGGACATTGCACAGTGCAAATCTTTGATAACTGAAATGTGATGATCCTGACAGTAATACAGTATTTATAAGCAGCATTGCAATCTGACCAACAATGCCACTTTTGGGAAGATCCAATCAATTAAACATTTGTCCAAAAGCAATAACAATTGGAAAATGTACTGCAGGCCCATTGTGCTTGTTGTCCGATTTGCGCAATAAGGAATCCAGTGTCACAGAATCAGAGAATACTTTTAGCACAAGAGGACACTGGCTCATCTACTGTGTGCCAGCTCTATCAAAAACAACCCATCTTGTTCCACTCTCCTGCCCCTCCCCACAGCCCAGCAAACATTTTCTGCTAAGGTCTTTATCCAACTCTGTTTTGAAAGTACTGTTTGCATCTTCCCTTGCTATTCTGTCACGAAGTGTATTCTAGACCCTAAACACGTGCTATGTAGAAGTCTTATTCCTCACAGCACTGAAAGCTCCTTTAACAAACATCTTAAATCTGGTTCTCGAACCCTCTGCTAAAAGCAATAGTTGCCCTCTATCTATTCTGGTCCAGATTTCATACTTTTGAATACTTGTCAAAGCTCTTCTCAATATTCTCCAAACGAAATCAATTATAGTTTCTCTAATCTACCTATGAACCGAAGTCCCTCAGCTCTGGATAAAAACCCCAAAGAACTGGAGATGCTAGACATTAGAAACAAAAACAGAAACTGCTGGGTAAGCTAAGACATGAACTCTGCTTTCTCTCCACAGATGCTGCCTGTTAGGTTTTCCTAGCAATTTTTGTCCCTCATCTATGGAATCATTTTTGTAACTTATTTCTGCACCCCTCTCTAAAACCTTTACATTCTTCTAATACTGTGGCTCCCAGAATTAGACACAGTAGTTCAACTGAAGTCAATTTGAATTCTATAAAATTTCATCATAACTTCCTTGTTTTTGTTCTTTTTGCCTCTATTTGTAAAATCCAGAATCCAGCATGATTTTTAAATACTTCCTCAACCTGCCTTGCCACCCAACAAATTATGCACAATAGAATAAAGCTCTTTGTTTCTGCCTCATGTTTAGATTTGCCTCCTTTATTTTCAATTGTTTTTCTTCATTGTATTTATCAAAAATGTAACACTTCACAATTCTAAGTCAGATCTGCCCATTCTACCAGCCTAAGTCATCGTGAGGAAAAGCAGAATATTTTGACCTAGTCATATTCAGCCAGAAGGTCATTGAGGTCCAGTATGAAAAGTTATAGACAGTATTAGAAAGTCTGGCTGTCCTTAAAGACAGTAAGTTACCAGCACCGGATGTTATGCATTTGAAAATGTTGAGAGAAGGGAGGAAATTAAGAGGCACTGGCCATGTTCTTCTAATCCTCTTTGGATACAGAATAGCATACCAGTGGATTAAGGAAATGCCAATTTTACACCCCTAGTGAAAAAGCCGCAAGGATAAACCTGATCACTGTAGGCCAGTCAGTTTAATCTTAGTGGTGGAAAACTCTCAGAGATAATAATCTGGGACAAAATTAACAGGCACTTAGATAAATTTGAATCAGTTAGCACAAGCCAGCGAAATTTATTAAAGGCAAGTTATGGTTAACTATGGCTAGGGCAACAAATATTTATTTTGTTAATAGAGATGAAAAGTAACCGTTAAGTTCTTCAGTCGCATCAGCTATCTCCTCAGATTATATCAGTAATGAATTTGCAGAAAGGCGAATCAAGATATCTTATCTCAAGGTCACATATGGTCAACAGATTATCTTAATGGAGTTTACACCTTTCAGTTACATAATAAATTGTACCTAGCTGCTTTGAATAATTTGTCACAATTAAAACGATATGTCTAAAATTCAAAATTACTTTGAGACCCTTTAAATTAGTTCAATTAATAATAAAAGAATGGAGAGCCAAGGACAGCAATTTTTGTGACAAGCAGGTTCTCTGGTCCCTTTTCCTTCCTAAGGGCATCACCAGGCTCCAGTATTTTTGCCAATGCTCGTATTCTTCACGTATACCACAGTACTTTATTGCAGGAGAGAGATTTCAGTCCAATCCTGTTCATAGGAAAACTCAGCACTTTTCAGGACTAGATTTCTGGCTGCCAATAAGGGTCGAAAACCAGAAACTGATTTTTTTTGGGCTGGAAAACTAAATTCCTCTTCCTTCTTTTCATCTGACCTTTGCAGGGATTGGAAATACACATGAACTCCTACTTGGATTACGGGTGCCATCATGAGGGCCATGGAAAACTAAATTTCCTTCTCCGCTATTTTTTCATGCACCAGGAACTAAAAAATACTTAAAGACAGTTAGTGACAGTGAAGAAAGACTGAAGAATCAGAAACATTCTGACAGCTATGCTTTAGGTGTTTTAGCACCTTCAAATGTCACTATTAGATGTCATATTGTAATGACAATGTGTTTTAAATGAATGACTGATCGTAGGACTCTGTCCTGTACAGGTAAGTTGACTATTATGTGGTGTGTTGCGTAAGAACTGAGATGTGTCAAGGAACGTTTTTCTTTCCCACTGGGTGAAATGCCATGATTCGTTCAAAACTGTAGGAGAATGTGATCGCGAACTCTGCAGTCATATTTTGGACTGAAATTTAGATTAGATTAGGTTCCCTACAGTGAGGAAACAGACCCTTCGGCCCAACAAGTCCACACCGCCCCTAGGAGCATCCTACCCAGACCCATCCCCTTATAACACACACAGCCCTGAACACTACGGGCAATTTAGCATGGCCAATCCACCTAGCCTGCACATCTTTGGACTGTGGGAGGAGACCCACGCAGACACGGGGAGAATGTGCAAACTCCACACAGACAGTCACCTCAGGTTGGAACTGAACCTGGGTCCCTGGTGCTGTGAGGCCGCAGTGCTAACCATTGAGCCACCGTGCCGCCCATAAAACGTGCAAACTTTTTTTACTTTGATGAAAATTGCCCTACTGTTAAATGTTAAGGAAATCTAACTACCAGCTCCATGCCATTGACTGACAGGTAATCTTCTTTAGATATGGCAGAAACACCATCTGTTGCTTTGATAGCTTTTGTTATTAAGAATGCTTGACCAAGTCCCAAAAGGCTGCAGTGTTGGTATAGCCACTTAGGGATGTGAAATAACAGTTTTAAGAAATTGTTATGAGAATCATAATTTGATTAGTACTGGAATAGATGATTGCTTGATTCACACAACTCGATGGTCACTTAGGGGAATAAACAATTTTTTTTTCAATTTGAGATTTCAATTCAATTTCCTGCTATCCACTGTTATTGCGTAACTCTCGGGGATTTTACATATCGATACTGGGTGAGTGGCAATGGATAATACAAGTGGGAGCATCGGCAGTTGCAGCAGGGTAAAAGGGGAGGTTTGGCAGCATAAGAATAACACAAGATTCTGCTGTGATGACCGAGAGAACTGAGATGAAAATTCTAATTAGCCTATCTTGGCATGCACACTCCTCCAAACTGCACTGTGGCTTCCGGCCTGAAATTTTCACAAGCCCAAGAGGAAAATCTGGTCTACAGTCTTCTATGGCAAGGTCATCACTTTGAAAACTTAACCAGGTCTACTCTCTTCTTGCCCAGCCCAGGACCACCAGTTGCTGCCTATCAAGATCAGTTATCTTCGTATAGCACAGGGTTTAAAATACCCTGAGTTGCACAAGAGGGACTGTACTCAAACAAGTATTAAAAGAAGAAACAAAAACATATGATCAAAAGTTGACTTGCTGTCAATTTTTGGTTTATTCTTTCATGGTTGTAGAATTGAAGTAATACTGCTGTGGTTGACCTTAATTATTCAAATTATTAATTTAATTATTATATATCCAAAAGAAGAAATTTCATAACTGTCTCATACAATTTGTACAAACTAATACAATCAGGCCACAATAAATGCTAGCACTGCTTCAATCCCAGCGATTCAGGCAAAACAAGAACAAATTCCTGCTGATATATCAACTATACCTCCAGTTAACTTCAAATGCGCTGTTTTACCTTGAAATACTTCCCTCAAATATAAAATTGGAGTGGATATTATACAGAGAGAAAAATATATATAAGATATATATATTAAAAAAGTTAACAGCTCAGATAAAACGGTGTTGATGTTTCGTTAGATTCTTGCTGCTATAGCAATTCAAAGTGCATTACTGGAAAAAGACATATTTAGTTAAAGTTTTTTGTGTTGTGCTCATCAGGGAAATTTGCAAAAAATACGTGATTCGCAGTTAACTGCCATACCTTGTTTAGATTTCAAACTAGGCAGGTTGAGCGATTGGTCAGGGCTTCAGAAATGAATCAGCAAATGGCTGTTACCTATTTTGTCGACTTGAAACAGGTGCATTGTAGGATATTTTTTCCACTTTATGCCCAAAACCAGAGGATGATGGATGACCAAGCTTCTATACTACCCATTAACTCCTCTTGTGATGCTCAAAATTAAGGCTGGGGTGTACAGATTCCTAGCCTACCTAAAACTGCAGAAATATCAGTGTGGGCAGGAGGATGGCAAATAAGATACCCTTTCAATGCAAAGGTCGAAAAGGAGTTGCCCTGTATTTCAGCACACCTCCATTTTTGGCCCCTTGTACAATCTCAGTTTTGTTTTTGTTTTATCACTGGCTGTGCCTTCAACTGTTCACAATCCCAGTTCTGGAATACCTTCCCTCAACACCCCGTTTCCAATCCCCTCTTCTCCCTTAAGATGCTCATCAAAACCTGCCTCTTTTGCCAAGTTTTAATACAAATATCTTGATACCTCATCAGTGGCACTGTGCTAAATTTTTTATTGGATTGTCATCCTGTGAAGTGCCATGGAATGTCTTACTATGTTGCCAATGATTTCTAAAGTTAAGCTTGTAGACAGGATGACTCCAAGGTATTGACAACCATTATGAAGGTTTCACTGAATGCTGGGGAGATACCAGAGAATCAGGAACTTGTCAAAACTGTTCCCATGTTTAGAAGGGACATCAACATAATTAAGGACAACCACATCAGTTTCAATTTCACACCCATGAAAGAATATACCAAAGAGATTCAATCTTGTCCACAAACATAAAGATTAAATGTATCATAATAATGTCAATCAGAGCAGTAAACACAGATTCAGAAGGGGAGGACCACTGCCTGACCAATGCCCATGATATCTGCGATAAAGCAGCACTTCTGGTTAACTGAGAGAATCCCTAAAATGAATTAGTTCTAGGTGGCAGGAACTGCACATGCTGGAGAATCTGAGAAAACAAGGTGTAGAGCTGGATGAACACAGCAGGCCAAGCAGCATCACAGGAGCAGGAAAGCTGATGTTTCAGGCCTAGACCTTTCTTCAGAAGATTTTCTGTAGTTGGGTCTAGGCCCAAAATATCAGCTTTCCTGCTCCTATGCTGCTTGGCCTGCTGTGTTCATCCAGCTCTACACCTTGTTATCTCTAGTTCTAGATGGTATCTGACAAAATTAGCTAATCATCAAACTCGAATCTAATTAACGATAAATACTAACATAGTTAAATTACTACCTTGACAGCACAAAAAATGAGGTAGTCATTAAAAATGTGGTCTTTGGCTGGTGTGGGGAGAGTACTGACTGTGGTGCCTCAGGAATCATTGATGGGATGAACACCATCTCTAATTTACATTAATTATTTGAACTCAGAAATTGAATGCAAATTAAAATTGTACTTGATGAGGAAATCAGTGAAATCTTATGAAGCAGAACAATTATTACAGAATTAAGTTGAAGAAATTTAAAAGTAGGTAAGAAAATGGCAATGAAGTTTAAAACAGACACGTGTAAATACAAAGGAAATTGGACAACATATGCCTGCCACAAACAGTACTTCAACTGAAAAAAGATCTGGAGGTGTTAACAGACTTAGAACTCAATATGTCATAGGGGTGACAATCAGTAAGCTAAATCAGCATAAATCATGATAAAAATGCTGTAGTCAGTCTAAAACGTGCCTCGTGATCTTGCCAAATTCTGGTCAAGGAAATGCAAGGGAGACATTCACCCATTGGAGTTGTGCAGGAAAAAAGCCTTAAATCTGTTCTCCAGTTTGGAGGTTTGTTCCTAGACTGAAAAGACACGTGCTTTTTAAATCCTGCCATGATATGCCTGGGAGCTGCTACTGTGGAAATATACAAGATTATAAATAGGATGAATAGTTATTATATTTGGAAAAATAACTTGAGGGTAAGGAGTTGCAGGTTAACAACGTAAAGTAAATTCAGAACTATTATTGTTAAGTACTTGTTACCATAGTGATCAATACCCAGAATAGATTTCTTGAAGATCTAACTCAAAGTTGCAATGAGTGAATTTTAGAACTCTATGAATAAATGCTCTAAGATCAAATTATTGGCTGTCTCATCATTAACTATCATGATATTAAGAACTTATTTCAAAAGCCCGATCTTTGAAAATTGAGTACCACTGGCATCACAATCAGTCAAGATTTACATCCTGGAGCAGCCAGGTTGATTTACACCTTGATATACTGTAAATCCTTGAATTTTTTTACAACTCTCCCACTTGGTCATCTGTCAATTTGCAAATTCTACAGATGAGTATGTTATTGCAAAAAACGCATGAAATTAATTTTGCTATTATCAGAACACTGCCAGAAAAAAAAAGTCACATTGCTTGATAATATTTATCAGTACTTTTTAAAATTTCATTAATGGGATGAGGGAGTCGCTGGCTAAGCAGCATTTACTGCCCATCCCCAATTCCCAGAGCGCAGTTTAAAGTCAACCACATTGCTGTGGGTCTGGAATCACATGTAGGCCAGGCCAGGTAAGGATGGCAGTTTCCTTCCCTAAAGGTCATTAATGAACCAGATGGGTTTTTCTGAAAAATCGGACAATGGATTCATGGTCATCATTAGATTCTTAATTCCAGATATTTAATGAATTCAAATTTCACCATCTGCCTTGGCAGGATCAGAACCTAGGTCCCCAGAACATTATCTGGGTTTCTGGATTAACAACACAGTGATAGTACAACTGGATCATTGTCACCCCATTTCTGAGCCAAGTTCTTTGAGAGAGTAAATTATATCATTCCTAATCTTTTTTGTGTGTAATTTGGTCAAATATTTTCAGTGCAAACCCAGTTTAAGTTGGGTGATGTGTACTACTACTACTTGCCACGACAGAACAATGTCTTAAGACAGACAATGTTTACTCTTTCAACTTGTTATTATTATTCAACTGGTTTCCATCAAGATGCTTATTTTACATACTCCCTCTGTAAAATTTCCAAGTTCCTTTTTCAAAGTTTAAGAAGAAGTTCCCCTCTATAAACTCAGGCACACCAGAATCAACATTTGTAGCAAAATAAAATCTTCCACTTCAAGCCCGATACATTCTAAAATTTGAACATTCAACTGATTTCTCCACAGTGTTTGTCCAGTTATTAACAACTGTGTGAACAGATGCCTCTGAAAGAAAAAGTCTGTATTCAACTGGAACAGCTATTGGGTTATTGATTTTTCTCATCTGCAAAGGATACAGAAACTATTCACTTCTTGTCTAATTTTTGAATCATTTGTTCTGGTTTCCCCAGGTCTAAACTGCACATACTTAATTCCTAAAAATGATAAAAAGAGAATTGCTTCATAAATGTGTATAGCTGCAAATGCAGATGTACCTCAGATATGAACACAGATAGGTGTTGCACCAGCACATTTACAGAAGATCAAGGAAGGTCACTGCACATTTGGAATGCCACTGCATTCAATGCAGATGCATTTATGTCATTATTTATGCCAAGTGATAAGAGTTATTTCTTGATACAGAATTCCACTTTTGCCACAGATCTCCAGATCCTTCTAGTTTTACACATAGTCAATGAACAGAGGAATACTTTCATATGATGTATAAAACTACAGATCTAAAACTGTACACAAAACAACACATTAGAATTACATTGGTTGTGAAATTATAAGCACCATATTATTTACCTCTGACGGTCTGAATTCTTCTATGCCTCCTTCTAATTTCAGCTTCAGAGCACTGTTAACTTGCTTGGCATTTTGTACCTGGGAAACCATTTCAAAATTAGACTTTTACCTATCGTTTATAATCAATTTTGAAATTAACATTGCTCCTTTAGGCAGCA
The DNA here is from genome assembly GCF_030684315.1 of Stegostoma tigrinum. Classification (NCBI taxonomy): domain Eukaryota; kingdom Metazoa; phylum Chordata; class Chondrichthyes; order Orectolobiformes; family Stegostomatidae; genus Stegostoma; species Stegostoma tigrinum. Next base: position 62,456,006 of record NC_081362.1, read on the forward strand.
TTTTTTTTCTCTATCAATTAAAGTTAATTTAAGCAATTTATAAAATATTGCTATAACTGGATTTTAATTTTGCAAAATTAAGACATTGGATCAAAAAACAGTTGCCGGAAGAGGCGAAGTAGAAGCTTTTACTTCTAAGAAAATCCATACTAATTATTGAAATAGGAGTGAGGTGACAAGCTGTGGTTTCATTTATGCTCAGAGCGAAATGACTGTTTGCAAGATGCAAGCAATTTTTTTTAAAGCCGGGTGGCAACTGAATTAAAATAGAGACATTAAGGATGTGCCAAAATTTACTCAACAAATCACCAAGTGAGGCGGGGTTCACAAGCATCAATCCACCCTTGAGTCAGTTTGGGGAGGGTGGGTCAGCCATAGCTGTAAGTTGTGATATTAAGGCACTAAAGGTCAATTGTCAGTTTTAAAAAAGGAACAGAGACCATATGAAATATTCTAATTTTCCAATTGCTTGTAGGTCACCTGCTGATTCAAGAGTTCGGTATCTTCCCAAATCAGTCACCTGGGAGCAAACTGAAGGCACCAGCGTTCCAGAGAAACTCCAAGTTCCCCTCATCTTACCCCATTCCCCCTGTCTGGACCCACCTGGTTATAGTTCGTGCCACAACACCACTCTTTAGGAGGAACTTCCCATTCTCTGTGGTGGGTGGATAGCTAAGACACTTGGTAATTTCACCATCTTAAAGCTGGAGTCGCCCTCTTTCCCCATCACATGCAAAGGCAGACTATAATGCTTTGGTGGTGTTGGCATTCCCAATCTCACACCCCCCTCCATGAGACCCCTACCTGCCATCCTTAATTGGATGGTGATTGACCAGTTAGTAACCACAAGGCCAAGAGGAAGAACATGTTAAGCAACTGATCCCAATGGTGCAGTGATAGGACCCAAAGTCAGGATCCTGATCAAAAATGAAAAATTCTGCTCATAAATCAACAAAATTAGTAGTCTCAGAAAGTTGGATATCTAGCCAAACTAGGATATAGTGGTCCCTGTGACTTGTTATGATAGCACATTTATAATACACAAAATATCTTTACAATGGATTCTTCAATTTTCAAAGTTTTGTTTTTTAAAAAGGTTATTTCAAAAATTCTCAATCCTTGATTCTCTGACTACATTGTCACTGATTTAACACTACACCCATCCCTCTATTGTTAGCGAGAAGAATACCATCACTTTCCACTTGCATGCTCACCAATGATTTCACTCCATGTGTTTTCAGGGAGTAGAAAATTGAAGGTTTTCAAGATGCTATTTGAACATTTTGTCTATATATACATATATATACTAACCTTAGATACTGAAATTGCCACAAATGTGGAAATCTTAGTTTAGTAGTGCGCTGGCATTAGAAATCCTTTGGCAAAGTAGAAAAACAGTCAGGTCCACATCTGAGGATTGGAAGACCAGAGCCTCCCTTGTCAATTTACCTTCCCCCACTTCTTACCTCAATAGGGTAGAACATGGTCGAGAGCTATGAAAAATACAGTTATCTGCTGGAGAGGAGTTCAAATGGCAGTACAGTACAGATCCTCATCACATAATTTCAGCCTCACCACAAATTGTTGGGTTAACTTCCAAAGGGATCTTGATAATTAACACTTCCTACAAAAAAAACTAAAGAGCCTTCGCAAAGAAGGGAGCTGAAAAAGAAAGAAATTGAAGGTGTACAGATAGCAAATGTTTAAAGTTGTGGCGGGGCAGGTGAAATATTTGGGGCGGGGCAGGTGAAAGAGTTGTTAAAGATTCAACAGTTTGTATTTTGTACATAATGATCAATGAAAAGAAATTGAGCAAGATTCTGCATTATTTAGTTCGTTTTTAGAAAACCGCTATAGCCATGGAAAAGCTGCAATGTTGATTTATGAGGATGGTACCCAGAGATCAGAGGATTACAGTTATGATGAGACATTTGAAAAGCTGCAGACCTGAAATTACACCATTTGATATGCATGAATGCTTAATATGCTCTTCTGGAATTGTTCTGTTATTTTAGCGGAAGTGTTAATTCATTTAAAATAAGAGAGTTAATGCATCAGCAAAAATCAGTAGGAAAACAGGATCTTTGGACAAAAGAACCAACTGTTCACGTGATATTACCCCACATCATTTTAGGGCGTATGACAATAATCACTAGAGCTGATGAAGTGAGAGGGAATCTAACAAAAGTGTTACAAGTTTTTCAATATGTGGAGAGTGTAAATAATTATTTGCACTAGCCAATGAATCAGTTTCAGAGCACAAATTTAGGACTAGTACCAAAGGCACGCAATGTATGATTGGAAGAAATGTTTATTTCAATAATAACAAAAATGAAATACATTACTCATGGTGTCTACTGAATACCAACAACTGAGGGAAAACATCCACCTATTTGAGAGAGGTGGAAATATGAAAAGTCTCTGAATTTAACTACTAACTCCAACACACGTAAGATTGGTTTGTTAATATAGCACATGGACAAGCCCTTATATGCAAGTTGTGCCAATTTTGAAACCATGATGAGAGATTGGCAGAACTAAGCCTTAAGGACCCCAAAGGTGAAAGATGCTTCTGCAGTTTAGAACCAAATTCATTACCTTCACTCTTATTACAATATCTAACACCTTGCCATGTCTTCCCGTCGCCATCAACACAGGCTAAACCGGCTTCTTTGCAACCTTAAAGTACAAGTTGACTGTGAGATGAGTTTATGAATCTGTACTAAATCACAAAATCTCCAAAGCATTGTCTACTGCTCTCTCTCTGCCTCTAAAACTATCATATATGTTTTTTCTCCCTGTAGGCCAGATTATTCCAATTCATGCTTTGCACCTCAGCTCAGCCAAAATCCTGTTTGTTACGTTCTGTTTCACACCAAGTCCATCTCATCCACTAGGCCCTTGCATGTGTAGCCTACCTTGGCTCTAATTTGCCTAACACCACTAAGTTAAAAAATTCTTGACGTTGTCTTCAAAATGACACGTGGCCTCAGTTTTATTTTTAACCTCGTCCGGTCCTGCAACATCCACTATCGTTGTTCAGACCAACACCTTGGAATACATTTTCAATGACAGAAAGCACCTGTACATCCCCACTTTCCTTCAACCTGAAGGCTGTATTTTCAACTGTCTCACTCTGGGACTCTTGCCTCTCCACCATTCACCTCCTCCTTAAAATCTACTACTTTGACAATTTTTTTTGTCTTCTATTTAACTTCTTTTTGTCGTCGTGTTCATTTCCTTCAGGTCTTTTCAAATACCTTGAGGCATTTTTGTGTTAAATGTGCTACACAAGTGTAAATATATTGCCATTTAACTTGCAGCATAGACCACCAGCAAGTTACCTGCTGTATGTTCAGAGTGTATTGATTTTCAGGGTTAATTACGGCATGTGGGAAAAATCCCAGTTCCAACAGGTCTACCCTTCCAGATTCCACTTATGAGCCAGATTGGCCCACTAATCATCAACATTTGCATGATGGTGCACACATCTGCATGGTTAAGGCATCAGATGGCTTAGTTTGCCATGCGGCCTTGATATTATTCCGAATTTCTATCATTGAGTATACCATCTCAAAGCCCACATCAATTTGAAGGAGATCTTGCTTAATATCTCCCTCATCTTTTGGATAAATTTGAAAGGAGGATACAAATATTAAATGAATGAGAGGTAAGGACAATGAAACAGCCTAGAAATACTTAACTCTTGAGTGCACCTCGTAATTTCACAGGTACAATGAACCTAATGATCTCATTCTACAGCAGAACTGCTGTGATAAAGAACTAACACATGAATTTTAATCCTGCCAAACTGGTATGTATCAAGCAGGTAATAAGGTAAAATGAATAATGCAACTTACATACACTGATCAAGCTGCCTTCCCATTGTTTGTGATCACTGTGTTCTTCTGAGCACACAAGAGGAATATCAGCCAGATGCTACTTTAATGATGCAAATCAGACTAAGATAGCGTTGTTGGGGCCTCAACTGTCTTTACCACACAGGAATGCCACTGTGGTATGCTCAAATTGGCTAACCTAACAGTAACAGGAGCCAAGTCAGAGAGTCTAGTGGATTTTTTAAAATGTGGGGCCAGATGGAACAAGACTGAAGAAATAAAGGATAAACATTTTAACCAAAATGTCTGAAGTAAAGATTTAATGATTTCTTAAATTTTAACTCCAACATCAGAGCCAATCTGACAGGCTGCATCGCTGCTTTCAGCTTTATCTCCTCCATTATGAAAGGAATACATCAAGATATTGCAGAGAATGGTACAAAACTATGATGTACAGATGATAATTTTAGTTTAATCACATTAACCCAAGCAATATTAAAGTTGCTGATTGAGGCTAAAGAGTGCAGCTTGCAGTTATTACATCCTTTCATATTGCATAACAAACTACAAACAGTCAGCAAAAAGTATGGTTCCTTACAATAAAGGACTGCAACAACTGATTGAATAGCCTGCGCCTCATACATCACATCACAGGAAATTGTTTGATTGAAGTTACATATAACCTCCAACTTTTAAGGTTTAATTTTGAAAAACCAAAACTTGTCAATAACAGATGTACATCAGTTGCAAAACTTCACTCCAAAACCAATTCAAAAACAGCTTTTCAACTATTTTGTTATTACTCCTATAATACGATAGTGCAGGTTGCAAATAAATGCACTATTTAAAAGGTTTGAGTACTCTACAGAATTGCAACATCTTCCAGTCTATCCTATTTTGTAAAATTTAATCCATCAAATTATATCAAGTTCTTTTGTGGTTTTCACTGCATCCTCAATCTCTCAGGTGTCAGTCTTCATTCCCTTAATGGATATATTTGTAAAATACTGAACCATGACATTTGGCATTCTCTGAAATTGCTCTACTACATCCCTTCTTTGCTTTTCTTCCAGCACTCCTTTAATCTATTAGCTTATATATTTCTGCCCTCGTTGGGTTTTATGGCTCTTGTACACAACCCTCTTCAATGTGAATTGATTTCTCACCTCTACGTATCCAAGGCATCCGAGATCTACTGGAAGTTTTTTTTAAAAATGGAATCAATTATTCAATGTCTTTGCAATCTCTTTGTTGGAAGCATCTCCAATGGTTAAACATTCCTGTATGCCAGTTTCACTTGCCAGCTTCACTCTAGCATGCTCTTTATCTTACTAAATCTTTTTTAATGATCATTTTCAATTTCAAGTTGAATCTCAAATCAGATCATACTGTGATCACTGGTTGTAACAGGCTCACCCCCTTCGATGTATTTAATTATTCCTAACTAGATCTAGCTACTGATCCATCCTTGTCGGCGTACTGACATACTGCTTGAGAAAGGAACCTCAAGAATGTAAAAGGCACTATGTAAAAACAATTTCTTTCTCATTTACATTCACTAAAATGGAGGTATTTTAGTTGAAAGATAAAAGCTTTTATGACCTCAAAATCAAAAGATACTTCACAGCCAATTAACTACATTTGAATGTAGTTATTGTTGCTATATAGGTAAATAAGCAGGTAATTTATAAACAGCAAGATCACATAGCATAGACAGAGATAAATGTTGAGTTAATGTAATGGTGCTGTTTGAAGAATAAAGTATGATCAAAACACTGGGAGACATCTATTTTGAGCAGTGCCATGGGATTTTTTTAAAGCCATCTGTATAAATTATGTAACCTTGCTTTAATTTCTCACCAGATACATGGTGCCCTCATTAGTACTGTATCCTTCAGTATTGCACTGATGAGTCAGCATAGATTATGTGCTCAAGTCCCAAGAGTGGGGCTTCAACCCATCATTGTCAAGGATGCCACACATTATTGGATTAGAAAGCAAAAATACTAAACATGCAAAGCAAATAAAAGCCTGGTGCTGAAGTTTTAATTTAAACATTTGTTCAAGTATGAATTAACACTTGCTGGATTAATTGTATGAAGTCCATCTTTATTTAGCAGTGATAAGATTATAGCTTTTGTTATGAAACTTGTTTTGCAGTTCATGTTACTTTATACAGGGTACACAGAAAACAAAATTTACGTCTGGGGAGTTTTAAAACTACACTACAGGTATCCAAATACCTGGCGCTTCAATGAGATTAGTTCCATATCAAGCTGTCTAAGAATGGTACTTGCTGCATTTGGGCTGCAGGACATGGCTCCAACATCTTCTTGGCTAAGATACATTCCTTTTGGTGGTCGGCATTTGGACCGAAGAGGGTGGTGACGATGCTGCAAACTTGGAAGCTCACGCCTGACTGAACCAACTCTGCTGACCTGCATGGGCGGATCAGGATTACCCTAACAGAGAAAAGGAACATCAGAATGCAGGCAGATGTTACATGCACTTTAGAAGAAAAAAAGTCTATAAATATTGTATTCATTTTTCTTAAACAATGTTATTCATTCAGTCTAGGTGATGTCAACACCAATGAATTTTGAGGACATCACCAGGAGCTTTAACCTAGATAATAGACACAGCACTTCAAAATTATTAACTGTGTGAAGTGCTTTCAGACACCAACATACTCAAACACAAATGGAAAACAAGTTACAGGAATTACTAAAATGTGAGTTCATCAAAAATGACACTAAATTTAATTCAAAACGCTTCAAATTCATTGTTTTAATCAGTTAATTTGGTTCTAAAACAAACGTTAAAAATTAGGTGTGAATGATAACCACTGTCTGTATCACTTCATCTAAAAGTCAGATCTCTTGGTTAACACTGAATTCAGAATGGGCCAGAAACACATAATCATCTGCAAATCCAAGCTTTCTCTATTTTTTGAAAGGAGGCTTTTATAATCTGGAGTAGCCAAAGTGTTGGTTAAGGCTAATTAACAGAACTTCTGGACTGCACTATAGGACTTTCAGAAATCCAGTGATCATATGTTTGAACTTAGTTTTAATGTTTCCCCCTACACTCACCATAAGTCAGCTGTTGCGATAGTACTCAGCACGTGATTAGTACAAAACCCTGAAAACACACAACTCTGGTCAGTGAATCACGAAAAAAAAACTGAGCTTGTATGCTTTAAATTTTCTTACAGTAGTTATGATGCTAAGACAGAAGATCACTATGCTTTCTTAAGGCAAGCAAAAATTACGTTCACATTTTCAGGTATGGTTTAACTTCCTCATTGGCAAATTTTAGGTCATCTTTAAAATAAGTTGTTATATTATCTCAGAGATAGTGGGAACTGCAGATGCTGGAGAATCTGAGATAACAAGGTGTAGAGCTGGATGAACACAGTAGGCCAAGAGCAGCTGCTCCTCTGATGCTGCTTGGCCTGCTGTGTTCATCCAGCTCTACACCTTGTTATCTCTGTTATATTACCTGTTTGTAACTAGCACTTTATTTTCACACACTGAACTGCATCATGCAGAGTTCTAGGGGGTTCCCGAACAATGAATGTTCGTAGTTACGAAAGCAATCCCATACACATTTTTTAATTTTTAAAAGACCTGACATATACTTACATACAGCAGCTTTCCACTGTCCTGCATTATTCTTTGACTTGTGAACGAACTTCAGAACGGAACCTGTTTGCCACCTGGGGACTGCCTGCATTTTATTTTCACGAACCAGTAGTGATCATCCAGTTTGTCGATGGGAAAGCAGGTGGGAGGTTAGGTATATTTTAAGGCAGTGAGATAAGGGTACAGGTAGCATATCTATACAAAGTATTCCCAACCTGTTTAGTCCCATTTCGAGGTTGAACACTATATAGGTGCCATTATTTTCATGGCGCTGAATGTTATATCAACCACCTGCATATTTGAAGGTGGAGGCTCATAAAATAAACACACAGCCTTACCATCACTTTGCTGCCCAGCCCCGACCTGTTTACTACATAACTGGTGGCAGGGAACGTGGCAGGTAGCCCGTCAACCCTGAGAGTTGTGTCAATAAGGGCCCCATTCTGCCTATGTTCCTATTTCAGGTGTGACAAGAGAAGACACATAGAAAACGGGTTGCTTTACAGGCTACAATGGGACAAGGGAGGAGGTAGCACATTTAGATGCTCTCATGTGCCTATCAGAGACAACCTCCCGCATTATCAGATATCTCCATAACCCTCTCCCACCACCTCTCACTTTAACCTTCCCTGTTTTGCCTTTCTAACACAATATCCCACCCTATCATCTCCATGATGGGGGATTTCCATTCAGGACTGTATTAACTATGCCTGCAGACTTTAGAGACACAAAATCAAAGATATACCAGAGAGGGCACAGAACAGATTTAGCAGGATATTGTCTGGGCTGGAGAGTTTCAGTTACGAAGAGAGAGAGTGGACAGACTGGGGATGTTTCCCTTAGAACAAAGGAGATTGGGGGGGGGGGGGGGGGAATTGGGATGTATAAAATTGAGGGGCATAGATAGGGTAGAGAAAAAGCAACATTTCCTCTGGATGGCAGAATCAATGACCAGGGCAGAAGGTTTGAGGGGATATGAGGAATAACCTTTTCACCCAGAGAGCGATGGGAATGTGGAACTCACTGCCTGTAGAGGTAGAAAACCATGTAACATTTAAGGAGTATTTAGATATGCACTTTCAATGCCAAGGCATACAAGGCTATGGGTCAAGTGCAACAAAATGGGATTAGAAAAGTTGTTGGTTGTTGACTGGTGGTAGACATGATGGGCTGAAGACCCTTTTTTTGGTCTGCAGATCTCTATAACTTGCCTCCGATTTCAACCTCTCAAATACTTGCACCTGTTGACTGATTTCATTTCAAGATGTGACCTCAGGTACTGTCACTGGGATTGGAATTCCTCCCACCAACTCCAGATATTCTTAAAAGCCAATACGCGGTCGGTTACGGTGTTCCTGGGTGGTACAACAGCAAAACCAAATCATACCAACTGTTGGAAACTTGCAGCTTTTACAGCTATTTGAACTGCAGCAGTACTTTTGTGTACTTTTGGGGTAAGGAGCCTCAAGTCTTGAATCTTTTTTAACAACGCCAGGTTTGCTTGGTTAAGGCAATCAAAATAGGTCCTAGTGTACAAGTATTCATATTTGGCAGCCTAAAATGTCAGGCAAATAGATTTCTTACCAGAATCATTTAGAAACTCTTAGATGACGAGTTGTGATATCCAGCAGAATCTCTTCTTTTGTCATACAAGCCAATGCTAAGATCACTGCTGTTATCCATCCTATCCCTTAACAGAGCAACTCATTTTTTTCATCCTTCTCCAGATTTATCTTTAAATATTTGGCATTTTGTATTCAACATTTCAGTTAATATTTTCCTCACTTCATTCCCTGTGTCAAGGCAATGTCTCCTCTTTGTTTAACATTCAACATATGATTTTGAGAGGTGGCACATTCGTACCATCTTCTTTTTGTTTCATTCTATTTTGTGTGTAAACAATTCTGCAGTTTTATCAGGTCCTAAAAAATGCTAACCAGCTTGTATCTGGGAGAAGGAGATATTTAGAAGTGATTTCTAAGTTCAGAAAGCAGCCCATGAGTCAATGAAGAAATGGAGCATCACCATATTTGCATTAAGTCAGGCAGTATTCTTTTAAAATCAAGATTCAGAATGGATGGATCATACAGACATCCAATAGCTATGGAGAAGCTCGACTTTACTTCAGTCAATTGGCATGTGCTCAAAAAGTGTTGAGCTCCAGGTATAAAGCTAAGCATGTGTGCCAAAATGCTACTTTATATAATCACTTCACTCTCACTTGATGTAGAAAACCACAACAGCAACAAAATCTTTTTTGTCTAATATTCTTGCACAAATCATACAATCTAGAAAAAGAAACAAGTAATTCAATACAGCATATACAGGAACATTTATGAGCCATCCAAATATCCGCACTACCGGTTTTCTCCAATCACCTGTCTCTACTTAAGACTGTATCAGAGATAACGGGAGCTGCAGATGCTGGCGAATCCAAGGTAACAAAGTGTGGAGCTGGATGAACACAGCAGGCTAAGCAACATCCTAGGAGCACAAAAGCTGACGTTTCGGGCCTTCAACAGTCGAGGCCCGAAACGTCAGCTTTTGTGCTCCTAAGATGCTGCTTAGCCTGCCGTGTTCATCCAGCTCCACACTTTGTTATCTCTACTTAAGATGATGACTTGCGCTTTCACAGCTCCACACTACCTTGCACAGTGTTTACTCCTCATGTGAAGTTAGGTAAGGTGCGTCTCCCAACCACTGAAATGTGAAGGATAACATAACGATGTTACCCTACCCCTGTGCAATCTCTGCAAGTATGTTTTCAGCTGAGATCAGTAGATTACAATCAGAAGGAGGGAAGTATTGATATTTCTCTCCTCTTTCAGGTTTCTAGATAGGCGCTTCATTTGCAAAACAAGGGACGTACTCCCTTCCTTCTCTTTGGTCAGCTATGTCCCTGGCACATATAGAAAGTCATCACCATATTTAAAGGCCTCCAAAACAAATCATCAATAATGCACTTAGCAGAGATTCCATTTGCTAACTCTCCACATGCTTACAAAAGGATGAGCAAAATAGACAAAATGCTTTTTTTAAAAATCTGTATTTATATACAATGTGTTTATGAAAATACTACCCTTTTGCAAGCATTACTGAAAGCTCCAAAAGTGCAATTTAATGCACACCTTCATGGCAAGTTTAGTGGAGGTGGGTCCCTTAAATGGCAAGACACAGCTTTTCACTGATTAAGTCTGAAAGGCCCACAGCTCTTCAGTGGCAACTAATGTCCACTTAAGATCTCATTCCTCATCCAATGATATTCATTGATCAGTATGAAGGGGATTTACCATGCAGGAAACCTAAAAATTTTGCTGGAATTACTTGTGGTCTTTCGGGGTGAGTCTCATTCAAAGACACTCATTGCCTTAACGAATAACATAGCATCAAAAAGAGTCAACAGACAGCGACCATCTTACTCTCTTGCTGTTGACACCTCTCCTGACATTACTCATGGCTAGGGTCCCTCAGCAATCTCTAAAACTTAGTTTAAGTCTATGATCAGCAGAGCAGTCACCACTCGGCTCGCTTTTGCTGTCAAGCAATGAGGTGCTGTATGCTTCTGATCAGCCAGAGCTTTTGATCGGGAATACCTATTTGCATACACATATTTAAATGTAAAGAAGAATGTAAACGATCAGGTCATTGTGGAACCTTAAAACATTAACATGTCATAATGCTGAAAATCTAATTGCAGCAAACCTTCACTTCCACAACCTTAACTTTCAATCAATTGGCACATGTAGAAATCATGAACTTGCAAAGTTCAATGAATGAATCTACAACTGAAAACTTAACTTTGTTTTTTTATATGCATTCATAGGGCACGGCATCACTGGCTAGGCCAGCGCTAATTGCTGTGGGTCTGGAGTCACCTGCCAGACCAAGTGACATTAGTGAACCAGATGGATTTTCCTGACCATAAACCGTGATTTCATGGTCATCATTAGACTATCATTTCCAGGTTTATTTTCACTGAATTCAAATTCCACCAGCTGCCATGGCGGGATTCGAACCCGGTCCCCAGAACAATTCCTGGGTCTCTGGATTAACAGCCTAGCCATAATACCACTAAACCATCACCTCTTATATTCCAACAAATTCTCACCTCTTTCTTAGTTTCTTTAGTGGGATCATAATCACTGTCAGTAACATCGTTTGCAGCTCCTTCCTCCATCCCATCATCACTAAAAATCAAGAATCCAGTTTAAATATCATAAATGACATTCAAATACTTTTTTTGCCAAGAATCATAAATGTTAGAAAATTATGAACTGATCCAATATTATTGATTAAATCGCAGTCTAACCTTATTAAAAAAACACTGATTATCCATAGCAATGCTCATATCTAGCATGGATATGGGGATAGAATCATAGGGTCATACAACACGGCGACAGATCATTCGGTCCAACTTGTCTATGCCAAACAAGTTTCCCAAACTAAATTAGTCCCATTTGTCAGTGTTTGGCCACTATCCTTCTAAACCTTTCCTTTTCATGTACTGTCCACATGTCTTTTAAACATTGTAACTCCTTCTTCCTCCCGCCACTCCTAAGCATGGCCTCAGCAGGGTCACAAGCCAGGGTCTTTGATCAGTTGACGGGTGTGTTTTATTTCATCAAGGAGGCTCTTGAGGACATCCTGATCTCGGCTTCACAGGGTCAAACACTCCTTATCATGTTGTGGAGGGGCCGGTGATGGACTGGGTTGGACAAGGTCAGAAATCACATAACACCAGGTTATAACCAGGTCCAACTGCTTTATTTGAAAGCACTAACTTTCCTGAGCGTTGCTCCTTCATCAGGTAGTGACAGGGGCATCAAGACAGAATTTATAAGTAAAAGATCATACGACTGATGCAAATGTATTGAATAAATCTAAATGGCTGGCTGGCTCCGTCCTGTTAAATCTTTTATCAAGTTAGAAAGCAGATGCAGGTTTCAACTAATTAAAATGCAAATCCCAGAATTTCTTTTCAAATCACTGCCCAAAGGTAACTAAACATTTAATCAGTCTATTCAAGAAGTGACATTTCAAGTTAGATAATGCATTTTAGGTGTGAGGCTTTGTTTAGAATCTGTGTTTTAACGTGGTGTTACACCAGTTTTATTTCCAAAGGAGGAATATATAAAATGCTCCATTAACTGACTGCGCCTACAAATTGAGCGCTTTTTGAATAAAATAGAATGTGTCTGCAAATAGAAATCTGTAAATGCAAATTCACCCCATAGACACGTGTGTGTGAGTGTGAGTGCGAGAGCGAGAGCAAGAGCGTGAGAGAGGTGCCAAGCTTGGCTATTAGCCTCTGGTCAGCATCTTTGCATGGTTGTATGTCCCAAAATCCACCTTGGAGGGCATTTATCCAAAGATCTGAGGCTGAATGCCCTAAAATGCACTGTCCGACCTGAGATGTCACCTCTTGCATACACTGATAAAACCTTTTGTTATCTTGAGACAGCGACTTGAAAGGAATTCTGGGATTTGCACTTTAATCAATTGAAACCTGCATATCCTTTCTAACTGATTAAAGATTTAACAGGAGGGAGTCAGCTAGCCATTTTAGATTTATTTAATACATTCGTATCAGTTATACGATCTTTTGACCTTGTACTTATAAATTCTGCATCTTGATGCCTCTCTCACTGCACCTGATGAAGGAGCAATGCGCTGTAAGTTAGTGTTTTCAAATATTCCTTATCATGGCTACAGCATGTTGTGACAGTTAGCCAATAACTGGTCTACCATGTCAAAAGCCACTGTAGAGGTACTCTATAGAGAAGTATTGTTTGAAGAGATCCATTTTGACAGTCATGGGCTTGTGCAAACTTTTTTTCTAGTCAACACTGACCACTCCAAAATCTTGAGTAAAGGCTGAAGGCCTAGTGGTACAAAGTATGTTTTAAATGTTAAGTGTAATTTTATAAAGTACATTTAGGATGCTAAAGAGCACTTTTTATTAGGTGCAGCCTCAAAACTAGAAGAGGGAGGATGAAAAGTACATTTGGATATAATTACTTTACAAAAGTAATAAACGCATCCAAAGGAGGCAGTAGTGACTGACCCAGTGAGTAAATTCAAGAATGAGATTTATAAGTACCTGATGAAAAATTTACTAAGAGTATTAAGTGCACTGCAGAATTTGATAGCTCCAAGACCAGATGGACTGCAATGTTCTTTCCTGATCTCCATGTGAAACATAATTTAATGTACACAGTACAATTGTTGCTGCTACTAATAAACACAAATGCCAAGGGAATAACCATCTGACTTGACTCACCTTTCATCTTGATTGTTCCTACTTGCTAATTTTCGAGCTTGCCGATCCATTAAACTTGTTCGGGATCGAGTTTTCTTCCAGGAGTAGTAGTACTTCACTAGACTTGCAATTGATTTATCTGGTAGCTGAAGCAATGATACAAGAAGAACCCAATCAAAACCCTACATAATATTGATTATTGCACGAAAACAGTAACCAAAACAGGATAGGGAAGTGGAGTAAACAGAATGTAGAGTTGTTGAGGGGGGTGGCGGGGGGAGAGGTGTGAGCATGAGAGACAGACAGATACAGAAGAGAGAGAAGAGTCCATATTTTAAATTGATAATTCCTCAAAAATCTGACTAAAAAAGATACATCATTTAACAGAGCTAGCAAGAACTGTCATCTCTGACTCCAGCATCTGCAAAGTGTGGAGCTGAAGAAGGATCTCAACCTGAAATGTCAGCTTTCCTGTTCCTCTGATGCTGCTTCAGCTCCACACTTTGTTATCTCTACTTCATTTAACAATTTTCTTTTATGTCTTTCACAATAAGTTTGTGTAAAACGGCAATTTATATCACCGCATCCTTGATGGCATCAGAATTTCAAGAATGATGGACATCACAAATGGTCATTCAGCAAATATTTGGTAACTATGAAAATTATTATCCTCTTCATCAGTGGATATTGTTTTCAAATATTATCTCACAATAAAAATCCAAGACTGGACATCAATTGCAGCATACCAATGACTAGTTCCCTTAAATTTTCAGCGTTATATAATAGTTTCAATATTCCAAGCAATATTTTCAACTGAGGTTCAACTTGCAAGCTAAGAATTGATTTAAAAAAAACCAGGTCAGTGGAGAAAGATTAATGGGAACAGGAGAAAAATGAGTGAGAAAGGAAAAGAGATAAGTACTGCTCAGAGGTATGACATTTGGTGTCAAACCATTAACTAACCATCACTATCTTGCGGAAAGAAACAGAAGACAGGAAAACTGAGGAAATCTTTGCCTATAGGGAAAGAGGATTATTCAACTAATTTGCCGATGTCAGAGAATCAAAGACTTATACATATGCGCTCAGACAGCTCTATGGTATTATACTTCGATTTTGTTTCACTTTCAGTACTTTAATCCAGCAGATTTAAGTCTCTCACGGAATTACTGCAATCTTTGCTTTTAACAATTCAAAGATTTACCTAATATAACTTCACTATTTAAGAAAATAGAGAGAGAAAACAGGATCTACAGGCCATTCAGAGTGAAATCAGTAGGAGTAGGTTCTAACATTTTCCCTAACTACATAACAAAATGAGACTTAGATAGTCAACATGGATTTATGAAAGGGAAACAGTGTTTGACAATTAAGTTTTTTTTAAACAGCGTTACTGTTAACATAGATAACGGAGATTGAGCTGATGTAGTGCAATCTGATTTTCAAAAAAAACATTCAATAAGGTGCCACAAAATTATGACACTTACTTATACCTCACAGTGATGGGCATAATATACTAGGATTGGTTGGTGAATAGGAACAAATGGGTCATTTTCAGATTGGCAGGCTTTAAGTGATTGTATTTGGCCAATCAACATCAATGCCTTAGGTGAGGCATCTGAAAATAGTAATGTCCAAGTTTGCTGCTGATGCAAAGTTAGGCATGAAAGTAGGCTGTGATGAGGATATGAAGAGGCTACACAGGGATGCAGCTAGGTTAAGTAAGTGGGTCAACAATGGGACCCATGGCGTACAATATGGACAAGTGTGAAATTATACATTTGGATCATAAAATTAAAATTTCAAAATGGCGAGAGACTAAAAAATTTTGGTATTCAGAGGGACCAGGATATCCCTGCACATACACCACAAGTTACAATGCAGGTATAGCAAATAATTTTGAAAATCAATGGAGTATTTGACTTTATTAAAAAGTGATTAAAATATAAGGTTCAATAAGTCCTAGTGCAATTATACAGAGCCTTAGTGGGATCACTCCCAAAATACTGTGTACAGTTTGATCTCCTTAACCAAAGGACCTATTTGTAGCCTGAAGTGGGAATGCAGCACTGGTTAACAAGTCTGATTCCTGGGCTGTAGGACTACTTTGAAGAGAGATTACATTGATTAGGCCTGTCTTGTCAGAGTTTAAAAGAATGAAAACGAGAATTGAATTTCTTGAAATATCTAAGTTGTTCAAGTTTCAAAGCGTAGATACAGGGAGAATGTTTCTCCTGACAGAGGAGTCCTGAACTGTAGATGCTCAGTTGTTGTGTATTTCCTAGACAATGCCTGATAGATTGTGAATGCTAAGGAAATCAAGGCATATGCAGATAATGCAGGACAGGATGGAGTTCAGGAAGATCAGCCATGATTTTACTGAATGGTAGAGCAAGTTGGAAGAGCTGAATGGCCTGATCCATTTTTTAATTCATTTGTAGGATTTAGGTGTTGCTGGCTGGCCAACATTTATTGCCCATCCTTAGTTGCCCTTGCGAAGATGGTAATAAGCTGCTTTGTTGCACCGCTGCAGTCTTTTTGCTGTGGGTTGACCACAATGCCACTGGGGAGAGAATTCCAGGATTGTGACCCTGCAACAGTGAAGGAACGACGATATATTTCCTACGTTACTTGCTACTTGTCAGTCCAAGCCTGGCTACTGTCCAGATCTTGTTGCATTTGAACACAGACTGCTTCAGTATCTGAGGAGTCGTGAATGATGCTGACCACTGCACAATCATCAATGAACATCCCAACTTCTGACCTTATGATGGAGGGAAAGTCATTGATGAAGCAGCTGAAGATGGTTGGACCGAGGACGCTACTCTGAGGAACTGCTGCAGAGATGTCCTGGAGCTAAGATGACTGACCTCCAATAACCACAACCACTGCCAGGTATGACTCCAACCAGAGAAGAATTTGCCCCCTGATACGCACTGATTCCAGTTTTGCTAGGGCTCCTTGATGGCACACTTGATTGAATGCAACCTTAGTGTCAAGGGCTGTCACTCTCACCCCACCCCTGGAATTAGGCTCTTTCGTCCACGTGAACCAAGGCTGCAATGAGGTTCGGACCTGAGTGGCTCTGGCGGAACCCAAACTGGGTGACACTAAGTAGGTTATTGCTGAGCAAGTGCTGCTTGTTAGCACTATTATTGACACTTTCCATCATTTTACTGATGATTGAAAGTGGACTGAGGGGAAGGTAAATGATTGAGTTGAATTTGTCCTGCTTTTTATGTACAGGACATACTTGGGGAATTATCCTCATGGTCGGGTAGATGCCAGTGTTGTAATTGTACTGGAACAGCTTGGCTAGGGCAGCAGCAACTTCTGGAACAAAAGTCTTCAGTACTGTTGCCAGAATGTTGTCAGGGTCCATAGTTTTTTCAATTTCCAGTGTCTCTGACTCTTCATGATATCTTGTAGAGTGAATCAAATTGGCTGAAGACTAGTATCTGTAACGCTGGGGCAACACTGGAAGAGGCCAAGATGGAAAACTTCCACCTGAAGCGTACTCCAAAAGCCTCAGCCTTACTTTTATCACTAACTTTCTGGGCTCTTCCATCATTGAGGATGAGGATATCTGTGGACTCTCCTCCTCTACTGAGTTGTTTAATCGTTGACCACCATGCACGACTAGATATGGCAGGACTGCGGAGCTTAGATGTGATCCGCTGGTTGTAGGACCACTTAATTTTGTTTATCACTTGCTGCTGATGATTGTTTGGCGTGCAGGTAACCCTGTTTGGTAGCTTCACCTGGTTGACACCTCAGCTTCAGGTGTACCTGGTGCTGCTCCGGGCATGGCGGCCTGCACTCTCCATTGAGCCAGAGTTGATCCCCTAGCTTGATGGTAATGGTTGAGTGGGGGCCATGAGGTTACAGATTGTGTTACAGATAATTCTGCTGCAGTTCATGGCCCACAGCACCTCATGGATGCCCAGTCTTGGTTGCTAGACCTGTTGAAGTCTGTCCCATTTAGCACAGTGACAGAGCCACACAACACGATGGAGGTCATTCTCAATGTGGAGCCGGAACTTCATCTCAAGGATTGTGTGGTGGTCACTCTAACCAATACTGTCATGGACAGACACATTGGCAGTAGGCAGATTGGTAAGGATGAGGTCACCAGTGTTGATGCTATGTCCTTTAGAACCTGACCAGTTCAATCGGTAGTTCTGCTGCCGAACTACTCTCGGCGATGGTTCACTGAAATCCCCCATCCAGTGTACATTTTGTGCCCTTTTTATCCTCACTGCTTTCTCTTAAGTGTAGTTCAACATGGAGAAGTACCGATTCATTCATAGAGGGAGGACAGTGCGTAGTAATCAGCAGGATGTTTCCTTTCCCATGTTTTACCCAAAGCCACAACACTTCATGTTTGGAGTCAATGTCGAGGACTCCCAGGGCAACTCCCTCCTGAGTGCATACCACTGTGCTGTCACCTCTGAGTCTGTCCTGCTGTTGGGATGGGGCATATCAACGTATGGTGATGGTAATATCAGGGTCATTGTCTCAATGGTATGACTCCATGAGTATGACCGTATCAGCCTGTTGCTTGACTAGTCCCTGAGACAGCTCTCCAAATTTCTGCACTGGCCCCCAGCTGTTGCAAGGATGACTTTTCAAGGTTGAGAAGGCTGTTTCTACCATTGTCTTTTCCAGTGCCTAGATCGATGCTAGATGATCTGTCCAGTTTTGTTTCTTCCAGACTTTGTAGCAATTGGTCCAATTTTACAAGGCCATTTCGGAGGGCAGTTAAGAGTGAACCACATTGACTCCAGACCCATAGCAATGTAGGCCAGACCAGATGAGGATGGCAGATTTCCTTCCCTGAAGGGCATTAGTGAATCAGGTGGGTTTTTCCCAACAATCAATAATGATTTCATGGTCATCAGTAGATTGTCAATTGCAGATTGTTTTTTAATGAATACAAATTCCACCATCTACTGTTTGAACCTGGGGCCCCAGTACATTAGCTGAGTTTCTGGATTAATAGTCTAGCAATAATACCACTTGGTTATCACCTCCCCCTTTTTAACGGGCCCCAAGTCTTGTGCTTTACATCATCTTATGGTTGTCCAAGTGAATCAGCAGCAGAAATTGGGGTGTACTATACCTACAGTAGGCTATGGTTATGGAATGGAGGGCACATTCAGGATGAGCAGGGATGGCTGAAGTTTTAAGTTTGCAACATATTGTTGAAGGTGACTTGGCAACTTTCTGTAGTGCATCCTGCATATGGTACACACTGCTGCCACAAACCATCAGTGAGGGTGGGAGTGAATATTTAATCTGGTGTATAAGGCGCAATCAACCCTGCTGCTTTGATATGCATGGTTTGAGCTTCAAATATTTTTGAAGCCACTCATTGAACAAGTGGTGAATATTCCATTACAATTCTGACCTGCGTCCGAAAGATGGTACACATCTTCTGGAAGTAGTCAGGGAGCAGTTATTTGCTGCAGAACCCTTAGACTCTGAGGTGCTCTTTTAACCACAAAATTCATATGGCTAGTCCTATTAGGTCTTTGGTCAATGGTAACTCCCAGGATATTGATGAGGGGAGATGTTGGAATAGTGGTTATGTATCTGGACTAGTAACTCAGATCCTAGGGTAATGTTCTTAAGGCAGGCCTTGAATTCCATTATCGCAAGTAGTGTAATTTGAATTAATTTTTTAAAAATCTGGAATTGAAATTTCACTAGAAGGGACCATACAACCACTGCTGATTGTAATAAAAACCCATTTTATTTGCTAACAAGCTTTAGGAAGGGAAATCTGTTGTGCTTTATGATCTGGCCAAATGTGACTTCAGACTCATATGAACATGGTTTGTGCTTAACTATCCCCAAGAATCAATCCAGATGCAACTAGGAGTGCACAATAAATGCAAACCTTGTCAGTGACAAGCAAGTTCATACAAGAATAAGAAAAAGACAACGTTGCCGAATTTCAATGGATCTTCTCAGAAATGAACATTGTCATTGCCTGGCTTTTGCATGGTGTAAATGTTACTCACGATTTATCAGTGTGATGACTTTTGACTCCAAAGCAGTAATAGTTGGGGAATCCTGGAAGCTATATGAATCGAAAGCAAGTTTAAAAAACAGGGGTCTCGTGGTAGGTAGATGAAGACCAGCATGAAGAGATGGTCAGCAAGCTGGAGTTCTAAACAGTCAGAAAGTATATTTACAACCAGTGCAGCTGGTTCTTTCACTTTAAAGTGAATAAATGTCCAGAATCAGCCACACTGTGAAATAATAAAGGTGATGCCATAACCAAGGGGAGCTGAGGATTGAGAAATTCTGAAGATTGCCACTGTGATAAAGGCAATCTTTGGTTGGGTGAAAGTTCCAACCTGCAAAGAACTATCTAACTTCACAAAGGAAAGGAATTATAGCTAAGGAAGATCTGAAGTGGGAAGAACTTTATGGCTGAAATTGTTGCCAAACAGCAGAACAGACGAATTGGAAAAGCTGTGAGAACCAGGTCTAAAGATTGAGTGTATTTAGCCTCACTAACACGTGGCACAGGGTGTAATCCTGAGATTACCAACTAAGAAGCTAATAATATCATCAGTAACACATTTAAGCAAGGTGGTATAACCGACAGAAGTGTTGGGAGACCACAAGGAAGACCAGTCAGCATGGACAGGCAGTGCAGGAGTACCCTGTGGTTATTCCCCTTTCAAGCAGCTGTACTGTTTTGGATATGGTTGGGGGTATGGCCTCTCCTGGAAAAGCAAGAGCAGCAGCCAGATCAGTGGTACCACAGTGGGCTCTGTTGTACAGCAAGAAAGATCCATGTATAGGTGAGTAATTGTAACAGGAGATTGTATAGTCAGGGGCACAGACAGCCACTTCTCTGAATGCAAGCATTATTTCAGGATAGGGGACTGCCTCCTTGAAACCGGGGTCAATGATGTTTTTGAGTAGGCACAAGGTATGGATGGGAGTCCATTCGCAGCTCCAGTGCAATAAATGAGGAACTGTAGCTGAACGTGCTTCCTGTATACGTGGTCATCATGGATAGTGCAAGTGTCTCTGATTTTTCCAAAGCAGAAGCATTGTACAGGCTGAGTTCTTCCTGCCATTGTGAGCCTTAGCAACTACTGTCAATAAACCAATTACATAACCCTACCCACTACACACCAAAATCAGATTTTTCACTTTCGATCCCTGTCCTTAACAAACCTCAACTGCAAAAGTAAGTATTTTATACTCTGTATCCCTCCAATTGCAATACATCACAAGGTATTCTGAAAGGGAAGGGTCAGCAGCCACAGATCGTGATCCATTTTGGTACTAACAGATAGACAGAGAGAGAGAAAAGGTCCTGCAAAGATGACTGCGGGAGTTAAGTAGGAAGTTGAAAAGCAGGACCTCTGGGTTGGTAATCTCAGGATTACTCCCTGTGCAACGTATTAGTGAGGCCAGAAATAGGAAGGTAACACAGTTGAATGTGTGGCTAAAGAGATGGTGTAGGAAGGAGGACTTCAGACGTTTGGATCATTGGGATCTCCGTCAGGACAGGAAGGATGGGCTGCACCTAATCTGGAAGGGTACCAATATCTTAACTGGCAAGTTTTGCTAGTACACCTTGGAAGGGTTTAAATTAATGCAGCAGGGGTTTGGGAAACAGTAGTAAATCAGCATGTGGAGTGATTGAGGAGAAATAAGTGGATCTACTCAAAAACCTTAAAAGAAGTGAATAAGTCTAGTAAGCCTATTGGGAAGAAAAGGGAGGGCTAGATTAATGAACATGAAGGCATTGGTAGTTTGATGTATATTCTTTATAGTGCAATGAGTATAACACATAGTAGATTAATTTAGAGATAATGGGAACTGCAAATGCTGGCGAATCTGAGATAATAAAGCGTGGAACTGGACGAACACAGCAGGCCAAGCAGCATCTTAGAACCTGGATTAGTACACGAGACTATGATGCAGCTCAATATTCCAGGGTTTAGATGACTCAGGTCAGATATAGAGTGGATAAAAAGAGGTTCAGGAATTGCATGACTGATTAAGGAGAACGTCACAGCTGCACTAAGAGAGGATATTTTAAGAACAGTGCAATCGCTATGGTGAGATTACATTCGGGGAGATAGAGGAACAGTTATGTAAGCAGATCATGGAAATATGTGAAAACAACAGAGATGTAGTGAGTGATTTTAACATCCCCAATATCATCTGGTACTCCTTAAGTGCCAGAGGCTTAGAAGGGGCAGAATTTGTTACGTGCATCCATGAGGTTTCTTGAAACATGTGTAACCCATACAGAGAAGGGGCCGTGTGAGACCCTAATTTGAGGAATGAGCCTGGCCAGGAGATTGAAGTTTCAGGAGGGAAGCAAGGTGGGGGAAAGCATTTTGAGAATGGCGATTATAATTCTGAGAGTTTTAAGATGGTTATGGATAAGGTACTTGGGTGAAAGTGTTAAACTGCAGGATGGCTAATTACAATAAGGTTAGGCAAGAGCTGGGGAAATCCGACTGGGACTGGCTGTTTGACAGTCAATCCACATCTGGCATATGGGAGACTTTTAAAGGCCAGTTTATCAGAGTTCAGGACTCGCATGTTCCTGTGAGATAAGATAAAGATGGCAAGATTTGGGAACCTTGGCGAACAAGAGGTATTGAAAGTTTAGTGAAAAAGCAACAGGAAGCATATGTAAGGTTTAGGAAAACGTAATCAAACAAAGCCCTTTAGGAGTATAAAGGATGCCAAAAGAAACTTAAACAAGACATTAGGAGGCCTAGAGAGGTCATGAAATGTCGTTGGTACATAGGATTAAAGAGAATTCCAATGCATTTTATAAGTACATTAGGAGCAAGTGGGTAGCTAGGGAAAGTTAGGTTCACTCAATAACAAAGGAGGGCATTTATGCATGGATCCAGAGCAAGGGGGTGATGTACTTGCTGAGTATTTCATATCAGTATTTACGTAGGAGAAGGGTATGGATGATGGGAAGATTAGGGAGGGGTATGTTGATATTCTGGGGCATGTCAATATTAAGAAAGTGGTGGTGATGGGTGTCATGAAAATCATTAAGGAGGATAAGACCCCAGGGCCTGATGGGATATATCACAGGATACTGAAGGATGCAAAGGAGGAGATATTTGGGGTCTTGACAGAGATTTTTGCATCCTCTTTAGCCACAAGTGAGGTTGCAGAAGACTGGAGAAAGCCAGTGTTGTTCCTTTGTTTAAGGATAACAGGGATAATCCAGGAAATTATAGGCTGGTGAGCATTATATCAGTGGGAGGGACGTAACTGGAGAAAAATCTTAGAGATAGGATTTACTCACATTTGGGGAAGTTTGGACTTATTATTAGGTAGGTCTATGTTTCACAAACAGGATTGAGTTTTTTTGAGGAAGTAATAACAATAACAGGTAAGGATAGGGCAGTGGACGCTATCTATGCGGACTTTACTAAAGCATTTGACAAAGTCTCTCATGGTAGGCTGATTCTGAATATTAGATAATATGGAACACATGATGAACTGGCAAGTTGAATACAAAATTGGCTTGGTTGTAGAAGAGAGGGTCGCTGTAGAGGAGTGTCTTTCTGACTGGAGGTAAGAACCAGTTGTTTCGCAAGGACCATTTCTAGAACCTCTACTGTTTGTAATATATATGTGATCTGGATGAAAATATAGGTGGTCTGCAAACAGCATAAAAATTAGTGGAGTTGTGGATGCGAGAAAGGTTATCAAAAGATACAGTAGGATACAGACTGGTTGAAAATAGAGTTTGGTCCGAACAAGTCTGTGAGGTGATCCATTTTGGGTCGTCAAATGCAAGAGGAAAGTATACAACAATGGAAGGACTCTTAGAAGTATTGATGCACAGACGGATCTTGGGGTGCAAGTCCATAGCTCCCTGAAAGTGACAACACAGTGGATAAGACCGTAAAGAAGGCATGCAGCATGCTTGCCTTGATTGGTTAGAGCACTGAAGTTAGCTAGGCATGTTGCAGATATATAAAGCTTCAGTCGCGTGCACAGTTCTGGTAGCCACACTATAGGAAGGAAGTGGAAGCTTTGGAGATAGTACAAAAGAAGTTTACCAGGATGCTGCCTGGGTTGGAAATGTAATAGCTATAAAGGAAAGGCTGCACAAACACTGATGTTCTAGCAAAGACAATACAAGGCTGAATTGATCTTAATGAAATATATAAAACTGTGAGAGACATGGACAAAGAGGATATTCAGCCTTTTTCTCGAAATGGAAATGTCATGAGACCGTACAGGTTTAGGTGAGAGGGTCAAAATTTAAAGGAGAAGTGCGAAGAAATTTTCATCCTCCCACACAGAGTACTAGGTGCCTGGAACATGATGAGGGGAGAGATTACAGCAATGTTTTTGAGGGATTCAGGCAGACACAAGAACAGGCAGGAAAGAGAGGTGTATGGACCATGTGCAGGCAGAATAAGATTAGTTTAGAATGGCATCATTGTCAGCATGGATGGATTTGGCCAAAGGGCTGTTCCTGTCCTATACTGTTCTTTGTTCTATCTTTATTATATGTTATTCCATATATAATATACAGTTAGGACTAAGCATGGCTTGCTAGCTAGTTTTTTTTTTAAATGGACTCTAGTTTGTGTTGAAGTAGGAGTCAAACAAAAAGCAAAACCTTGAGCAGTAATTGTTTTCATTTGGGGTGCCATTTGGTTTACAATACACACAAAATTATAACATCAGCTGAACACTGAATGCTATCCAGGTCTTTAGGCACATGGACATGGACTGCTCAATTATCTAAAGGTAGTGAACAGTTCTGAACACTGTCCAATCATCAGCAAACATTCTCATTTCTGATCCCAGGAGAGATGAAAGCTTATTGATGAAACAGATAAAATTGGTTGGACCAAGGACACTGTCTTGAAGAAACCCTGCAGTAATGTCCTGGGGCTGATACAACAGGATTCCAACAATCTTCCTGTGTGCTAGCATGATTGCAACTTATGGAGAGATTTGCAGGCTCACTTTGATGTCATACTCAGTCAAGTACTGTCTTGATGTCAGCAAGCTATTCTCACTTCACTGTTCAGGTCCAACAATTTTGTCCATGCTGGGACCAACGCTGTAATAAAGTTAGAAGCTGAATTGCCCTGCAAATGCAAACAGACTCTCAGTGATCAAGTTATTGGTATGTAAGTGCTGCTTGATAGACTGCACAAATCAGTATCACCTTCAACACTACGTTGATGATCGCGAGTGGGCTGGTGGGTTGGTAATCAGTTGGATTGGATTTGTCTTCCTTCTATAACAGGTCATTGCCTGGGCAAATCTCCATACTGGGAGATAGCTATCAGAGATAACAAGGCGTAGAGCTGGATGAACACAGTAGGCCAAGCAGCAGCAGAGCAGGAAGGCTGATCTTTCCGGCCTAGACCCTTCCTCAACCCTTTTTCTGAAGAAGGGTCTCGGCCTGAGATGTCAGCCTTCCTGTTCTTCTGATGTGGCTTGGCCTGCTGTGTTCGTCCAGCTCTATGTCTTGTTATTTCAGATTCTCCAGCATCTGCAGTTCCTACTATCTCTGAAAATATTGTAGTCAGTCTAGCCAAGCTGTTCCAGAATATCACAAACAAGTTGATTGAAGACTAATCTATAATTCTGGGAATCTCAAGAGGTGGTGGAGATGGATCATCCACTTGGCAGTCTGGCTGAAGATGTCTGCGAATGCTTCGGTCTTATCATTTGTACTGATGTGGTAGGCTCCACCAGTAATAAAGTTTGGGATATCAGTGAAGCCTCTCCCTGCAGTTATTTGTTAAATTATAATCAATAGCAACCAGATATGGGGAAGCACAGCAGAGCTTTGGTGTGATCCTCCGGCTTATGGGACCGTTCAGCTGTCTTACTCATGCTGCTTCCATCACCTTACACACACATGTAATCTTGCGATGTAGTTTCACCAGATTGGCATTTATGTTTATGTACGCCAGGCAATGTAATTTCTTGGCTCTGCACCCACACCAGAGGTTTTGCAAATGACAATCAACGTGCAAGCTCACTGGCTATCAGTAGCAGAAGCTGCTGCTATGTATAGACCCCAGAGGTCTGTACAACAGTAACAAAAATGACAGGGAACATAGATGTCTGGTGCTGGTCTTGGCATACTTTCTTGCGAATCTCATTGTACTAGGGTTGTTTCTTAGCCTAATGGTAGAATGAGGGATCTGTCAGGCTAATAAGGTTGCAGGTTATGATTACGTATAATTCTGTTGCTGCTGGTCAGCCACAGCACCTAATGAACACAGTTTGAATTTATCCTAAATAGTACTGTGGTACTGTCACACCACACAGCGGAGGCTTTCTCAACTGAATACAGGACTTTATATTCACAAAGACTGTACAACGTTTCGTCACCATTCTAGGTAACATCATCAGTGAGCCTCCGGTGAAGCGCTGGTGTTATGTCCCGCTTTCTATTTATCTGTTTAGGTTTCCTTGGGTTGGTGACATCACCAACACAGGAAATGACATCAGCAACCCAAGGAAACCTAAACAGATAAATAGAAAGTGGGACATAACACCAGCACTTCACTGGAGGCTCACTGATGATGTTACCTAGAATGGTGACAAAACATCTGAAAACGAACCTTCTAGCTCAGCGAGCAAACTCACATTCAGAACCTCAACCTGAGCTACAAGTCTTCTCAAAACTCGCTAATTGTATGACGTCAATCTTACCTATACCATCATGGACAGATGCATCTGCAATAGGTATACTAATGAGGTCAGGGTCTAATAGGTTTTACCCTCACCATTACCCCAAACTCAGTCCAGTAGCTCAGGAATCAGCAAGTTCAGCTAGTAATGGTACAATACAGTCATTCTTAGTGATGGATGCTGAAAACCTCAGCCAGAGTACATACAGTACTTCTTCCAACTCATGTTCAACATGCAGGAATACAAATTCATCTGCTAAAGGAGGATAATAATTGGCAATCAGCAAGTGGTTTCCTTGCCCACTTTTGAACCACTGCTATGTGATTTCATGGAGTCTGGAGTCAAGGTTTAGGATTCCCACGTCAACTCTCTCCCACCTGAATACCTGCGCTGCCAACTATGGTGGGTCTGCCCTGCTGGTGGGCCAAAATATATCCAGGATGGTGACAGCTGAGTTTAGAACATTGGCCATAAAGTATGATTCATGGAGTTTGACAATGTCAAGCTACAGCTTGACTAGCCCACCCAATTTTGGCTCCAGCTCTGAGGGGATTTTGCACAGTCAACTGGATAGCCTGCTGCTATTGCCATTTACAGTGCTTAGGTCAATGCCAGTGATCCATCTAGTTTTATTTCTTGAGGTTTGGTACAACTGAGACCATTTCAGAGGGCATTTATGAATCAATCACATTGCTGCTGGTTTGAAGTCACATGTACGCCAGACCAGGCAAGGCCAGGAGATTTACTTCCCTAAAGGATAACAATGAACCATTAGTGAATGACAATTCAATTTACAACATCATCCTTGATACTAGGTTTTAATTCCAGATTAGCTAAATTTAAATTCTATCAGAAGCTGTAGCAGGATTTGAATGTTTTCCTGTAACATTAGCCTGGGCTCAGGAT
This sequence comes from Stegostoma tigrinum, assembly GCF_030684315.1. NCBI lineage: Eukaryota > Metazoa > Chordata > Chondrichthyes > Orectolobiformes > Stegostomatidae > Stegostoma > Stegostoma tigrinum. Next base: position 62,483,344 of record NC_081362.1, read on the forward strand.
TATTATCCAGAGCATTAGCCTGGGTCTCTGGTTATACCAGTCCAGTAACATTACTGCAACTATCCCCTATCTTCACACGCAGAGTTTCTGCAGGTGGGATAGAACAATCAATAAAAAAAAATCAAAAAGGATTAATCCTATTAAAAGCAAGATTTTGCTTTGATGTATAATGATGAAAAGACAGCAATTCAACTGAATTCAGTGTCAAAGCAGGTTACAGTAAAATTGATGAAATAGCCTACAGAAGGTAGTTACCATTTGCTGAATTCTATGAAAGCTCTTTCCATGGAAACTGAAGGCCTGCTCAAATAGAACTTTATCTTCCACCGTCCACTCATCTGGAAAAGGGGTGAAGTTCGGCAAGTCGGCCAATGACTTCTCTATGTTGTGCTTGTGCCAGAATAACATTCCCAAAGCCTATTTGGGGTATACATTAAGTAACAATTATTAGAAATCTACAAATTCAGACAATATTTGTCAAAGCAAGTATCAAACTTAAGGACACACTTTTTCTCCCAAAAAGGTGCTGGACTTTCCCACATTTCACTGGACAAAAGAGGGGCACCAACCATATGACGTTATGAAGGCACATTAGAGGGGTCTCAGGAAGTTCATGGTCTTTCACATGACAATTCTGTTCCTTGAATATCAGAATTTGTCTTTGCACAGCTAATGATTTTCTCCTCCATTTACCCTGTGCTTTTTACCCCCTTACCTGAAATACCAACTTTCCTGCAATAATATAGTAAATCGGATTTTAACCACCTACCTACAACTCTTTTTCCCCTGGAAGAGAGTTAAACAAAGAAGTCTGAAACCCAACTTCAACCTGCAATGAATATACAGACTTCCAATTTAATTGGGGTAGGATGGGAGCAGGTGGGTAACTTGCTCATGAAAGGCTGGATAGCAATTGAAACATGCTATTGAAGATCTGCACCTCAGATTTTAGTAGCATGAGGATTTAGTGACATCTAGTTGAAAGTTAGGTTTCCAGGAACCTGGGAAATTTAAGAAACCTAGTTGACCAAGGACAGAAGATCTGCCAGACCCTCGCAGGTAACTGCCTTTCTGGTATCGCTTGTGGGGTCAGAAACCCCAAAAATGCTTCCCACTAGAACCCAAGCCAACCTGCAACTGGCACTGTGACACTTCATCCTGCTAGGCCCAATCATCAGATCAGTCTCTTGATTTAGTTGGTTGCTGTGTAGGAAATGGAGGAATTGATTTCAAATGCGATCTGATGTTATATTTGTCAAGATCTCTCCACTTACTAGTCGCCAGAAGTGACTCCTGCAAATATTGTAGACAGAATGTCTATTCAACAGTGTGTAAAACAGCTGACCCCAACCATGTCCTCACACAAACTGTAGACTGGGTCACTAGGTAGCAAATGGAATGGGCAATTTTAAGAGTTTTTTCCAATACTCAAGTGGTTCCAGAGAAATTTTAATCAGCCCAATCGACAGTTTTGTTTATTTTACCTAAACTCTCAAATCAGAATGGAAGCTGGAGCTTTTCAGTCTGATGGTAATAACATCACAATGAATTTATTCATTAACTAATTTTACAATGAACATATAGTGCAGATATAACTCAGTGGAAAGTGACATCATTTAATATCCAACCTCACACTTGCACAATGATACTTTCTCAAAAATAGAACAAGTCTCCTTAGTTTGCATTGAAGCAGACCAGGTCCTAAGTTGGGATTTATAACATGAGTTTATTGCTGGCACAAAATATGAAAACTTGCACCAATGTTAAATTCTTAGTATAAATATACATCTGAAGAGGAAATAGTTTCATTAATGGAATTCAGGCACCCAAATAAAGATGTGGCAATTGAAAATGTCTGTGGCATTTTAATCACTTTAATAAAACCAATGAAATAAATGCTGTTTAATGTGGTTATACATTATAACAAAACCTTAAAACAAAAAAACCAAAGTTACAGACTCTAAGTGCAAAGTGTGCAATCTGTCTTTTAAATTAATTATTGGAATAGTTTTTTCACAAACCTGTTCTACATTGTAGCCATGTTTTTCCTTTGCCACCGCAATATATTCATCCACTACAGAAATAAAAATAAATGCAGAATTTTTAATAATTATTACACGATATAGACTTTTGTTGAAAATCATCATTATACCAACATCAGCATCAGTTACTCTTAAAAGGAAAATTAACCTCCAACTGCAGTACAGTAAGACACCAATTCCAGTCACATTCAAGCTAGTCTGAAATACTAAAAACTAGCAGAGGAAAGAAGTACATTGTTGTTAAAAATCACTGATGGGATAAGAACCTGCCAACATTCTCAATGTGCGAGAGGACAATATAAATTTCATGAGTAGATGGCCTAGTAAATTTTCTACTCAATTTGACGTTGGTGTATAAAACATCACTTACGTGTTAGAGATAGTAGAAACTGCCAATGCTGGAGAATCTGAGACAAGGTGGTGTAGAGCTGGATGAACACAGCAGGCCAAGCAGCATCAGAGGAGCAGGAAAGCTGACGTTTCGGGTTTATACCCTTCTTCAGAAATGGGGGAGGGGAAGGGAATTCTGAAATAAATAGGGAGGAAGGGGGAGGCAAACAAAAGATAAATACCGCCTCCCCCTTTCTCCATATTTATTTCAGAATTCCCTTTCCCTACCCGACTTCTGAAGAGAGGTCTACATCCAAAACGTCAGCTTTCCTGTTCATCCAGCTCTACATCTTATTATCACTTGCTAATTTTAGTGATTGGTAATTTACAGTGAAGCGAAGACATATTTTAAAAATGCAAAGTGATCTGTGCTTTTTAAATTGGTGTAATTTGCTTGCTGAACGTATAGTGTTTCCATAGTAACTCTGTAATTGTACATCTCCTCTAAATTTGCTTTGGCCAAATCTGTACTAGATACGCAATTACTTTCCAAATGATTTTCTGGAGAATTCATTACTGTAACATTTTGTTAAAGCATTGGTGCTCTGCTAACATCTGTGCAATGCCAAGAGTCACTAGTTGCAACAGTTCTAACAGTCTGACTAAGGATCATGGTTTGCTTTTAAATACAGCCTCAACAAGACATTAATTTATCTGGAAGTATAAATAGCAGGTATAACTTATTTTCAAAAAGGGAAAGTATTTCTAGAATTGAAATCCTCTTGTCGGAGAAATGAAAAGAATAATTGCTAAAGTTACGGTGCTTTGTTGAGGAAAATAAGTTTTATTTTGCATCCAAATGCTGTTACACCAGATCTTAGTGTACTTAATACTAGTAATGGATTCTGAATTTTGTAAAATGGCCCATTGAACTCTCACATGAATCAATACTACTTCTTTTAAAAAAGTAATCAATAGCTATTAATCTATGAAATGTTACAGAATATCTTGAAATAAAACATAAACGTATTAAGTTTACAGTAGATCCAACAGTATCTGAGGAGAGAAGTTATCAGTTCTCAATATTGCTATTTCTGAAGAAGGTTGGCTCAAAAAGTTAGGATATTTTCATTTTTTTCCCCCAGATGCTGACAGACCTAATGTTAATTGCTGGAGTTTTTTAGTTTTATTTCAGACTTCAATACATAGATCCCTGTTGTGGAATTTGTTTGATACACAAAGAAAATGCAAAATTGATCAAATCTAGACTGCCCATGAAGCATCTCTACAAATGGTGGTACTCTCAATATTTAACAGCCATGAAAATCTTCAAGTCACTTCCCTGTCAATAAGCAAAATCACACAGATAGAGAGCAAACATCAGTTCAGGCAACTCATTTGATTCGACCAGAACGGCTTCCTTTGTTTTAGGATTAATTGAAAAGAACTTATGACTTTGTTAATGCTAACATCGAAATGGATTTTGCAGATGATAAAAATGTATAGCATTCACTCAACATAAGCAATACAATGGGGAATACATTTTTTTAGCACTTGGATTAGATTCACAGCATTCCAAACATTACGGCCCATATTTTCTGAAGAGTGGCAACCAGGCCTTTTTTTAAACTGAAAGGATACAGTTCCACATTTCTGAGAGGAGATTCTGATCAGTGCTCCTTCAGAAACATGGAGCCATACTTCTGACAGTTCTCTCATAGCACAGAATGGTTGGATAAGACAAACCATGGCCCCCTTTCAGTCAGTTGCCTTATTCTTAAATTTAAAACCACAACTGTGGTCAAATAATAAGTACATAAGCTAACTGTGAAGTTAAATGTGGAGAATAGTTTATATGCTGCTTGGGAAGTAGGGTGCTGGATGGGTAACACATCAGGTGGCAAGGGAGGCAAGATAAGTCATACAATATTTAGCGCAGGCTAGAACAAGTGTGGGAAACAATGTCCAACAGGGGCAAGAGCAGGGACAGTTTGGTTTGGAGTGGGGGTTAAGTCTGGTGTGGGTGAAAAATGAACAGCTTCAGAGTCGAGAGGAGTGCAGTTGGGAGGAGTGCGAGGTTAAGCACGGGGTCATTGAGTAGTTACTCAGGAGTTAAGCTTATGTATTTAAGAATCTAACTTTTATGGAGTAATTTTCACTTAATTTCATCAGAACCATCTACATTCTTATTTAAAGCGAGGCTTTCAAAGGGTTGCGGTGTAGATGAATAGCCGAACAGAGTCTTCAATCTAATCAAGCAATTTCTTATTTAAACTGAGTCAAGTACCAACCTCATTGCTGTGGGTCTGCAGTCACATGTAGGTCAGACCAGGTAAGGACAGAAGTTTCCTTCCCTTTGGGACATTAGCAAACCACATGAGTTTTCTGACTATTGGCAATGGCTTCATGGTCATCATTAGATTCTTAATTCCAGATTTTTATCCAATTGGAATTCCACCACCTCCCATGGCAGGATTTGAATCTGGATCCCCAGATCATTACCAAGGTCTCTGAATTAATGTTCTAGGCGATAGTACCACTCGGCTATTACCTAGCTGGAGAGCAAGGCTAGCTGGTTACCTGATTCTGTGCCCCTTTCGCAGTCTGTTATGATGGAGATTCCACAGAGTCCCATGTGCGATCCCCATTTCTGCTGGAATAACAACTGTCTGGCCATTAGCAAATCCAGGCCTAAGGTGTTATTTCTATAAAACAACCTTAATAAGGATAAGAAAACCTCAAATTTTCACCTGCGTTATCTTGATCCAGAGCTTGTAGTAATTTTATTTACCTCAAACAGATCATATGAAATTGTGACCAAGATTTACATTTATATAGCAAATGTCCTAAGATAATGACAGGACAAGAGAATGGCTAATCATTGAATCCTTAGAGTGTGAAAACAGACCCTTCGGCCCAATGAGTTCACATCGAACCTTAAAACATCCACCCAGACCCATCCCCCTAATCTACACATCCCTGAACACTATGGGCAATTTAGCATGGCCAATCCACCTAGGTTGCACATCTTCGGACAGTGGGAGGAAACTGGAGCAACCAGAGGAAACCCATGCAGGCACAGGGAGAATGTGCAAACTCCACCCAGACAGTCACTCAAGGGTGGAATCGAACCCTAGTTCCTGGCGCTATGAGGCCATTACTGAGCCACCGTGCCCAAGGTGTACCCAAGATGTGGTATTAAAGGTACAGGCTAGTTTACAGCTCAACAACCATACAACAAATGCCGATTTTCCAAGAGCAATGCTAAAGGTCCATTTTTAAAAATGTATCCAAATAAAAATGTTGCATCTTTGAGCATGTTTGCCACACTTTCAGGATTACATTCACACGAGTCTGGAATAAAGAAAATGGAGAATTTCAAATTTTCACCTGACATCAGTAGTAGCAAAAACACAAAAATCTATTATAAAGGACGTGATGAATAGATGCCTAAGAACATGACAGATGGAATATATGTGAATAAATGTGAGGTTATCTACCTTAGTAGGAAAAGCAGAAAGAACAGTATTTCTTAAATAGCAAGAAACTAGAAACTGATGTCCAAAAGAGCTCGAGTGCCTTTATTCAGGAATCAATTAAAGCTAAAATGTAGCTGTAGGTATTAGGAAGGTAAATGACATATTGGCCTTTACTGCAAGAGGACATGAGTATCATAATAAAGATTCCTCCCGCTAATTGTGTACAGCCTTGAATATCATCATACCTGGTATAAGGTGCACAGTTTAGGCCTCCTTGTGAAAGGAGTATACTTTTGCCATTGGACGAATGATACTAAAGTTCACCAGTCTGATTCCTGTAATGATGGGTTTGTCCTTCAATGAGATGTTGAGGAGACTGGTTGAATGAGAGGCGATTTCATTGAAACAGAAAGGTTTTGAGCTGATGGCTGGAGTGGTGGTACGGATGAGGGTTGAGCGTTGTTCTAGACATTGAACTGAGTTTAAGAGGTAATTTCTTCAGACGGCAGTAAATCATTGGAATTATCCACCCAGTAGGGTGTAGAGGCTCAAGTCATTGAGCATGTTCAAGATGGAGACCAAGAGATTTCTCAGTAATTTAAAAATGTTGAAGGATTTGGAGATAGCATGGTAAAATAAAATGGTGTTGAGGTAAACATGAGACATGTTTTACTTGATTAGCCAACAGTTTTGAGGGATCAAATGGTCTACTCTTGTTCCTATTACTTGTCTACAAACCTTTTAACTCCTGTTGTCATGTTCTTTGACACACAACTAGCTGAGTCAACTTTTACATTGTCCTTCCCATGTAATTTTACAACACAGATCAGACTTTGAACCACTCAAGTCACAGAAATCTTTCCTTCAGCCAGCATTCCAATTTCTCTTGGCTCAATGAGACAAAATGTGGCACACACCTTATAGAGCCTCTTCCAGATGCAGGCCAAAAATGGAATCCTCTGCTCTCTCTGGTAGCAAGCTTAGAGGTTGAAGGGCATTTAACTAGGTAGGAATACTGAACCAGAAGTCAGAAATAAGTTCTATGGAGAAAGTCTATGGTTGACCTTCCCACCAAATGAGGCTCTTCAGTAGCCAAAAAAAAAAACTTAAGGGTAGATCCAGAAACTGATGTTATAAACTCAGCTGCAGGCAAGCCTGTCATTATGCAGCCTGCATGACAGCAAAAACCGTGCTACCAGCCTGTCACCTCCAGAGGGTAGGGTGTCCCTTGATCAAATATTTCTTACCGCCTGGATACCAGGGAGCGAGGAAGACCTCCTGAGACCCACCATTTTGTCTTTGCTGGGGTTGATGTACTTATTCCTCTCCTCGTGAAATTTCCATCCACTCCCATATTAGAGGGATATGGGCCAAACACAGGCAATTGGGATTAGTCTAGTTTGGAAAACTTGGTTGGCATGGACTAGTTGGACCAAAAGGTCTATTATAGTGCTGTATGACACTACCTGTAATATTTGACTTTAATTAAATTGAACATATCGAAGACAGCAGCCTCTGGTTTTACCTGTATTCCATGTTTTACAGGGGTGACCAGGCTTTTCTGGCTTCAGTAATTGACAGCATCATGGAGAAGATACCTATGCAGTACTTCTTGTGAAGTGCTCCACACCATCTGCCCTGCCCCTAAATTCTCCTGCAATAACAATCTACTTCCATTATAAAACTCCCATACTTTTGCAGAGCCAAACTCGGCTGTGGCTTTCATTGCTATAATCCTGGGATTCCAGCACCTGTTTTAAAAAGGCAGGAACTCCCACACTGTTTCAACAAAGTTAAACTAGGAATTTCTCGGAGTTCCGGAGAACAGACTTCATGTTCAAAACATTAACTCTTGATTGTCTCTTCAGATGCTGTCAAAGCTTCAATGGCATTTTGTTTCACCCCAGGATTTCCAGTAATTAACTTGGACAGGGTTCAGAAAAGATTTACCAGGATGCTGCCAGGTCTGGAGGGTTTGAGGTAGAAGGATAGGCTGGATTGGCTGGCACATTTTTTCCCCCCCCAATGGACCATAGTAAGTTGGGGAGGGGGAAAACCTAATGGGGGTTTATAAAAGCAGGAGGGCCATTGACAAGGTGACTAGCAGAGGTCTTTTCCCTAGGGAGGGTTAGTTCAAAACTAGGAGGCATATTTTTTAAGATGAGAGAAGACAGATTTAAAATTAACATCAGGGGCAACTTTTTCATGCAAAGGGTGGTTCGGTATGTGGAATGAACTGCAAGAAGTAGTGATGGATGCAGGTACAGTTATAACATTAAAAGACACTTCGTTAGGTATGCGAACAAGAAAGTTTAGAGGGATATGGGCCAAACACAGGCAAGTGGGATTAGTCTAGTTTGGAAAAATTGGTTGGCATGGACTAGTTGGACCAAAAGGTCTATTATAGTGCTGTATGACACTACCTGTAATATTTGACTTTAATTAAATTGAACATATCGAAGCCAGCAGCCTCTGGTTTTACCTGTATTCCATGTTTTACAGGGGTGACCAGGCTTTTCTGGCCTCAGTAATTGACAGCATCATGGAGAAGACACCTATGCAGTACTTCTTGTGAAGTGCTCCACACCATCTGCCCTGCCCCTAAATTCTCCTGCAATAACAATCTACTTCCATATAAAACTCACATACTTTTGCAGAGCCAAATATAGGATCAACCACTCCAGGGTCATGGATGAGATCTGATGTGTCTTACAACGACCTGCTTGCGTGCCCTGGCAAACAGGAAACAAAGGTGGCCTCCAGGTATGGGACTTGTTAGGGTCAAAAGATGCACAACTCTACAGCATGTGGGGAAACCTGAACTTTTAGTTTTCCCAAAATAAATGAATTAACAGCAGCTCTTATAACCATTATGGGGGTACAATTACAAGTGGATCAGAGCAGAGCATTGAATATTCAAGGGCTTGTGACTTTTCAAAAGGTCAGTCAAGGAGGAAAGGGTGGTGGGGTAGCATTATTAGTTTGAAATGTGAAAACAGCAAGAGGTAGGTCTGGATCAGAAGATACAGAACCTATTTGGGTGAAGGTAAGAATTAACAAGGGGAAGTTTACATAGACTCCTAGCATTAGCCATACTGTAGGACAAAAAAAATCTGGAGATAGTAAGGTCATGCAAAATAAAAAGACGTACATTAATAATGGGTGATTTTAATCTTCATGTAGATTTGAAAAATTAAATTAACCATGAAGAAGAATTCAGAGCGTATCTGGGACAGTTTCCTAGAACAACACATTGTAAATCCAATAATGTATCAAGTTATTTTGGATTCGGTGACATGAAATGAGACAGTACTAATAAATGATTTCACAGAAAATGGTCTCTGAAGAAACAGTAACCATAACATGGTAGAACTTAATATTGTTTGTTAGTGAGAAATTTGGTTTGGAAACAATTGTCTAAACTTAAACAATGTAAATACAAAGGAATGAGGGAAGTTAACTGGATGGACTGGAAGAGGGGCTCAGCAGAAAAGACATTTGAAGAACAATGGTAGACTTAAGAAAATGGCTTATGATGCACAAGAAAAAAAAAACTCTCAGTGGGAATGAACAATTCCAGAAGGGAGATAAACCGAACACGGTTAAGACAGTAACAAATTGAAAACTAAACTTTGATGGTCAACTAGAAAGTAATATCAAAATAGACAGCATGAGCTTCTTTAAAAAAACAAAAAGAGCAAGAGGCCAAAGTGAACATAGCCCCCTTAGAGAATGAGGCTGAGGAAATAATAATGCAAAACCTGAGAATATCGGAGTTGAACAAAAACTTTATAGCAGTTTTCACAGTGCAAGATATTAATAGTATTCCAAAAGTACTTAACAATCAAGAGGCAAAAGTGGATAGGAAATAAATACATTAGTTATCACTAGAGAAAAACTACGAAGGAAACTAATGGGACTGTGAGCAGAAACACCCCCTGAACGTGACAGATTGCATCATCAGATATTAAAAAAACAGGTAACAAAAAGGCCAAGGGGCTTACCATCTGTCACTGGGAAAATATTCAGTCCATTATTAATGATGACATAGCCAACCTTTTACAAATACATAATATAACCAAGCAGAGTCAGCATAGATACATAAAAGGATATTATGCCTGATAGATTCATTAGATTTTCTCTGCGGTGTTGAAAAGAAGGATAAATAAAGGAATATCAGTACATGTATAATACTGTGTTTGAGTTACCAGGCACTTAATAAGGTATTCCATGAGGCCCCTTAATAAGAGACCATGATGTTGAGGGTAAAACATTAGCATGGATTGAGGATTGGCTAAATAATTGAAGACAGAGAAATGGGATAAAGAGAGGATTTTTAGGATTGCAACCTATAACGAGCCTGCCACAGTCTCATTTTTGGGCCACAATTATTTACAACGTACATTAATGAGTCGGATGAGGGAACTGAATGCACTATTGCCGAGTTTGCTGATGACACAAAGATGAGTGCGAAGGCAAGTGGTGAAAATATCCTTAAGTGAGTAGGCAAAAACTTGGCAGACGGAATATGATGTAGGAACGAAGCTAATATTATTTAATTAGAGAAAACAGCATAAAACTCAAGTTTGGGGTCCTCTGTTATAAACCACAAAAAGGTAGCAAAGGAAATGGGAGTATAAAAATAGGGAAGCCTTGTTAAAACTATGCAAGGATAGGTCACACCTAGAACAATGAACAGTTTTGGTTGCCTGGTCAACGGAAAGATATACTGTTGTGGGAGGCGGTCAGGGAGAGTTTACAGGGTTGATCCTGGGTATGGAAGAATTTTCTGATGAGGGGCTGGGTAAGTTTGGCCTGTAATCAGTGGAGTTTAGAAGAATGAGCGATGAATTTATTGGAAGATATAAGATTCTTAGGGTCCTGACGAAGGACATCAGCCTGAAACACTGACTTTCCTGCTCCTGGGATGCTGTCCAAATGACTGTACTTTGAGCTCCACATTTATTGATTCTAGTTTCCAGCATCTGCAGTCCTTACAGTCTCCAGATTCTTAGGGGGCTTGACAGCATAAATGCTGAGAGATTCTCCCCCTTATGGGAGAGCCTAGCTTCAGAGGGTATATCCCAGAGTAAGGGGACAAACAATTAGGACAGAGGTGAGGAAGAATTTCCTCTCTCAGAAAGTAGTGAATCTCTGGAATTCTTTACGAGAGGACTGTGGAGGCTGTATCATTAAGTATATTCAAAGCTAAGATAGACAGAGTTTTGAACAATAGGAAATCAAAGTTTGTGGGGGAAAAGGCAGGGAAGTTGAGTTGAGGATTACCGATCAGCCGATCTTACTGCTTTTTGCTTTGGACATTTCCTACAAGTTAAGCGTGGTTGCTGTCTTCATTTGAATCTCCAATAAAGTGCCTCATTAAAGAAGTTCATGTGACAGCAAATGTACACTGTCCTCTAATACATTTAAATTAATTTTCTGTAACACTACTCAGCTGAATTTTTAGGATATGAAATCATTCTACCAGAACGGTGTGATTGATAACACACAATTTAGCAGATTAGGTTATCTTCTCAGGCCAGAATATTTAATGGCAAAATAAAGAAACTAAGTCTTATCTCATTTAATTTTAATTATTGCTTGGTAAGAAATCCTTGAAACTGGAGTGTGCCAAGAAGTCTTCAGCATTTAAAGACTGCTTTATATCTGAATGGTGTGATCAACTTGACAAGTTTATAGAGATCAAAAAGCTGTTTCATACAATATCCAATTTTTTTTGCTGTTAAGATAACATGTCTATTTCGCTGCGGGTTATATAAACAAAAATATAGTTTAGCGTACAACTGCTATTCAAACTGCAGGACCTAAAAAACACAACCGATGAGAACAACTGAGGGGCATTCCATGTTGGTATTTTAAAGATGTGTTATCCAAAAGAACGCTGAACCACCGTTGTGGCTGAAGTAATATACAACAAACAAAACAAAATTAAAATACATATGCCATGAGAATGAGTAATGAAGTTACATGTCCAGCGTGGTTATTACTGCATTTTTCATTTCTAAAAATGCCAATTTTTCGTATCTGAATGAATTAACTGTGTGCAGCTCGTGACTAAACCATTGGACTACAGTGCTTTAGAAACTCACTTCAATCATTTTTCGAAACAAAACGAGCAACAGATATTTCAATGCAACTTCAAACAGTCAGAAACAGGAAATGGACATGAGATTGCCAATAAAATATACTGTAGTTTCCACAACAACGCGCAGCATGTTATTGCAAGATAAATTCTCACACTGTACAAGATGGGGGCTAAGTCTATTGCACTTAGTAGTGCTTATGATCTTAGACTGCCTAGTCTGGTTAAAATTGATGGTTCCACTGCAGTATATTAAAATCAATCCCAATGCAAATGATCATTTATTTAAAAATGTGTAAATTTCCAACAAGTCTCAATCAACTTCTTGCACTCTTAGCAAATATGGCAGTCGAAATGGCAGATTTCAGGGAATCTCAATGAGTTAAGCATAGAAACGTATTGTCAAGCTTTGATTCTACTCCTTGATACTCAACTCCTTGAAGAAATAGTTTATTGCACTAACCAAAACAGTCCATTGCATGTATTAAATCTTACCTAGGCAACCAAATTCAAAGGTAATGGTAAGCAATTATTGTCATTTGTCTGACGTAGATGGTTGCAGAGAATTAGCCTGGTCGATGCATGTTTTAGAGGCATGAGGCAGTGTTGCAACATATTAAATTCTTCAAACCTAATACACACAGATGCATATTTGGGTGCCAAGATTACTTTTGCATTCAACTGCAGCATCTTTCTGCATTGCAGCTTGCAAGTGATAAATGTGATCAAATATGCCAAGGGCCATAAATACACAATTAGTGGACATAATCTGAGTTTACTTTGATGTTTTTAGATTAGCTTGTTGAAATTTGTTGTGACAGAGGTGGGAGTTGAAACTGGACCTTCTGACCAAAGGTAGGCACATTACTACTGCACCAGAAGAACGCTAACATGCTTATTTATAATTAGCAACAATTAAATTTTGTTGCCTTAAAGATGCATAATTCTCCTCCGTCTTCTAAATTGTGGATCATATCAATTAATACACCCACCTTGCTAATTATTTAGCTTACTTTGAGCGCTACACTGGCAAATATACAAAGTTGCAAGTAACTAACATGCAAAAATATTGAATTCGTCTAACGTCAAGACTTAGTTTTTAAGTACTCTGCAACAGAATATGGATATATTGAAATATAAAATCAATTTATGTAAACATAATAATTGTAAGTAAAAAGTTATTATAATTTGTGCAATGGAATCTACCAGTTTGTTATTCTAAGTTCAAAGCGGTGACAGCATGGAATGGCTGGACAGTCCATGTCTGTTGGACTCATGTTTCTGTAGTGCTCCCTACCTACTGTTCTACAGGTTGCTATTTAAAATTTCCACTAACATTGCAGAAACCAAGTATTGCAACGTTTACTAAATCCTGAGACTGGGCAAGTGGCGTTAGAATTCGGCCTACAGTTTCCAAAAGTCCCAGATTTTAGTTCAAATAAATATTAATTTCTTGAAAAAATTTATACATTTAAAGAGGAATTTAATATATTGAAAAAAACCTGCAGAAATAACATCTGAGAAAGGAGAATAAAGGATTATTAAATTTACTTACACTTCACATCTGGAATGACATGATAAGGGGACCATACCAACATACCACCGATTTCTTTATCACTATACTTTGTAGCACCTGAAAGAAAATTGATAAACTACTTTGAGATTAAGATTAGAAGAAATTGTTTTCAGACATCAAGACGATGTTTTCCACAGGGCACGTATGACTACTGGCATCATTGAGTAACAACATCTTCATTCAATCAAGATGGGCCTTCTATTTGTTGACATACAAATAAATACAATGGAACAGATACTCATAGAATATAGAACATTATTGCACAGTACAGGCCCTTCAGCCCTCAATGTTGTGCCGACCTGTCATACCGATCTCAAGCCCATCTAACCTACACTATTCCATGTACGTCCATATGCTTGTCCAATGACGACTTAAATGTACCTAAAGTTGGCGAATCTACTACAGTCGCAGGCAAAGCGTTCCATTCCCTTACTACTCTGAGTAAAGAAACTACCTCTGACATCTGTCCTATATCTTTCACCCCTCGTGCTCGCCGTCACCATCCTAGGACAAAGGCTCTCCCTATCCACCCTATCATTATTTTATGTGTTTCAATTAAGTCACCTCTCAACCTTCTTCTCTCTGATGAAAACAACCTCAAGTCCCTCAGCCTTTCCTCCTAAGACCTTCCCTCCATACCAGGCAACATCCTAGTAAATCTCTTCTGCACCCTTTCCAAAGCTTCCACATCCTTCTTATAATGCGGTGACCAGAACTGTACGCAATACTCCAATCTCACAATAGAGGTGCAAACTGGGTTGCAAAATGCTGGGGTTTTTGCAGGGAAAACAACTTTCCTTTGCTGCTTGAGTCCATACTATTTTCATGCAGTGTTTTAGGCAGGCTGGGATGAGCCTGGTACAAAGCATTCATGCACCTCTTATGAAGTCGATGTTCCCCTTCTCATGACCAAACAAAACCGAATTTCTTCCAATACACTATCTCTGTATTAGTGCGTGTTTTGGAAATACCAAAAAAAGGAATCCCCTCAGGAATCCCACTGATCTGTTTCCATGCCGTACAACTCTCTTATCTCTATGATAAAAGGTAGGAATAAGGAAAACAGCAAAAGGGCTTCTTTTCTTGTGCTCCTAGATCCAGACAGTGGTTAAATAAAAAACAAACTCACCTTTTGTCGGCAGCCATTTCATTTACTGCAGCAATTGTTTAATCTTTAATAGGGATAGCCCATCCCATCGTACACCAATCACAACAAAGACACCTATAACATGCACCAAGCATGTTTTACGTAACCAAGGGACCTAAAGCTCTTAAGCGCCCGAGGGCCACTTGAAAAGCAATGCATTATTTTATGGATCTGCATTTTTCCAACATCTTTGATGCACATGGTATAGATCCTCAAATTTGAGCCATATTCACGAAGTCAGAAATGCTGGAGAAACTCGGCAGGTGTGGCAGCATTCTTGGGAAGAGATACTAAGCTAACATGGAGTCCAAAATTTTTGAGTTCACTGGAACAGTGAAGTTTTCTTCGGACCAGAAACATTAACTGTTTCTTCCTGCACAGGTGGTGCCAGACACCCTGAGTTTCTCCAGCATTTTCTGTTTTTATCGCAGATTTCCAACATTCAAAGCATTTTGCTTTTATTCGATCCTTAACTGTGCCTGTTTCATCCAAAGCCCAAACTCAAGCCCAAAGAGGTGAATTGTGAACAACTAATACCATCTGGAATGAAGTCAGCTGACAGAATAAACTAATAAGCGAATGAAGACCGTCCAAGTGTTCATGCTAAACTGGGAGAAATATTAATACATACAAGACGGCACTGGGACAAACTAATTTATAACTATATTCCTTTAAAGAAAAAAGCAGTGAAATTCTGCTAATGAAATTCATTATATGTAATTTAGTCAGATTGTCAAAAGGCCTTTGATAAGGCACCCCAAAATAACCTAATGAGTATATGTTTAAAAATGAAGAGTCCATAACCATTATAGAAAGGATTGAAGCTGACTTCAAACCAGAACAGGAGAGTGGGACTGAAGGGAATTTTTACAGAGAGAAAATGAAAAGTTATGTTTCAGATTTTCCTAGCTGCAATCCAGACCAGTTTCTGAGTTTGCAGATGATACCAAATTGGGAGAGACAGTCAAAATTTAGCATAGCTATAATTCACAGGCAAATTAATAAAGTACACAAAATGGGTAAATAAGTTGGCACTTGAAGTTCAACACAGACAAATGAGAGGTGGTACATTATGGAAGAAGAGGAAGGAGGTCATTTATAACTTGGAAGGTGGAAGTCTCAGTTGGGCAAAGAAACAAAGTACGCTAAAGAGTGCAAATACAACAATTACTAAAATGTTGCACAACAGGTTAACAAGGTCATAAAAAAGGAACCAAGATTTACATTTTAGGGGGATAATACTGAAGTGTAGGGAAGCTTGGCCACATGTATATTGAACCTTGATTAGACTACATTCAGGTGTGCAGTGATTATATAAAAGTATACTGAGGCACTTGGAGAGAAGATTTACAGGAATAATAACAGAAATGTGAGAATACACATTAGGAGGCATGAACTGAGATAACAAAGTGTGAAGCTGGATGAACACAGCAGGCCAAGGAGCATCTCAGGAGCACAAAAGCTGACGTTTCGGGAACTGGCTGAGTTTCCACTTTCACGGATAGCAACTGATGGGTGATCTGATAGTAGGTTTTTAAATTATCAAAGATTTTAATTAAGTGAATAAAAATTGCTTCTACTTGTGGAAAAGAGCATAAGAATTGGACTAACCATATAATTACCGGTCAGAGGCTTGGAAACTTGCAGTGACTGACTCACCTCCTAATTGCCTGTCCAGCAGGCACATGTCAGGAGCGTGTTGGAACATTTTCCACTTACTTGAATGACTGCAACAACAACATTCAAGAAGCTTGACACCATCCATGACAATACAGCCCTTCTCACTGGGCACATTCACAAACCTTCTTTCCCTTCACCACTAACGCATGTCACATAAGGCCATATAGTCACTGTTATGTGTACCATCCCCAAGATTCACTTAAGATTCCTGTAACAGCACCTTCCATATCACATACAGTACCATCTAGAAGGATGCAGGCAGCAGATACATTGAAATACCACATGTAAATTCCCTTCCAAGCTAGACGCCATCCTGGTTTAGAATCAATCACTGATCCTTTTCTTTTACTGGGTTAACATCTTTGGAAGACTCTCCCTAACAGCATTATGGGTGTACTTACATCAAATAGTCTGCAGCAGTTCAAAATGGCAGCTCATCACCAGCTTCTCAAGGGCAACTGGAGACAGGCAATAAAAGGTGGCCCAACCAATAAAGCCCACCTTCCATGAATGAAGAAAAATCACCAGTGGAAGATGGTGCTCAAGGAAATTAATTGGTAATTTTGTATTAAAAAGTTACCCAAAGAGTTGTGAAAATGTGAAACCTGCAACAAGGAGCAGGTGAATATTTGAGATAAATTGAAAGAAGGCATTTGAGGGATGCCATGATAGATGTAGATCACCAAATGTCCTTTGTCTGTGCTGAAAATCTTCTGCGATTTGATGTAATCGTGACAGTTACAGCTGCTTAAAGATTTAAACCTAATGAGCTTATCTGTAGGCCATATCATAAAGCCTATTTTCAAGTTCACACTACATTATATTTTGTATTTTGAAACATACTCTCACATATACAAGTTTACTAAGCTATTTAAATTGTTCTTTTTTAATACTTTATATAAATACATAAATGTAAGTACCAATAGTTGGTCTACTGAGACTATTTTTGGCAATTGTGGCCAGGAGGCAAATAGGGGGAAAATGCATTCTAATGCAAATACCACTGCAAAAACAATAACCAGCTTAGCTAAAATTGCAACGGACAAATAGTTGATAATTGGGGGAAAAAAAACAATCCGCTAATTAACTAAAAAAAATCAATGGGAATACATACACCATACAGTACATGCCCAATAAGCAAGCACCACCAGAAGCTCGAGGGTCCCAGCATGAATTTGAACAGCCTCATTCTACTCAGATCGCAGTGCGCACGCTCGAAAGGACCAGACCGCAGTGCGCACGCTCGAAGAGTTCCAAGCCTATTTAAAGAGCTGGTTTCCTGCCCTCGCTGGGCTCGGTTCTCTGCTGCTGCGAGTTATTAAACACACCATCCATTTGAAACAAAACAAAAAAAACCCCTTGCACTGACGCAAACAGCCGTTCGGTTCAATTCCTTCGTTCGGGAATAACCATTGGAAAGTTTAAACGGCGAACGCCTTCCCTACACCCCCTTCCAGTCCGTCACTCAGGGAAGAGGGGGGGTCACGTACAACCGGAGCCGAGGCTAACAACCCTCACGATCAGTTCCAGAACAATCTAGGGTCACATCAATAAACAGACACTTCACTAACAGTATTGTCAGTCTGAGGATGATTATTTACCGGGGTTAAATTCTGGAATGGATGCCTGATAGTCAGAGCCCACTCGCATTCCGACATCTGTATCAACAAGAAAAAATAACAAAATACATTAGGCTAATACAAATTGAGGGGGGAAAAAACTCCGTCCAACTATCAACGCCGAAAGATTTCAGTTTTCACAGAATTCAACGGCTGCGAATAAAGTTTGATTTTAATTTTTCGCATAGCGTTCGAGGCTACCACCGTGCTCGTCGTCGCTGCCACTCTCTTCAGAATAGTGTCCATTGGAAGAGGCTCCAGCCGGACTCTTGGTGCCGTTGGATCGGCCTTTCCCCAGGTATTCCGACCCTTTCTCCATCATCCCAGGCATTGCAAAAGCGTTCCGAATGCAGCGATTATAACACACAGGCAGAAAACTGCAACTCGATGAGAGTTGGAAACAATGGAAGGAGGCCGATGTGGGGTTGGGGGGGGAAGGGTGAGGAGGGTAATCAGTTGTGGGAGGAGTAGCAGGGGAGGGTCTGAGGACCGCCGCGAAACTCCTTTGGCGCGGATGATTGACAGGCGGAGCGGCAGATCACCGCCTGACAACAGGCAGCGGGTGGCCTGAGCGCCGCGTGTGTTCTTTGTGGGAGGGGGGGGGCGCCGGCGGGGGAGGTCGCTCCTCGTGCACCCGCCCACCTGGCCCCGCCCCGCGGTTGACCTTTGACTCCCCAACACAGCGCGCCTGCAGCGAAGACCCCCTTCATGCCCCTTTTCCCTCTTGCTCCCTTCACCCCACCCTCAGAAATAAACCGCCACCGGACAACTGCTGCGTGCGCCGACGAATCCCTCCCCATGCACTCTTTTCTCTCCCCGGCTCCCCGCCCCAGACCGCGGAAGGTCGAGCTGTCGCCGCTCCCCATTAGCGGTGAAGAGGCCGTTTAAAAAACAGAGCTCACGTACACAAAGAGGTAGTTGGTGGAGTGTTTGTATTTCAACGAAATGTTTTATTCTTGGGATGCTCTTTTGCCCGCTGCTGACGAACCTGACGTTCTGTTGTTACCAATTCAGCTTGGAAAAACTTGCAGACTAATAATTTACGAGACCATTAACGGCGTTGGAGTCGAGTAAATTCGTCCGTTTCGAGTTGTTGGGAAACAATTGGGATATCCGTAAAGTAACACTTCTGCACGAATTTAACAACCACTGTTTATATTGATCTGTTTTATCGAAACAAAAAATTTCCATCGTGCACGTTTCGTAGAATCCCTACAGCGCAGAAAGTTATTTTTCAGTTCTCCAGGAAATATTGCACCTAGACCGCCCACCCAATATTCCAAATTTACCACGGCTAAGCCTGCACATCCTCGATAGTCTGGTGCAATTTAGCATGGCCACTTCACCTAATATGCAAGTCTTTGAACAAGGGTGGCGCAGTGGTAGTATGGCGCACTGACCTCTACATTGCTGAGGCCAGACGCCAACTCTCCGACACCACCTCCTACCGCCCCCTCGATCCTGACCCCACACCCGAGCACCAAACCATCATCTCCAACACCATTCACGACCTCATCACCGGAACTCCCACCCACAGCCTCCAACCTCATTGTTCCCCAACCCCGCACGGCCCGTTTCTATCTCCTTCCCAAAATCCACAAACCTGCCTGCCCTGGTCGACCCATCGTCTCAGCCTGCTCCTGCCCCACCGAACTCATCTCCACCTATCTGGACTCCATTTTCTCCCCTTTGGTCCAGGAACTCCCCACTTACGTCTGTGACACCACCCACGCCCTCCACCTCCTCCAGGACTTCCAATTCCCTGGCCCCCAACACCTCATCTTCACCATGGACGTCCAGTCCCTATACACCTGCATTCCGCATGCAGATGGCCTCAAGGCCCTCCGCTTCTTCCTGTCCCGCAGGCCCGACCAGTCCCCCTCCACTGACACTCTCATCCGGCTAGCTGAACTCGTCCTCACCCTCAACAACTTCTCTTTTGACTCCTCCCACTTCCTACAGACTAAGGGGGTGGCCATGGGCACCCGCATGGGCCCCAGCTATGCCTGCCTCTTTGTAGGTTACGTGGAACAGTCCCTCTTCCGCACCTACACAGGCCCCAAACCCCACCTCTTCCTCCGGTACATTGATGACTGTATCGGCGCCGCCTCTTGCTCCCCAGAGGAGCTCGAACAGTTCATCCACTTCACCAACACCTTCCACCCCAACCTTCAGTTCACCTGGGCCATCTCCAGCACATCCCACACCTTCCTGGACCTCTCAGTCTCCATCTCAGGCAACCAGCTTGTAACTGATGTCCATTTCAAGCCCACCGACTCCCACAGCTACCTAGAATACACCTCCTCCCACCCACCCTCCTGCAAAAATTCCATCCCCTATTCCCAATTCCTCCGCCTCCGCCGCATCTGCTCCCACGATAAGACATTCCACTCCCGCACATCCCAGATGTCCAAGTTCTTTAAGGACCGCAACTTCCCCCCCACAGTGATCGAGAACGCCTTTGACCGCGTCTCCCGTATTTCCCGCAACACATCCCTCACACCCCGCCCCCGCCACAACCGCCCTAAGAGGATCCCCCTCGTTCTCACACACCACCCTACCAACCTCCGGATACAACGCATCATCCTCCGACACTTTCGCCATTTACAATCCGACCCCACCACCTGAGACATTTTTCCATCCCCACCCCTGTCTGCTTTCCGGAGAGACCACTCTC